>NC_089587.1:69739561-70057646 GCF_019320115.1 Miscanthus floridulus | reverse complement strand
TAGATATGTCCAAGCGACCCACCCATCAGGCCAAGTCATTAGATGTGAACCCTAGTCCGGAAAGTCCACCTCTATCTTGTGTGCCCTTAAAGCGAGTTCAGAATCGCAGAAAGAGGAGAAGACAGTTCATGATGTGCCAGTGGTCAGAGACTATCCCGATGTATTCCCTAAAGAATTACTAGGTATGCCACCAGACCGTGATGTAGAGTTCATCATTGATCTCTTACCGAGAACATGACCGATTGCCAAGAGACCCTATCGCATGTCAGTTGATGAACTGGCCGAGCTCAAGAAACAGCTTGATGAGCTCATCTCGAAGGGATATATCAGACCCAGTGCTTCACCATGGGGATCCCCTATTCTGTTTGTTAAGAAGAAGGATGGCTCAATGAGAATGTGCATTGATTACCGAAACTTGAACGCAGTCACCATCAAGAACAAGTACCCCCTACCAAGGATTGATGATCTGCTTGATCAGCTTCGAGGTGCCAAGTATTTCTCCAAGATTGACCTCAGATCCGGCTATCATCAGATAAAGATTCGTGAGAGTGACATCCCGAAGACAGCTTTCGTGACTAGGTATGGGCAGTTTGAGTTCACCGTGGTGTCCTTTGGACTCACGAATGCTCCCGCATACTTCATGAACATGATGAATAAGGTTTTCATGGATGAACTAGATAAGTTCGTGATAGTATTCATTGATGACATCCTTGTCTATTCACCCACCGCTGAATAACATGAACATCATCTGAGAACGGTGCTTGAGAAACTAGCCCAACATCAGCTCTACGCAAAGTTCAGCAAATGCGAATTTTGGCTACAGGAAGTTGCCTTCTTAGGCCATGTCTTATCAGCTGAAGGTGTTGCAGTTGACTCGGCCAAGATTGAAGCCATGAAGGAGTGGAATCAACCCCACAACGTGACAGAAGTCAGAAGTTTCTTGGGATTGGCTGGATATTATCGTTGATTCATTGAGAACTTCTCCAAGATAGCCCGTCCAATGACCAACCTTCTGAAGAAGACTAAGGAGTTTGAATGGACGCCCAAGTGCGAGCAAAGCTTCTAGGAATTGAAACAGAAGCTTACCACAACTCCTGTGCTAGCATTGCCTGATATCAGTAAAGATTTCATAGTCTATTGTGATGCATCCCATCAAGGACTTGGTTGTGTACTGATGCAAGATGGGAGAGTGATAGCATATGCGTCTCGACAGTTGAAAGAACACGAGAACCGTTACCCTACTCATGATCTTGAGTTAGCAGCAGTTGTGCATGCCTTAAAGATCTGGAGACACTACTTGATAGGCAACAAGTGTGATATCTATACAGATCACAAGAGCTTGAAGTACTTTTTCACTCAGGAAGATCTAAATATGAGGCAACGCCAATGGCTAGAGTTGATCAAGGACTATGACCTAGAAATTCACTATCATCCGGGAAAAGCTAATATAGTCGCAGATGCTCTTAGTCGCAAGAGTTACTGTCACACCTTGATCACTGAATCCATACCACCTGAGCTCAAGGAAGAGATTGCTGATTTCCAACTTGAGATACTACCGCATGGCTTGTTGAATGATCTCCGCATACAGTATGATCTCACGGATCGTATCCGTCAAGCTTAGAAAAGTTATGAAGAGATTGAATACCTCCATGGTCTGATGAAACTAGGCTACAAGACCAACCACCAGGAAGATGAATAAGGAACCATCTGGTTCAAGAATAGAATCTGTGTTCCATCTGACCCGGTACTACGAGAGGAAATTCTATCAGAAGCTCACAATTCCAAGTACTGTATCCACCTTAGAGGTTCAAAGATGTATCAAGACTTGAAGAAACACTTTTGGTGGAAAGGCATGAAGACAGACATTGCGGGACATGTGGCACGATGTGACACCTGTAATAGAGTCAAGGCTGAACATCAAAGGCCTGCAGGATTGCTGAACCTCTTGACGTTCCCGAGTGGAAATGGGAGAGCATATCCATGGATTTCATAGTTGGATTACCCCGATCACAGAAAGACAATGATTCCATCTGGGTGATTGTTGACCGTTTGACCAAGATTGCTTACTCTGTACCAGTAAAGACCAAGACCAATGCAGAAAAATTAGCGGATCTATATGTTGAGCATATTCTCAGACTACATGGAGCCCCCTCTAGTATTGTATCTGATCGTGGTCCTCAGTTTGTGTCCCGATTCTAGGAAGCTCTGCACAAGTCCAATGGAACCAAACTCGATTTTAGTACCGCTTATCACCCACAGACAGATGGACAGATAGAATGAGTAAATCAGATCTTAGAAGACATGCTTCGTGCTAGTGTACTGAATTATGGCTCTGATTGGGAGAAATGCCTACCCTATGCAGAGTTCTCTTACAACAACAGCTACCAAGCCAGTATCAAGATATCGTCATTTGAAGCTCTGTATGGCAGACCTTGTAAGACACCTTTGATGTGGTCCCAACTGGGAGAAAGATCGTTCTTTGACTCCACCAAGATTCAAGATGCCGAAGAAGGAGTTGCTCAAGTGAAGGAGAACTTGAGAATTGCCCAAAGTCGATACAAGAGCTATGCTGACAAAAGAAGAAGAGAACTTGAGTTCAATGTGGGAGACTTCGTCTATCTCAAAGTATCCCCGCTACATGGAACTGTTAGATTCCATGTGAAAGGAAAGCTTGCCCCTAGATTTGTTGGCCCATACAAGATTTGCAAGAGGATTGGAAAGCTCGCCTACAAACTTGAGCTACCCGAGGAATTGATGGGTGTACATCACATATTCCATGTCTCATAGCTACACAAGTGTTTGAGAGTGCCCGATGAAGTAGTTCCAACTGATACGCTTGACATACAAGATACACTCGAGTATAAAGAACATCCTATCAGGATTCTAGGCAGAGATACCAAAGAGACCCAAAGCAAGACTATCCCTATGTGCAAGATCCAATGGAGCAATCACACTGAGAGAGAAGCAACGTGGGAGAAAGAGTCTGACCTCCGGCTACGATATCCTTACCTCTTCGAAGAGTATGTTACGCTTTAATCTCGGGGACGAGATTCTGTTAAGGGGGTAGGACTGTAACAACCCAAAAATCCACACACCAAAAATACCAACTGCAAAATTTTTTTTTCCTAAAACTCCCATGTGATGATGAGTGTCATGTATAGTAACCCAACCTAAGAGATGCATTAGGTCTAACCCCAACCCAAGTCAACACATAAGCATGGCATGGCATTAGTTAATTGTGTTTATTTAAATTCTAACAAATAAAGTATTGCATACATTGTTAATTCAAAATATGATTTGGATTTCCATTTAAGTTATGATATGTTTAACAACTCCAATAAAGTAATAAACCATAAAATAATTAATACTCAAACCAAAGAATAAAGGTTTAAAGAGAAAAACTAATTCTATTTTTGTATAACTAAACCACACCTATTTTTGTTCTACAAAATAGCTAAATAAAATTACTAATATTTATATAATAATGATGTGGGCCTCATATCTAAAACTCCAATGAATTTGGTGCACCAATTTTGAATTCAAATTCCAAAACCAAATTTAAAATTCAAACAAAGGAGAAGAAAAGAAAAACAAAAAAAGAAGAAGAAAAGGGAGGAAGCCTCGCTGTGGCCCAGGCCTGCTCGGCTTCATGGCCCAGCCAGCAACCGGCCAGCCCCGCCAGCGCACAGCAGCAGGCCGGCCCACGAGCTCGCGCAGGCCCAGTAGCCAGCCCGCACGCCGCACCCGCCCACGCGCCTCCCCGCCATAGCTTGTAGCCGCTGCCACATGGGCCCCGCATGTCAGCCCTCCTGTTCATCTTCTCCACGCCACGCCCCCGACCGCTCACGCCGATTCCCCTCTCCGACCGAGCCCCGATAGCACTGGCAGGGACGGGTCACGGGGTCACGCCTGGGGCATGGCCCTGTCTCCTTGGCGCCGCGCCCACGCAACCTCGCGCCACCGTAGGATGCATCGCACGCCTCTCCACTGATCGATCACCGTCCGCCATGGAAGCTAGGAGCTCGGCTATAAAAGCCCGGCCTCGGTTGCCCTAGCGCCCTGAGCTCCCAATGCCCCGCCGCCACTTTGTGGCCACCCTCTGCACACCCGAGCCAAGAGAGAGAGCCAAGAGAGGAAGAAGGAAGGGAGAGGGAGAAAGAAGAAGGAGGCACTGATGAAGCACCTCCGAAGCCACCGGAGCAAGGACGATGCCACGACGCTGCACGGCACTGCACGGCTTCCGGAGCTACACGGCCTCGAACTCGCCACTGCGTCACCACCCAATCCTCCACGACACCAACGGTGAGCCCCCAGTCATTCCCCTGCTCGCCACTGGACCGCACCGTGCCGGCCATGGCGCTCCACACCGGGAGCGCGTAGGCCAGGGCCATCTCCGGCCTCTAGGAACACACGCACCCACGCGCACACCCACGACCATGCCGTGACCACCGTGCTAGAGCCCCGTAGTTCACCCGCGCGCCTCGCCGTCGTCACCATGTCGCCATGGCCATCGAGGAGCCCCCAACGGCCACCTGGAAGCCCGAAGCCCCGCCTTGAGCCCTGGACGCCTTCGCCGTGCACCCACGGATCCACAGAAACCCCTATCTGCCTAGCCGAGACACCGGAGAGCCTGCATGCGCAACCTCGCCACCAGCGAGCACCGCCGAGCCACCAGCCGCCGTGGCCAATGCCCTAGAAGGCCCCGTCCACCACTTAGACCCCAGCATCACGATCGTCGTGGCCTGGGGAAGCTTTTCCCCTCCCTAATTGGACACCAGCACCGCCACGGAGGCTCACCAGCGAGCTCGCCGCCAGCAAGAGCACCGCTGCGGGAGAAAGAGGGGAAACTCCCCTCGCCGGCCAACCACGCGTGCACCCGGTGCACATGGACCGCGCCTGAGAGAAGAAGGGTGGACTCAGTCCACCGTAGACCTGTCTACGGTCCATGGACCAGTGTCTCTTGGTCCACCGTGAGCCACGCTCATGCCCACAGCCGTAGACCATAGCCCAGTAGAGGCCCACGGCTCTGACGTGGCAGCGCCACAGCTTGCCACGTGTCTAGCCCAGCCCAGCCCAGACCGGCCCAACCCGAGTCCGCCAGAGCCCATTTGAGACCCGGCCCATGCTGACCGTTGACCGGTCAATGTTGACCGTTGACCTGGCCCCACATGTCAGTGGCATGAACACTCTGGACCCACATGCCAGATGCTGACGTCATGCTGACGTCACGCGGGACCCACATGTCAGAAGCCAATACAGCCGGGGTGACGTCACGATGACATCAGCTGCTGACGTCAGCAGCCCTGGCCCACACGTCAGTGACCCTGACCATTGACCATAGACTGTTGACCGTTGACTCACCGTTGACTGACGTTGACTTTGACCAGACCCACATGTTAGTGACCCAAGAGTCCTTGGACCCACCTGTTAGAACTGATGACGTTGTTGACGTCATGCTGATGTCAGCTGGACCCCACTTGTCAGCTTGGAACCAGGATGCTGACGTCATGCTGACGTCAGCATGCCACGTGGACCAGTCACTGCATGACACGTGTCAGCCCAGGATTAATCCAGCCTTTTCCCATTTTCAGAAATGATTTAAACTTCGGAAATTCATAACTAATTCATACAACCTCAGAAAAATATGAAACCAAGACCAAAATTCATCTAAAATCGAGCTCTACGCAATGAACCCATGTTTGAGTGCATTTGGCTCTTTTGAATTTCCAATGCTTCTTTGTGCTATTCTATAGACGTCGCTAATGCGACTATAATACGATCATTTGCAGACTCGGAGGAGAACCAGACAGACAAGGATCGTGAGTACCGTGACGACTACACTGAAGGTGCCACATCCCACCCAATCTCATAGCACCTATTACGCATGGCTATTATAGAACTGCTACTGCTTTACTTTACTGCTGTAATCATACTATGATAGGACTTGCATGGTAGAATGCTTACTTGATGGCCTTTACCTTAACGCAACCTTACCCCTGCATACCCTGCTATTAGGCTAGACACACGCTTACTGCTATATATCATTGCTTACACTTCTACTACGCTTATACTACATTAATGCATGGTGGAAACTGGGGTTATCTGGACTATGGGGAGAGTGCTGCGTGTGTGACTTGGGTGTGTGGAGGGTGAGGGTTGTGTCGACCAAGTTGGAGTATACGACGAGCCTAGGGCAAGTCATGCCATGTGGTGCTACCTGGGCACCCCTGGAATGGATACTTGTGGTGGGTAAAAGGTGAAAGGATCAAGATGCCCAAGAGGGGGGGTGAATTGGGCTAATTCTAAATTTTCTTGCAATAATCAAATCCTACGGATAGCCCAATTAACCCCTTGTGCCTAGAAAAGTGTTTATATCAAACTAATGCACAACAACCTCGCAACCTAAGTTCCAAACTTACTCTAGCAAGCAATTCTATGGATGTAAAAACAAGTATTGAATTTGCTCAAAGTAAATGCTCAAAGTAAGTGCTCAAAGTAAATAGAGAGAGAAAGGAACGCGGCGATGTTTTGCCGAGGTATCGGAGAGTCGCCACTCCCCACTAGTCCTCGTTGGAGCACCCGCGCAAGGGTGTAGCTCCCCCTTGATCCGCGCAAGGATCAAGTGCTCTTTACGGATTGATTCTTCGACACTCCGTCGCGGCGAATCACCCAAAGCCGCTCACAACTTGAGTTGGGTCACCCACAAGCTCCGCCGGGTGAACACCAAACTCCCAATCACCACCAAGCCATCTAGGTGATGGCGATCACCAAGAGTAACAAGCACGAACTCTCACTTGACCACGCGAAGCCTAATGAGAAGATGGATGCACACTTTTGCTACTCTTGATTTGCTAGTGAGGCTACTCTCTTGGATTCTCAAATCACAAACACCTCACTAGGACCTTGCTCTTCTTGGCACTCACAAATGTGTTTCTCAGCTGTTGGAATGAGCAAAAGATGCTCCACTCACGAGTGGACCGTCTATTTATAAGCCAGCCTGAAAAACGAACCGTTATGAGCTTCTGCGGGACGACCGGACGCTCCGATCGTTATGACCGGACGCTCCGGTCAGTTCAACCCGCGAACCAGTATTAAAGAGTCGACCGGACGCTGGCAGGGTCCGGTCAGCACTGACCGGACGCGTCCGGTCGCATAAAACCCTTACTGGAACCTTACTGGACTCGACCAGACGCTGAACCCTCAGGGTCCGGTCAGCACTGACCGGACGCGTCCGGTCACTCTTTCCCAAGTCTGGACCCTTACTGGAGTCGACCGGACGCTGGTCCTCAGCGTCTGGTCACATGACCTTCCAGCGTCCGGTCACACCAGACTTGTTCACCTCAGTCAAATGAACTGACCGGACCCTGCGGCCAGTGTCCGGTTGCACCGGAGCCAGCGTCCGGTCAGTGTTTGACCCTCCATTCACTTCCAACTTTCGAACATATGTGAATGAAGTTTGCTCCAAAGGATCTTAGGCATTCATAGGAGCTACCTAGAGCTAGTTTTAACAAGTGTGCACCACACCTAACTCACTAGACTCAACTAGGTCAAGCTACCCGTTCATACCCCTCTTCATAGTACGGCCAAAGGAAAAAACAAAGTCCTAAACTACTCTAAGTGTCTCTCCAACTCCAATTGACACTTAGAACTAGTTATCCTTAACCTTGTCGTCCGTCCTTTGAATAACCGAAACGATTTCCATCGTAGGGGCATGACAACCTCGATTGCCCAATCAATCTCCATTACCATGACCTAACTTAATTGCCTCTGCAAAACACACGTTAGTCATAGTAACTTTGTATTGACATTAATCACCGAAATCCAACTAGGGGCCTAGATGCTTTCAATCTCCCCCTTTTTGGTGATTGATGACAATACCACCTCGAGTATGTTATGGAGTGAGGTTTTTGACGGGCTTGGTTCATATAAGCTTTTGTCAATAAGAACAAAAGAGTTAGTCAAGCTTATATGACCCAAGCCAACACAATGTACTCAATGGATATGAATTAAGCATGAGTACAAAAAAACAAAGCTCATTTGCTTCGAAATATAAACGCGGAAGCAATAGCAAATGAGCATTACCCAAGTGATATGACATATAGATAAAGCAAAGTAGAAATCACACATGTCAAAAATCACAACCACGTAGATAGCACTATCACATATATATAATAGTATGCAGGAAAGTAGACACACGAATGCATAAGTAATAGTGTATCACACAAATTAAACTCCAAATGTATATAATAAGCTAATACTATATAACTAGCTCCCCCTAAATATAGCTCCCCCTGAGACTACATACTCGTACACCCTCTCCCCCTTTGGCGTCAAACACCAAAACCTAGGGCGGGGCTGCAGCGGACGAGCTGGGCGCTGAAAAACGTGGGGCAAGTTGGAACTGGGCACCATCATCATCTGACCCTGAGCTCTGAACTGACTGACCCTCTGTGGCAGGAAGTGTTGCTGAAGCGGTCTGGGTCTGAGCTGGGGCTGGTGCTGCCTGTGAAGCTGCAAGTATGTCTGTCGTAGGATCGGACGAGGTGACAGACGAGGGGAGCCTCTGAGTAGTCACTGCGACTGGATCTGCTGTAGATGGACTGGCGGTATGCATATGAGGCGGAGTAGGCATGCCGGTCAACTCGCTGAAGGATGCTCCAAGACTCCTGGAGACTGACGTCTCAGGCACGAATAGCGAGGAAGACTGCTCTGGTGTGAAGCCCGTCTGAAATGGAGTGAACTGCGGGGCTACCACGGGTGAGGCTAACCACTGGGACACCTGTATGGGCGGTGAAGCAAACTGAGCTGGAGGCTGTCCCTGACTCTGGAGCCCACTGGGCTGTACTGCTGGAGTCGTCGAAGTGGTGGGAGGCTGTGCAAGCTGGGGCGAAGGCTGTGGCAGCGGGACCCCAATAGCTGTCACTACATGCTGCATGAATCCCATGAGCTGCTGCTGCATAAGTAACTGCTGGTGCTGAAGGAGCTGCTGCTGCCGCTAAAACTCGTCCTGACGAGCCTGAAACTGTGCGAAGTTGGCAGCTGTCTCCTGTGCCTGACGTGTCTGATCCTGCTGCATCCGCTCAAGAATGGCAATGAGAGCGGGGTCTATCTATGGAGCAGGTGGAGCAGAACTGGAGCTACCGGCCTCTGCATCATGTCTGCGTGGAGGCATCTGGGGTATAGGCTGGTAGTCGTTGTCAGAGCTGTCACTGTACTCGCTCACCTCCTGCTGTGCCTCTAGCTCCTCCTCCTCAGTGGCTGCAATCCCTCTGATGATCTCATCTTGCTGAGCTGTGGACTCTGGCACGTCGGGACGATGGCTAGGCTGTCTGGGTGCCTGAGGAGTGGCGTGTCTGATCCTCTGTGATAGGTTGTAGGCTGGGAACTCTGTAGTGGCACCTGTATACTCATCCATCATGCCAGGGGGTTTATCAAGCACAACCCTACGGATGAGGAACGTGATCCAGTGAGCATAGGGAAGCTGCCTGCGACCCTTGAATCCCTCAGCTATAGTATCCTCCATCTCTGAAAGAAGGAGGTCCCAGATGTCAAACACTGTCATCTGCATGATGGCATTGAGAAGCCAGAGCTGTAAGCGAGTCAGGCCCTCCCTGTATCCCAACCTGGGAAGCAGTGTCCTCCTGATGATGGCCTCTAGTATCCTCGCTGTAGAAGTCAAGTCACTGGGGTTCCTGCTCGACCCCTCTCCAAACGGCTCCTTGAAGCAATGCCGCACTAAATCTGTAGGGGGCACCTGCCCTCCATGAGGACGCCTGGGAGGCTCCTGATGTCCATAGCACACCTCATGCATCTTTACAGGCTGCTCCTGTAGCCTCAGTATCTCCCTGGCTCTGCCACTAGTCACTCTATAGTCTTTGCCTTTGAAAGCAAAGTGAATGAATCTGTGATGAGGATCAATGTAGAGCGAGGCATAAAACTGACGGACCCAAGATGGTACATATATGCCCGTCCATCCGATCAAATCTGTCAGTCCTGGCAAATATGATAAGTATTGCCGAATGCTCTCTCCGGCTGCTGCCACAATGGACTCTATCTGACAGACCCTCTGTGATCTGAACACTGCCCCACTGTTAAGATATGCATTGTAGAAATCCTCATGCAGTGGCGTGTAGAACCCCTCAACTGCTCTCTCATCCCTCCTCGGAGGAAACCAAACCTCAAACTCAACAAACCGCAGCTGCTGAACCTGCCTGGCTGTAGCGGCCCTCAAATCAAGGTGAACCACTGGAGGCGGACCCTGTGGTCTGGGCGGAGGGCGTGAACCCCTGCGCTGTGTAACTGGCCTCGGTGGAACTGCAGCACTGGTATGACTCGAGCGGCGTAGCTGAGGTGCCGGCTCGGTCTCCTGACTCTCCTGAGTCTCCTGGGCTGGTTGAGGCTCTGCTGGTGGGGGCTGCTGCTGTGCTGACGGACCCTCCTCAATGGCGACCCGTCATCCTGCAAACATGGCAGTCCCAGCTGGACTACCGTGACGACGCTCAACCTCCTCAATCGCAGCTCTGAGTGCTGGTGAAACCGGCTGATCTGCAATGACAACTCCGCTGCGGGCACCACCTCTCTCGGCACGCTCTGCAGCCTCTGCAACAGCTGCTGCTCTCGCTATCTCTACGTTGGGGTACTTCCGCTTCTTGGATGTCACCTGCTTGGTTGCCTTGCCCTTCGATCCGGCTGGCTGGCGAGGCGGGGGCCTCCGATCATCATCACCTGGGCCACCACCAATGTTCTTGGTGCGAGCCATCTGAACAGACAAGATGGTGAACTGCCGCTGATGAAGATCAACTGTCAAACTGCCGCTTTCGAGGCTTGGCCTCGATCCTTACTCACGAGCTTGGCTCCGAGATGACTGCCAACTGCCAGACGAAACACAACGGAACTGACTCGCTGCACGATAGAATAGATAGATATACAAATAAATACCATATTGCTAATAGATGCGAAACCCTAGTAGAGAAAGCAATGTAGATGCGAAATTGAATCGAATGGCTTTCTACCTGACGATCAGCGAACCGAGAAGAGATAAGATGTCACGCGGGGGATCCTCGGAACCAGGCTAGGGTTAGGGTGAAAGTCCTGAATGTAATGGTGAATCAGAGACTTCAAATCGATCTAGGTCACCATTGTAGATCAAGATTGAAACACAAAACTTGCCATACCAATCAATGGGAGGAAAAGGCAAGAGCACTTGGCGAAGACCGGCAGCCTTGGCAACGATTGACCAGCGGAGCTTGGGCGCGAGGAGGCCGGCGGGGTGCTGAGCAGGCGTGGTGGCGCGCGGGACGGCGGTGCTCCGAGATGAGCTGGCGCGGGGCTCGGTGGCGCGCGAGGCCGGGGCGCGAGGCTTGGCTGCGGGCTCGGGGAGGCTACGGCGGCGCGGCTAGGCAGGGGCACGACGACGCGGGCGCGAGGTGACCGGAGCAAGTGGCGCGCGGCTAGGCTGCGGGGGCAGCTTGGGCTAGGTCACGGCGGCGCTGGTTAGGTCAAGGAAGAAGAACCGAAGGTCCGGATAAATAATCCCCCAAAATGTGACAGAAAAGGAAACGGGGAAAAGAGACCTGAAGTCACGCGAGATCCACTGACCGGACGCTCCGGTGGTAGCGACCGGACGCTACCACCCAGCGTCCGGTCGATTCCAGAGAGGTCCAAATCCTCTGAAATCACGACCGGACGCGTCCGGTGGTCCATGACCGGACGCAGGCAGGGTCCGGTCAGTACAACTTGATCATCCTTCGATCGACCGGACGCTGAACCCTTCCTGACCGGACGCACAGACGCAGCGTTCGGTCACTCCTTCAACAGCAGTTCACCTCCTGTGAACTGACTGGACGCTGGACAGAAGCGTCCGGTGCAGCGTCCGGTGCACCTTTTCCAGCAATCCTTCAACATTCCTTCGCGCTACCTGTTCCCAATCAAGTCCCAACTTGAATAAGATCCAAATAAACACCAATTGGGACTGATGTGAGTGACCTCTCTCAAACCCTCATATTTTTCAAAATATTTTGCCTTAGGCTATAATTCTTTTTAAGAAAATAGGCAACAAGAGGGCAAATGGAACAAAACGACAAAACAACATTCATGCATATGTAATACTTGTAAGCAAATCTAGTTGCTTGTCAAGTTTGATCCAAGGTTAAGCTTCTTCACACGCTTTTCGGCGGTTATCTTAACCATGTTAGACAAGCTCTATATGCATTGCCACAAATTAAACATGTTGTATATTGCAATGAATGCAAGGGACAACACAAGCTCAATTTTTAGTGAAGTTACTAAAATCAAGTACATTGAGCTCGTTCCGCAATCTACAAAATGTAGCCTCATCTAGTGGTTTAGTGAAGATATCCGCTAATTGATCTTCGGATCTTACACCTTCTAGTGATATATCATTTTTAGCTACATGATCTCTTAGAAAGTGATGGCGGATATCTATATGCTTGGTGCGAGAGTGTTGAACCGGATTATTTGCAAGTTTTACCGCACTTTCATTGTCGCACAAAAGAGGTACTTTCTCTAGAACTACTCCATAGTCTAGTAAAGTTTGTTTCATGTATAAAATTTGTGCACAACAAGCACCCGCGGCAATGTATTCCGCTTCGGCGGTGGACAAAGCCACACTATTTTGTTTCTTGGAGGACCAAGACACAAGTGATCTACCAAGCAAATGGCACCCTTCGGATGTGCTCTTTCTATCAACCTTGCATCCGGCGTAGTCCGAATCGGAATAGCCAATTAATTCAAATAAAGCTCCTTTGGGATACCAAAGGCCAATGCTTGGTGTGTGCTTAAGATACCTAAGGATTCTTTTTACGGCAATTAAATGTGTTTCCTTAGGACTAGCTTGAAATCTAGCACACATACACACACTAAACATGATGTCGGGCCTAGATGCGGTTAAATATAACAAGCTACCAATCATAGAACGGTAGAGAGTTTGATCAACCGAGTTACCTCCCTCATCTAGGTCGAGATGTCCATTGGTAGGCATTGGGGTCTTGATTGGCTTACATTCATCCATGTTGAATCTCTTGAGAAGATCTTTTGTGTATTTCTCTTGAGAGATGAAGATGCCTTCTTTCATTTGCTTGACTTGAAAACCAAGAAAAAATGTAAGCTCACCAATCATTGACATCTCGAACTCCTTAGACATCAATTCACCAAATTCTTTGCATGAGTCTTCATTTGATGATCCAAAGATGATATCATCAACATATACTTGACAAATGAAGATATGCCCATCAAGCTTCTTGGTGAATAGTGTGGTGTCGACCTTCCCAATGGTGAAGCCCTTCTCAATAAGGAAATCCCGAAGGCGCTCATACCAAGCTCTTGGGGCTTGCTTAAGCCCATATAGTGCCTTGGACAACCTATAAACATGATTAGGATATCTAGGGTCTTCAAACCCAGGAGGTTGATCAACATAGACTAGTTCATTAATAAAGCCATTTAAGAATGCACTTTTCACATCCATTTGATATAGTTTCATTTCATGATGTGATGCATATGCAAGAAGGATACGGATGGCTTCTAATCTTGCAACCGGTGCAAAGGTTTCTCCAAAATCTAAACCTTCAACTTGAGAGAACCCCTTTGCTACTAGTCTTGCCTTGTTCCTCACAACAACACCTTGATCATCTTGTTTGTTGCGGAACACCCACTTCGTTCCAATGACTCTTGCACCTTTTGGTCGCTCTTCAAGATTCCAAACTTCATTGCGAGTGAAGTTGTTCAACTCTTCATGCATGGCATTGATCCAATCCGGATCTTTGAGAGCTTCTTCTACCTTGGTAGGCTCATAGCAAGAGACAAAAGAGTGATGAGCAATAAATGAGGTAAGTTTTTGAGATCGAGTCATCACCCCCTTTGTTGGACTCCCTATGATGAGATCTTGTGGATGATCTTGTAGGAGAGGTGTATTTCTTCTATTGACCACTTGAGGAGGAGGTTGTGGAGCATCAACATCTTGTGCTTGTACCACCATTTGCTCATGGGAGATATGAGTATCTTCATTTTCTACTCTCCCAACTTTTTCACCATCTTGTGGTACATTTGATGAAGAAGGTTGGTTAATGACTTGTACATCATCTTCATCATCTTTTGGCTTGATGTCTCCCACCGGAATATTCTTCATAGCCTCCCTCAATGGTTCATCACCTACATCATCAAGATTCTCATGTGCTCCTTGGGAGCCGTTAGATTCATCAAATTCCACATCATATGTTTCTTCAACCAAGCCGGTGGCATGATTAAATACTCTATATGCTTTGGACTTCAATGAGTAACCAACAAGAAAACCTATATCACAATGCCTTTGAAACTTCCCTAGGTGTTGCCGCTTCTTGTAGATGTAGCACTTGCAACCAAACACCCTAAAGAAGGAGACGTCCGGCTTCTTCCCATTGAGCAACTCATATGGTGTCTTGACAAGGAACTTTTGAAAAAATAGGCGGTTGGATGCATAACATGCGGTGTTGATTGCTTCCGCCCATAGAGCTTCGGGGGTGTTGTACTCATCTAGCATTGTCCTTGCAAGAGTGATCAAAGTCCGGTTCTTCCTCTCAACTACACCATTTTGTTGAGGAGTATAGGTTGCGGAGACTTCATGTTTGATTCCAACTTCATCACAATAAGCTTCTATGTTTGTGTTGTCAAACTCTTTGCCATTGTCACTTCTTATCTTCTTGAGCTTCACTTCAAATTCATTTTGAGCTCTCTTGGCAAACTTCTTGAAACAAGATGCAACTTCGGATTTGTCATGAAGGAAGAACACCCATGTATATCTTGAATAGTCATCCACAATCACAAGACAATAGAGATTTCCTCCCAAACTCTTGTATGTTGTTGGTCCAAATAAATCCATGTGTAGGAGTTCTAGCACTCTTGTGGTTGACATGAAAGCTTTGGTTGGATGAGTGTTTGCAACTTGCTTGCCGGCTTGACATGCACTACAAAGCTTGTCCTTCTCAAACTTCACATCCTTCAATCCTCTCACCAAATCATTCTTCATAAGCTTCTTGAGTGAGCTCATCCCAACATGAGCAAGTCTTCTATGCCATAGCCACCCAAGTGTTGTTTTGGTGAATAGGCAAGTCTTCAAGTTTGCATCTTCGGAGGTGAAGTCAACTAGATATAAGTTGTTGTATCTAAATCCATTGAATATCACTTGCTTGTCATCTACCTTGGATACAACAACCTCCTTCTCGGTGAATAAACATTGAAAGCCAAGATCACACAATTGCCCAACGGATAGCAAGTTGAAGCTCAATGAAGCAACATAGAGCACATTGGAGATGGAATGATCATTTGATATTGCCACTTTGCCCAATCCTTTGACCTTGCCCTTTGAGTTATCTCCAAATGTTATTTTCTCTTGACCATCTACCTCTTCATCTAGTGAGGTGAACATACGAGGATCACCGGTCATATGTTGAGTGCAACCACTATCAATAACCCAATGACTTCCACCGGTCTTGTAGTTCACCTACACACAAGAGATTCAAGCTTTAGGAATCCAAGCTTGTTGAGGGCCCTTCACCTTCTCAACAAGTGACTTAGCCACCCAAATTTTCTTAGGCCTACTCTTATTGGGGGGACCTAAGAACATGACTTTCATCTTTCCACTCAAATCTTTTCTAAGCATGTAGTGAGCATTGAACGCAAAGGGTCTAGCATGCTTGGGCAAGGGTTGTGGTGGTGGAGTTTGACACTCATGAGCAAAGTGGCCTTCTTGTCCACACTCAAAACATCTCTTTGGCTTTGGCTTTGGCTTTGATTGTTGGTGTTGAGCTTGAGCCTTCTTCTTCTCTACACTTGCCATATATCCAATGCCACTTCTATCCATCTTCATGACGGTATTCATGAGTAGCTCACTTTGGAGATGCTTGCCTCTAGCAAACTTGCTCAATCCCACCTTGAGATGCTCTTTCTCCATCTTGAGCTTCTTATTCTCTTCCTTGAGAATATCATTGTTCTTCTCCTCCTTGAGTTTCTTGATTTCTTCTTTTAGCTTCTCATTCTCAAGGATCACCTCTTTGTCATGATCAAGAGTTTCTAGCACAATGGTGTTGTGACTTTTCATCTCTTCAAGATCTTTCATGAGCTTCTCATTGTCACTCTTGAGCTTGACAAACTCATCATAGTCATTGCACTCAACCACTTGCTTGCCCTTGCTACTAGATCCATGCTCAATGCTTTCATCACTTAAATCATCACATGAGGTAGCTATATCAATCTTAACAACATGGTTAGTAGCATCATGTGGCTCATTTGGTAAGAATTCTTGTGCAATAATAAGGGTATCATAATTGATCTTTAGAGTTGTATATTCATCTTTTAGCTTATGGTGACTAGTGACAAGCTCATTGTGCACCCACTCAAGTTTATCATTTTTATCTTTAAGCTCTTTCTTAGAAGATTTGAGCTCCTTGAGTTTGGATGATATAGAATCATTTGTTTCTTTGAGCTCATCATTAGCCTTTTCTAATGTATCACACTTGGCTAAGAGTGAATCATTTTTAGCATCAAGTTTTTCATTTGTAGCTCTACTCTTTCTAATGATCTTAGTATATTTTCTTAGTATTTTGACAAGATCATCATATGTAGGTGAGTCATCATCATCGCTATCACTATCATCATCACTAGCATGTTCATCATCACTACTATCATCACTCTTAGTTACCTTGCGTTCACCTTTGGCCATAAGGCATAGGTGTGTAGAGGATGATGGCGATGGTGGAGGTGAAGATGCAAGATCAATAGCAATGGCGGCCACCTTTTCATCGTCACTATCATCATCGGATGATCCACTTGATGAATCAATGTCCGTGAGCCAATCACCGACAATGTAGGCCTTGCCACTCTTCTTCTTCTTGTAGAAGTCCCTCTTTTTGCCATCTCTCTTCTTGTATGGCTTGTTCTTTTTCTTTTCATCTTCATCACTTGAATCATCTTTCTTGCCCTTGTTCTTGAACTTGTCTTTCTTGGGCTTTGTGCATTGATGAGCTAGGTGGCCAAGTTCGCCACAATTGTAGCAATCCATCTCGGAGATTGGCTTTCTTCTTGAGCTTGTGAAGAACTTCTTCTTCTTGCCGTCGAACTTGATGCCACTCTTGTTTAGCCTTTTTAGCATCTTGGTGGTCTTCTTCACCATGAGGGCAAGGCTTTCTTCATCATCTTCATCACTTGAGCTCTCATACTCAAGTCTTGCTTTGCCCTTGTCTTGGCTAGCTTTGAATGCTAAGTCTTTCTCTTTCTTCTTTGTAGAGGATGAGCCATCTTGTGGTGTGATGTGCATGTACATCTCATGAGCATTGATCTTTCCCAAGATTTGTGTCGGTGTAGCGGCGGAAAGATCACCTTGATGTAGCACGGTCACAATGTGCCCATATTTATCAATGGGGAGGACACTCAAGATTTTTCTTACAACATCGGATGATGACATTTGAGTAAGTCCAAGCCCATTGACTTCCTCTACAAGAACATTTAATCGAGAATACATCTCATTAGCACTTTCTTTGGGAAACATCTCAAACGAATTTAGCTTTTTAATCACAAGATGATAGCGTTCCTCACGCTCACTCTTGGTTCCCTCATGGAGCGCACAAACGTCCGACCATAGAGCATGGGCGTCTTTGTGGTTCCTTACACGATTGAACACCTCTTTGCAAAGGCCTCTAAAAATGGTGTTGCGAGCCTTTGCATTCCATTTCTCATAATTCACTTCATCGCCTTGAAGTTGTGCGGCATTCCTAGGTGCGGGGAACCCTTGAGAGGCGGCTCTAAGAATTCCAACATGTAGAGCTTCTAAGTATGCCTCCATGCGGATTTTCCAATATGGAAAATCATCTCCCTCAAAGATAGGAGGAGGTCCATCCCCGTGAGACATCTTGCTCTAAGCGATTAAGCTTAAAAACGTGAGCACGAGGCTCTGATACCAATTGAAAGGATCAAGATGCCCAAGAGGGGGGGGGGTGAATTGGGCTAATTCTAAATTTTCTTGCAATAATCAAATCCTATGGATAGCCCAATTAACCCCTTGTGCCTAGAAAAGTGTTTATATCAAACTAATGCACAACAACCTCGCAACCTAAGTTCCAAACTTACTCTAGCAAGCAATTCTATGGATGTAAAAACAAGTATTGAATTTGCTCAAAGTAAATGCTCAAAGTAAGTGCTCAAAGTAAATAGAGAGAGAAAGGAACGCGGCGATGTTTTGCCGAGGTATCGGAGAGTCGCCACTCCCCACTAGTCCTCGTTGGAGCACCCGCGCAAGGGTGTAGCTCCCCCTTGATCCGCGCAAGGATCAAGTGCTCTTTACGGGTTGATTCTTCGACACTCCGTCGCGGTGAATCACCCAAAGCCGCTCACAACTTGAGTTGGGTCACCCACAAGCTCCGCCGGGTGAACACCAAACTCCCAATCACCACCAAGCCATCTAGGTGATGGCGATCACCAAGAGTAACAAGCACGAACTCTCACTTGACCACACGAAGCCTAATGAGAAGATGGATGCACACTTTTGCTACTCTTGATTTGCTAGTGAGGCTACTCTCTTGGATTCTCAAATCACAAACACCTCACTAGGACCATGCTCTTCTTGGCACTCACAAACGTGTTTCTCAGCTGTTGGAATGAGCAAAAGATGCTCCACTCACGAGTGGACCGTCTATTTATAAGCCAGCCTGAAAAACGAACCGTTATGAGCTTCTGCGGGACGACCGGACGCTCCGATCGTTATGACCGGACGCTCTGGTCAGTTCAACCCACGAACCAGTATTAAAGAGTCGACCGGACGCTGGCAGGGTCCGGTCAGCACTGACCGGACGCGTCTGGTCGCATAAAACCCTTATTGGAACCTTACTGGACTCGACCGGACGCTGAACCCTCACGGTCCGGTCAGCACTGACCGGACGCGTCCGGTCACTCTTTCCCAAGTCTGGACCCTTACTGGAGTCGACCGGACGCTGGTCCTCAGCGTCCGGTCACATGACCTTCTAGCGTCCGGTCACACCAGACTTGTTCACCTCAGTCAAATGAACTGACCGGACCCTGCGGCCAGCGTCCGGTTGCACCGGAGCCAGCGTCCGGTCAGTGTTTGACCCTCCATTCACTTCCAACTTTCGAACATATGTGAATGAAGTTTGCTCCAAAGGATCTTAGGCATTCATAGGAGCTACCTAGAGCTAGTTTTAACAAGTGTGCACCACACCTAACTCACTAGACTCAACTAGGTCAAGCTACCCGTTCATACCCCTCTTCATAGTACGGCCAAAGGAAAAAACAAAGTCCTAAACTACTCTAAGTGTCTCTCCAACTCCAATTGACACTTAGAACTAGTTATCCTTAACCTTGTCATCCGGCCTTTGAATAACCGAAACGATTTCCATCATAGGGGCATGACAACCTCGATTGCCCAATCGATCTCCATTACCATGACCTAACTTAATTGCCTCTGCAAAACACACGTTAGTCATAGTAACTTTGTATTGACATTAATCACCGAAATCCAACTAGGGGCCTAGATGCTTTCAAAAGGTATATGAGGTGGTCCTGGGTGTGAACCTGTGATGGGAGGAGCTCGGGATGGAGGTGCTGTGGTGGCACAGTAAATGGAAACCCTGATGAAGACATTCTAGCTTGGTCATCCCTAAGGACTTACTAGTACTCAGATTCACCGGGAAGCCTTATGTACCACTCGCCCTATATGGTGCGGGACGGCCAGACTACTTGGTAGGATATTGCCACTACTGCTAGGTTGATAGCGGACAGTGTAAGGAGGTACGGGGCGTGGAGGATTTCCCCCACACCCTTCCGAGACTTCATGGAGACCTTGTGGACCCAGCTCATGACTCACAGTTTCAGCCACCCCAGACTAGACTTGGGGTGTACCAGGGCTGAATGGTAGAGTGGCATTATCCTAGGCTAGCAAGCGGCCGGAATCAGCCTAGTTGACGACGGTCAGTGAGGAAGGCGGATCTTGTGGTTATGTAAAACCTCTGCAGAGTGTATGGTTGATCGATCGATACATGTGCCGACTTGTCGACTATGGACCTTTCCTAGGTTTCGCTTAAACTAGATAGTGAGATGAGTCCTTCTCTTTCTTCCCCCGTGAGAGAGTGTCGGTCGTAGCCAGGGGCTACGGGCCTTGAGACAGTGCCGAGAGGGAGTTGGCCTGTCGACTGAGCCATGGTATGGTTATGGTGATGGTGTGGTGATGGTGGTATATCGATCCCAGGATCAAAACCTGGCTCTGGAATGGGAATGGGGTGGAATGTGTGTGGGAATGGTGTTAAAACTTGACCAACTATTATTATTTACTTGATATGCTACTGCATAGGAAACCCCAGCCTTATAGGTTCCTTTTTGACTATATCCAACTTGCATCCAATTTCCACAAAACAATGCTCATAGGGTTGGGAGTGGCCAGTACAAATCGTACTGATAAATTTTGGCACACAGGTTCTGCTGAGGAGTATAGCTCCGAGGAGTTTGACGGTTGAGGGGTTCATTCCTACGCTTGAGTTTGGTGATCTTATTAAGCTGTTCTGAATGAATGCTACTTTTGATTTCATCAATGCGGCGATGTAATAAATTATGTAATTCCGCACTACTTGTACTCTGATATTATCATTGTATGGATGTGATATTCGACTAGAATTTGGGTAATATGATCTACAACGGTCTTATTACACTTCAACGCTGTGGATTTCCCTTCGCAGAAATCGGGGTCGCTTCAGTTAAGTGATCTATCAAAGCATTATCATAAAAGGTGAGGCGTGCCAGCTGCGAACAGCTATTTGGAGATCTTTGAATACAGCCTAGGACCCGTCAACAACTCTGAACAATTGGTGATCCATTGCCCTCTTGATATCAACTGAACCAATGGTGTTACTGCTGCTGGGAAGTAGAATCCTGTTGCAAAGTATCATGAAGAAGCATCTCTTCATGAGGGGGTTCACATTTCCCTTTAAGATCTGTTGTTGCAGGTTTTATATATGTATGTCACAATCTTCGGTGAGACTTTAGTTAAGATCAGAGATAAGCTGCTGGCGAAATATGATACCTTCCTTCCATGAGTATTGCTTGAAGTTTTCACCACCTATAGGCAAACCAAGAACCATGCTAATTATTTGTGGGGTGATCGAAAGGACCTTGCCTGCACCAATCCTAATTAACATACGATCAGGGTCAGTGTGGTCCAATAGCCAGGTTAGCAGATTCTTGTTCTCTACAGCATCGATCTTCATTCTCAGCAAATGACCAAACCCATCAGCTTCGCTAGCAGCGTATTGTTGTGGGTTCAACAAGTTAGTGGTGAAAATAACATCTCTAGGATTGCACCGAACATTTACAATGGAAGAACAACAGGTAGCTCTCTTTTTCCTTTGTCTTGCCTGGGACAAATAACAAGAATTTTAGAAATAGTAAGGACAAGAATGGATAAAAAAGAAGAGACACTCGGAATTCTGGGAAGCAGCTATAGAAATGATAAACTGATGCATGGGTAGTCGAGAAGAAGACAGATTAAAAAAACTAATAATTGGGTAAAGGGATGTAGGAATGATAAACTAATGCAGGGGTAGTGTAGTTGAATTTTTTTGCAGGGGTAGCAGAAAGCAAAATAGATATAGAAAAGTAGAGATTTGGCAACAAAGACATGATAGTAGATTTGTGGTATATTGAAGGAAAAAATAAACTAGTGATACATACGAAGAGGAGCTTTAGAATGATTACTCTTATGAAAATAAAGTGCAGAAGTAAATAAATGGTATACACCTCTGTACATGCACGGGTCGACAATCCTGCTCGTGTTTGCCTAGTTTTCCTCGGACCAACATCCTTAGATTTGTCGATGTGTGAGGATGAACGGGCGTTGGGAATGGGCATGAAGTCGTCGTCATCACTGTCGTGACCAGACAAGGAAAATAATAAACAACAAAGGTAGATGATTTTAAAGAATAGAAAAATCTTCTGAGCTTTAAGAACAAGATGAAAAGTGTTAATTAACAAAAGGACAAGCCGAAGTGGAATGAAAAGAATAATGGAAATTTAAGATAGCAAATTTTAAAATCCATGAATATTAAATTATTCTCTAATTATGTGTACATACATCAGGTCATATAAATATAAATAAAAAAATCATAAACAAGATTAGATAAGCTGTAAATGAATATATCTAATTTTGTCTAGTCATTTGTAAAATACTAACTCCATACTGCAACAGATTAAAATTATAGTACAGCCATTCCCCTTTGCACCTCTATTTGGTGGAGCCGATGCAGAGGTTCTACAAGGAGAGGAGGGTAACCTCTCGTCTTGTCGCAAAGGGACCTCATACCTAAATGGGAAATGATCACATTAGCATCATCGTACAGAGAAAAGCAGGTACAACACATGAAAAGGGCCACTAAAATAAAAAAAGCATGTACTGACCGTTGTTGAGTGCTCTCAAATACAAGCCTTTTTGGGTTGTTAGGCATCTTATCAACTAGCTCCAACCGGAATCTAAAGACATTGAGTCAGAATATAATTAGAATATTGCATTCGTATAGTCTACAACTTAAATTTATAAACTCAATCCACATAACAATGTAGTTGCAAGTGCTGACTCAATGTGAATGTCTAAAATAAGATAAGTAAAACATAATGGGAAAATGAAAAAAGAACCTTTTAGTTGACGAACCAGGAAGGTCTCTATGAACTAATTTGGTTTCATGCCCGGAAGGTCAACCATGGAAGCCATTTTCTTAATAAGACAAGTTATGGAGCTGTATAGGGAGAAGAAAAAGGACCTACACATGGTTTTTATTGACTTGGAGAAGGCTTATGATAAAATACTAAAGAATGTTATGTGGTGGGCTTTGGACAAACATAAAGTCCCAACGAAGTACGTCAGGCTCATTAAGGACATGTACAACAATGTTGTGACTAGAGTTCGAACAAGTGATGGAGACACGGATGACTTCCCGATTAGGATAGGACTACATCAAGGGTCAGCTTTGAGCCCTTATTTGTTTGCCTTAGTGATGGACGAGGTCACAAGGGACATACAAGGGGACATCCTTTGGTGTATGCTTTTCGCGGACGATGTAGTGCTAGTTGATGAAAGCCGGACATGAATGAATAAGAAACTAGAGTTATGGCGGGAGACTTTGGAGTCCAAAGGTTTTAGACTCAGTAGAACTAAAACTGAGTATATGAGATGTGAGTTCGGCACTACTACTCGGGAGGAGGAAGATATTAGTTTGGAAGGTCAAGTAGTGCCTAGGAAGGATACCTTTTGATATTTAGGATCAATGCTATAGAGAGACAAGGATATTGATGAAGATGTTAACCATAGAATCAAAGCAAGGTGGATGAAGTGGCGGCAAGCATCTAGTGTCCTATGTGACAAAAGGGTACCACAAAAGCTAAAAGGCAAGTTTTATAGGATGGTGATTAGACCTGCTATGTTGTATGGTGCAGAATGTTGGCCTATGAAAAGACGACATGTTTAACAGATAAGTGTCGTGGAAATACGTATGTTGCGTTGGATTTGCGGTCATACAAGAAGGGATCGAGTTCGGAACAATGATATACGTGATAGATTAGGGGTAGCACCAATTGAAGAAAAGCTTGTCCAACACCGGTTGAGATGATTTGGACATGTCCAACGGAGACCTCCAGAGGCACCGGTGCGTAGTGGAATCCTAAGCCAGGATAGTAACATGAAGAGAGGCAGAGGAAGACCGAAGTTGACTTGGGTAGAGGCAATAAAAGAAGACTTGAAAGGATAGAATATACCCAAAGACTTAGCCTTAGATAGGAATGCTTGGAAGACAGCTATTCATGTGCCTGAACCTTGATTGCTTCTGCTAGGTTTCAACTCTAGCCTACCCCAACTTGTTTGGGACTTAAAGGTTTTGTTGTTGTTGTTGTTGTTAGTTGATGAACTAGGGCCTTTTCTAGCATGTGCATCCTCTGCAAATGCAGAATAAATAGAATTGCTTTATGAAACTATAATCACGCCATAAGTAAAAACATACGTGTATGTTTTGAAAAAAACAATGCAAAGCTGAATCAATGTGTATGGTTGTAAGAAACCAATTAGATCATCGCATAATGAATTAATGAAGTTCAACAGGATATTGAAGAATTATATCTGCATAATGCTTACCAAAACTAAGATAAAAGGAAAAATAAAAAATGAAGTGGAAACACAGTAATCATTCTTTAACAAACAGTAACCATATCAGGGAATCTAAATAGTCAAGCAAATTTGACACTACCTTAATGGGGCATCAAAGCGAGATGCATGAATAAGGAGGGTAAAGGAAACCTGAGGGACCAGGCGGCTCCATCCAAAATGATGCAAGCTCGGCAATCAACGTGTGTGTTCGGCGGCACATCGCTGTGGGGTGGCGTGGCGGGAGGCACGGTGGATAGATGGCCAGCAGCGTAGCAGCGGTGGTACGGAGAGGGAGGGACGGGCGGTGCCGACGGAGGGAGGGAAGGAGACCGAGCGGACGGGAGAGGGAGCTGAAACTTAATATAGAAAAATCATATTGGGGGAAAAATTAAATATCATAGTTAAAGGGCATGCTATTAACATGTACTAGAAACCAAGAAACAAAGATACCTTGAGTGTATGGAAACCTATTCAAGCCACAAATCACATTTCAAGCCACGAATCTTTTGTTGCAAAAAGAAAACATTGTAATTAGCCAGATGAAATTTGTAAGATCAAATCTTTTAGTTCAATAGATTGAGCAAATTTATCACCAAGCATAAATAATACATGATAAGTCAACACATCTGTAAAGTGCACAAAAGCATTCTACCATACAGAGAGCTGAAAGAGCAACAGTTGGCCGTGGCTAAGTGATGAAAAAAACTCTATATAACATGCATGCTAGAATTTGAACAACATGGAGCTGTTGCTCTCTTGCAGAAAAGAACGGATATAATAAGGTGGCAAGATAATATTTGTAAAATTGTTAGATATTTGGCAGCTAGGAATGCAGCACTAGATGGCCACTATAAGAATAGCTGCTCCACACAATTATTCATGAATATAACCACGTATCAATTTCTATAAGCTAGCATGAACTAAAATACTAGTATAGGGAGGCAGGTTACAGGTAGAAGAGAAATGACGTGCTTTCCAATAATAAATATCAAACCCTCCCTAAATGTAAATGTGTTTTCAATGAAGAATCCAGAAGTACTAACTCTATGTTCTCAATCTACACAAATGTTGACATATTGATGATTAAATAAATTGACTATTTGACAACAGAGATCCTACAACAACTTGGAACAGAGGGAGCAAAGATCAAGGTTCGATATCCAGATCATTTTTGGTAGCCAAAGGAGAACTTCAAACAAATTCACATGGATGCAGATGGCAAAACATTGATCCTTTATACATGTGCAATTGAAAGTGCCATTGACCGTTGTTAAATGCAAGACAAGGTAGATGCTTTTAATGAATTGAAAATCTTGTGAGCTTCCAGAACAAGGTGAACAATGGTAATTGACAAAATGACAAGCCAAAGTGCAATGAAAGAATATTGGTGATTTGTGATAGCAAAATTGAAATCCATGTATATTAAATTGTTCTCTAATTATGTGTCCATGCATCAGATCATTTACATATAAATTTAAAAAGAAAAGAATCATAAACAAGATTAGATAAGCTGTAAATGAATGTACCTAGTTTTGTCTATTCATTTAGAAAAAAACTAATTCCATATTGCAACAGATTAACCTCTTCTTGTCGCAGAGGGACCTCATATCTAAATGGGGAATAATCATATTAACATCATCCTAGAGAGAAAAGCAGCTCCAACACATGATAAAGGCCACTAAAAAAACATGTACTTACCATTGTTGTGTGCTCTCAAATACAATCCTTTTTGGGTTGTCAAGCATCTTATCAACCAGCTCCAACCGGAATTTGAAGACATTGAGTCAGAATCTATTTAGAATACCGCATTCCTATACTATACAACTTAAATTTACAAATATTGATTTGAGGAACTGCGAGCTACTGCAAATGGAGGTGGATGCTTGGTGGCCATCGTTCCAAGGGAAGAACCTCTCATAGGTGGAAGAAGAAAAATCGGAAATTAATGTGGAAAAATAATATCCCACAGGTGGAAGAAAAATGAGAAATTAAAGTGCAAGAATTATAAATGTGAACCACAATGACAATGTGAAGTCCCGGTACCTGGAGGGGACGCGGCAGCTTTGCTCAGCATTGAACGTCTGCTGGCCAAGACATGGACTTCCCGCGCGCTGCGGCTGCCGGACACCACCGTGGCCGTCCAAGTCTGCTTCTCCAACACCCTCAAGCAGCTATAGCAGGCCGCGGCCGACGGCGGCAAGGTGTGACTAGTGGCGTCTCGTCTCCGTCCCCTCAAGGCCTCAAGGATGTGAAGCAGGGCAGCGCCGGTGGGCTGTGGGGCGACACCGGCGCCGGTGGGCTGTGGGGCGGCACTGGCGGCGAGCGGACGGGGGTCCGGCAGAGGTGGGTTGAGGAGGAGCGCCGGAGGGGGTTGGTCCGGAGCAGGCAAGCGGATAGGATCCGGCGGGGTTGGGTTGAGTTGCGGCGCCGGCGGGGGTTCGTCCGGAGCTGGCGAGCGCTATTCCTACAACACCAAAAAACGTCGGCAGCAGCGGTCGTAGGGAGAGGGGGCGGACGGGCGGTGCCGGCGTATGAAGGGAAGGAAGAGACCGAGCGGATGGGGGCGAGAAAATTGGGGGCTTTTACATTTTTACCATTATTAAGATTGATGCTCATCCGACTATCATTCTTAGAATGACACTTACAACTTTACTAGATGAGAGAAGTTTGAGTTCTTAATTTACCACATTTGTACATGTGCCAAGCCACGCCAGCTCGACATGCTGGCACCCGGTCAGCATGAGCACGTGAAATGTCGTTGCTACCCCTGCCTTGCTCCTCTCTCTCCATTCCCGATAGCTGGGTCCCGCGGCACCTGCCACTTCTAGGTAGACCTCACTCGTCAGCTTCGTCTTCTAGCTCCAGCACCTGGATGGGACGGTAGGTGTGTACGGACGCCAGGTTGAGCACGGACGACGGATAGGTTCTGGCCGAGGCGGCGTCGGTAGGTGTGCACAGACACCAGGCTGAGCACGATGGCCGCCGCATTCTCCTTGGCACACCACGTCGCGCCGGAGCTCATGATGTGGGCGACCGCCTCCACGGCGCCATCGGCGTGCATGATGCGCTTCTTGTTGGCCTCGAGGATGGAGAGGTTGAGCAGCGCCATGACAGCGTTGAGCTGGAGCCCGATGTCCTCGGAGTAGAGCAGGGGCACGGCTCCGGCCTCCCCGACGAAGGCGTGGCTGTCGACGCCGGACTTGGACAGTAGCCGAATCTCGTGCACCACGCGGTTGGCTGCGTCAGGGAAGAAACAGATGGAGAGCTTCTTCACGAGGAACGACGCCGTCATGCGCGTCGCCTCCAGCACCGCCTTGTTCGTGGCCACCGCCTGCACCAGCTCGCTCTTGCTCGCCTCACTGCTCTCCATGGCGACGTCGTTCTCCCGGCACCACTTGGCGATGAGGTTCTTGAGCGCCTTGTTGGGAACCAGCTCCAAAACGGTAAGGACCTGCCCTGTCTTGGGGCACGTTGACTTGCCAGAGCCGAACCACCGAGAGATGGACTCCCGGTCGTATGTCTGGCCGCTGGCGACGACGACAGGCTCATGCATGATGTCGAGGGTGATGGGGCAGCGGAAGTCCGACGGCGGCGCCGGGGGCTCCCATCCAGGTGCTAGAGCTGGAAGATGAAGCTGACGAATGGGGTCCACCTGGAAGTGACAGGTGCCGCGGGACCCAGCTGTCGGGGATGGAGAGAGAGGAGCAAGGCAACGGTAGCAACGACATTTCACGTGCTCATGCTGACTGGGCGCTAGCGTGTCGAGCTGGCGTAGCTTGCCACATGCGCAAATGTGGTAAATTAAGAACTCAAACCTCTCTCATCTGATAAAGTTGTAAGTGTCATTCTAAGAGTGATAATCGGATAGGCGTCAATCTTAATAATGGTAAAAATATAAAAGCCCCAGAAAATTAAAACCGCATCTAATCGAGGGTGGGTTGAGGGAGCTCCCGAGCTGCTATGCCAATCGAGCTCGTCCGTTGGTGGGCCGGGCCTGTGAGCCTCAGCCCCGAACGGCGGGGTGCGGGCGCGGTGGGCCTGTTTGCCTGCCAATAGGACGCTGAGTACTGAATAACTATTCGATACCCAGATACCATATAGTAATATATATATATATATATATATATATATATATATATATATATATATATATATATATATATATATATATATTATATGGCCGATGTTTTGTCTATCATCCTTAGAAAGAAAATACTTATGGCCGATAATCGTTCTTAAAATAATATATATTTGTCTGATATTTTATTATTGCGTTAGAACAACATATAAATTTGACAGGTGGATATATTGACATCGTCCTTGCTTGCTTTGCGTTGGTAGAATGAGTGTACGTGCATTGTGAGTGTCTTTGTTATACTGCGTAATTGTAAAAAAAAACAGGAAGCATGCGTTGACAGTCAAATTTGGCTCGGGTCGTATTTTACATGAACACTCAATAGCCAAATTGGACTTTAAGCATGATTTGGTAACTGGTGCTTTAGTTTGATTAGTTGGGCTTTATGTTTTTAAGAACTGTTTGGCCGATTGGTTGGTTTAGCTAGTGATATTGATTAATTAGCATAATGGACAACTGGACAAGCAAGAGAAGAAAGAAGAATGATTATGTGCATACACGTGGTGAGGAACTTCTATCGACCGAGACATGCATGAGGCCACAGGCGTGTGCGTGTCCCTTAGTTAACAGATTCTACATGGGATTTCTAGGAGAGGGCCAATGTCCTTGATCATGGCTTTAGCCATGCTTACTGCATCTTGGTTGAGTAGGGCTTTATCTAAACTTGTCAGTCAATATTCTGGAGATCATTCCAAATTGCTCATATGATGGAATATTTTGGTATTAAGTATATGTAGTTGCATAATACAATAGACAACATGATGAATTTAACATTCCGCGTTTTTGTGTAATATAAAAACACCAATATTTTAAAAGTTTTCCTGTGACATGTGTTATATGTAGTTGTTAGGACAAACTTAAGTCAAATGTTTTCCCTTTCTGTCCCAAATTTAAAATTCACAACTCCAAAACTTTTCGCAACGAACCATATCATGTGTCATGGAGTTGACCAATTCAACATCATGATAAAAGGTATTTTCACAAAAAAAAATGATTTTTGGAAAAATATAAAATCTGGTTGAAGTTGAGCTCACTCGAATTCAAGATGAACCACCGTACCTGACATATGTTTCCGGATATAATTTCTAAAATTGAAGCCTTAACTCTGTGGCATACATAGGGTATGCTTGTGTGTAACATACTTGAACAACACTGGTACAAAGACATGAGGCATAGCACTGTTACTTAGAGGGGGCCCTCGGCATTTGCGCTTGTCAACACGGCCACAAACAGCCTCACCATCAAACACTCGCTTAACCAGTCAGCATCCTGTACGTCTACATGAGACTATGTCATTGCATCTGCGCAATCAATCTTACGTTTTATGGACTCTGTTCTTTAAGTTGTTTTTTTTTTCATAACAATTATAATTTATGCAGTAAAGCCCTCCATTTTTTTTCCATATAGCCTTTTACACGTGTGTGTCGTTTGTACATGTTTGCTAGTCTTAAAAGAAGTCAAGATTTTAAAGATTCATAATATTATATATTTATTATTTATTTTTAATATTTATAGAAAACGGACAAAAACATAATTGGAGATCAAACAAAAAAAAAGTAAAAAGGAAACATAACGTGGCAAAAGGAAAAATAAGAAGACGCAGAAAGAAAAGAAAAACAGAAACCCTATGTGAAACGTGGAGAAGATGGAAAAGTAATAAGATGAAAAGAAACGGAAACCAAATGTAAAAACTACAAAAACCGTGTTGTCAATACAAACCGAGGAAAGAAAAATGGAAACCGGTATGGATAGAGTTGGATCGGAATCGGAGGATGGAAAACGAACGTGGAAAAAAAATTGTGACGGGTGTTTTATGTTTGGATCCAAGAAAAATAAAATTAGAACTCAGTGAAAAAAAGCTATAAGATTAGGATAAGATTTTTCTAATTTGTACTTTTATTCTTTTCTATTTGGATTAGGATCCCTAATCAACTTTTACTCGTGATCGGAGGTATCTATTTGATTAGGATTCTTAGAGATCTAGGTTACCTAAAAAGCATGTCCAAGCCACACATGTTTCATAAAACAGGAGAGCTGTAGAGAGACGAACATAAATAATTTTCAGATTCACGGAATTAGTCAGAGGAGACCATACCAAAAAAATGGGTACCAAAAAATGGCTAAAATTTTACCTCATTATTATTAGATATAGGTATAAATATATAATACATGTACACGATGTTTGCAACCGAGCAAGTTTAGGACCCGTAAACGTTAGATTTTGCCAAAATAGATTAGATGTGCTTTTGGCTATTCTATACTCCTGTACGGAAAGACCAGACACCCTATAAATATAAAGGTGATTGCCTATTGAGGATCACACACAACGGCACAAAACAAATCTACTATTATCAGTTCTTTTACTTAAAGTAAAATAATCTAGTTATCGGTGACTCCTGTGTTGATCTTCAGCGTCAATACAGCCTTTGCTAAGAACACACACTCCTTCTCGGCCTCGCTGAGATTTTTTAGCATCTCGTCCACATCAATCGCTCCCTTCCTCAGTTTGCCTGAGGATGCTTCCGCCGCCATCTCTCCTCTCCTGGTCCAGGACTCGAGCAGATCACCGCCAAGGCTAGGCAGTTGCCCAAGGCAACTCCTTGATCAGCCCGAGCAAGTAAGAAACACATGGGGCTCGCCGGAGCAGTTGAAACATTCGCCGGGATCATGATCGCCATTGAAGTAGTCAAACCCCTAGTTTAACATATGGTCTTTACTCACACAATAGTTGGCGGTGGTGCTAAATGTTTGCTTAGCCAATTTACCTCGCTCACTATCACAGTCGTCCAATTTTCCTCCTTGAGCTACAAAACTATTATTTTACTTTTAAAACCATTTGTTCACCTTTAGTTGTTAGTTGTTTTGACAGCGGTTCGCTAATGTGGCACCACGTAGGGGAGGGGGAATCAGATTAAGTTGAAAGTTGGGTAAGGTAAATCGGATCAGAAATATTTTAAAAATATATCAAAAAATCATAACATATTTTAAAAAATAATCAATATTTTACATGAAAAAATCCTAAAATTTGGTTTAATCTTAGAAAAATCACAAAAATTTAATTTTACCTAAAAAAAAGTTGTGAAACTAGTTTCAGATTTGTTTTAAATCATGCTCTATCTTAAGCTTATATACGCTGTCTAGCTTAAAATTGTTTGAATTTTGATGGACTTATTTTGGTGCTTATTTGCTAGTAGAAGCTCTCGTTATCTATTACTAGCAAATATGCCCGTACGTTGCAATGGGAGAAAAACTATCAAACATAATGAAAAATAACGACAAAAATAGTAAGTGTCTATTTATGTTTTACATGTTCTATAAAATTAAAATCTATAATTTATGCTATTTATGATGACTATGACATTCATAATATGAGTTAATGTTGGCAATGATACGATAATATTCTATTAACTGTATATTGAATTAAAATAAAACCATTTTATTTGTTTTCTCTTGTTGCAAAGAACAAAAATATTGAGGTAAATATATCAAATTTTATTTTTCGTACTCTCCATGCGCTGGTACAACTAAATATTGAGTTTCTAGACTAACTATTGAGGATCGGTCAGGCTAGCGCTCGGATGTCCTGCCCTAGACCCGCGTCTAGACGTAGCTCTCCGCGCCTGCTCCGTGCCGCACGCCCCGCCCACTCAGATTCTGCACCGCTCGAACGGTTCACCCCACCCACGCCCCATGCCCCCACACGAGCCCACGCCGCCCGAACATCACCAACATCAAGAAGAGGAGGAGACACCTAGGCGAGGAGCAGAAATGCGAGGAGGAAGATGCAACACCCGATCTACTTTTGAAATATCCAAATAAAACATTTGCAACATAAGTTCGAAACGGTTGAAACACTTGCAACATACATCTAAAACACTTGTAAAAATACTTGAAAAAACCATTGTAAAATATATGCAACATCCAGATAAAATACATGTAACGTATGTGTGAAATACATGCAACATCCAGATAAATACACTTGCAAACATACGTCGGAAAAAATAGATGAAACATTTAGAACAAACGCTTACAACATACGTGTATAGCCATTGCAACATATGCAATGTCTCAATCTAGTTTTGCAACATCCATATGAAACTCTTGCAACATACCTCTAAAACATTTGAAACACTTAAAAAATGCACTTGCAACATGTGCTTTCAAGCGCAACATCTACTCGCTACTTGGACGAATGGAGGCTCGTTGACGCAGAGCTCAACGCTAGCTCAAAGCTCGATGCCGCGGAGTCACGCGGGGGGATGCTTGTGGGCGGGCGGCTGAGCGCGGCCCCTAAGAGCGGTTACGCCGCTCCCGGCAACAAAACGAGTGGTCGTGGTCCCCGCGACAAGGCACCCCCACGGTGTGCTGGAGAAGGGGAGGCGGCATGTGCGTCCACGGGAGCCTGCTACTAATGTTGCTTCTCCTTCGTCGGCGGCGGGGAATGAGGAGGGATGGCGAGAGCGGGAGGCGGCGACGGCGCGAAGCCGAGGCAGAGGAGGGAGAGGAGCTAGAGCAGGGAAGAGAGCGAGGCCGGGGAGAACACGAGCAGCAGCACCGGAATGAGGAATTTTCATCCTAATTTTTGATGGAGAAGCCATGAGGGGAGCATTGGGGGAGCACAAATATTGGGCGGAAGGGGCACGGACGGCGCGGCCGGGAGTGGGGAATCCGCATCCGTCCATCCAGACGCCCTGAGGAGAGCATTATCGAATCTGTAATTCTAGTATCTGATTAAAATAGACAAGAAGTTAGTTACCGACGTTTCAAGAATTAGTGTCTATCCAGAAAATTGTGACGGGAGATCTCTCGATTTTACACATGCCAACCCTTCCTAGACGGAATTATAAAGATACATATTTAGATGGGAATAGACAATAAAGTGCTCAAGTTTTTGGTTTATTGGTTGATTAGTTGGAATTTCGGTGATCCATAAAAGAATAATCTTCATTAAAAAAATAAAAGAATAATCTTGTTTTTTCAAATCTAATATATGGACTATATCAAGGATTTGGTGGTGAAAATCTTTGTTTTCTAGAGAAATATTAATAGTCCAAAGGGATGTAATGTTGTATGTATTATGTGTTTTTAACTTTACGAAGAAACCTAGTGTATGTAGAGGAGAAAAAACAGAAAATGGAAATGCACGGACAGAAAGAAGGGAAAAAAGAAGAACAAAAGTGGACGGACAGAACGAAAAAAGAAAAAAACGGAAAGCAGAAACTAACGCCACGGGAAAAAGGGAGAAAAATAGAAACTGGAATTCCACACGGGAAAGGGAGAAAAATAGAAGCTGGGATTCCGTATAGGAAGACGGGAGGTGACCGAAAAAAAGGAATTAGAGATACGGAAACAAAACGACCGAAGCGAAGTAGGAACCGACGATTTTTTTTCTTTTTCTTTTTTTCTTTTTTCTCTTTTCTTAATTCTTTATTCTTTTTTTTGTGTTTGCTTCATTTTTTTCCTCTCCTTTTTCTCCTCACGTGTCTCTCTTTTCCCTTATCCGCCGATGATGGAGAAGGGATATTTGCCTCATTGATACGGAACCGACGATGGCCAACCGAAAAACAGAACGGAACATGACACAAACACGACACATGGAGCCCGAAAAAACTTGGTAACCAAAAAAAAAATTAAGGCAGGAATTTTGCTTTTTTAATATTATATTATAGGCATATAGAAGACGTGTCCGTGTCTTACAATGGAACCCAATAATCTTAGAATCGGACTCCATATCGGGTTAGACGTGAGCTATTCTAACTCGTATGAGCATATGTTATTATATATATAAGTCCGGACGGAAGAAACTCGCCATTGTCCGGTAGGGAGACGGACCAAAAAAATAGATGGACGAAAAAATAGTCTGAAATTTTGTCTCTTTATTATTAGATATAGATATTAGTCGATGTTGATTGTCTGACTACATAGAAGTGCTACTAAAGCGTCGTTACGACTACGGCAGGCCAGGCACGGTCCCCTACTCTATATGAATTTTCAAAGTAGGTGTATTAACCTACATGGCTGCATGCACCCTGTCACACATACGGTCTTGACGAAGCTCCACTGGCGTTTCGGCACCACAACAAATATCCTCTTCATCATAAGGATTATGTCTAGGTAAACTCCAAAAATGTATAGGTAAACTCCAAAATTTCTTTAATAGAATGAACTACAAAAAATATCACTTTGAGGGTAACAAAGACCACCTCTTAGTACCTATTTTGAATCTTCTTATGAACTTTTTTTTCTACATATATGACCGTAATTTCTAGGGTGGGAATTTGGAGTATCAACGATGTCATGGTGAATGAAAAGTATGAAGTTGAAATCTGGAAACCATATTTCTCAAAACTCACAAAGAGTGGCAACAGATGATACGATTCTAGAGACTCGAGTGCGGTGATAGGCTTCCTACATTTTTGGACATCTCAACATTTCTCTGAAAGAACGGCTTGTTCACGAACCTTAACTAGAAAAAAAAAACTCTCTAATTACTAATTAGCATTTTTAAATCTCATCAAGTTTAGGCTTTGTGTGAGTCTTTGTTTGAACACGACATGTCACATAACCAATAGTTCACTATGAATCTTGTTGTTTGTTAACCAGATATATATATATATGTGTGCAATGACTTCTGTGTATGACCATATGTGTGTTCTGATTATGATGAAAGGTTCCAAGACATTGATGAAGTTGCGCACTAAAGCCTTGTGTTGGGATAAGGGATCCCGAACAGGTCAGAGAGGAAAAGGTTAGGTGGACAAGGCTCCTTGAGGAAGACTAGGTGGAGGAGGCTTCGTGGAGAAGGCTAGCCGAAGAAGGCTAAGTGGAGAAGGCTCCGAACTTAAGTTTGGAAGCATGTGGTAACGAGTGAGCTAGAGTGAGAGAGCACATGTGATAACGAGTGAGTCCCCTTGGCCTCACCCTTGGGCACTTATATAGGCAATATGGTTATTTACAATCGGCCCCTCGGTGGGGTTGGGTTTCACATGCAACACATCAAGCGTACTGGTATGACTTAGATTATTTCAATTTCACAACAAAAATGAATTGTATTATAATTGTTCATTCTTCATGAAGGTTCATGTAATAGTGATGTTACAAACATCACGCTGGAACTTTTGTTTTTGGGTAACAATACAAGATATGTTCATACTTACTTACACTAAAGTGGCATTATTTTTTCCCATTGCAATGCACATGCATTTATTTATCTATGTATCCAAAAACAACACTACACGCTAATTTATTTACATATTCATCATCACATTAAAAAGAAAGCAAACAACATGGCCAACCTGAATTAAACCAGGATCGTCTCAAGAAAAAAACCAGGACCAAACGTGAAAGTCTCCTTCCATATACATCCTCACTTTATAAAAACAAACAAGTAATATGGACGGCATGCATATTTATTATTTCTTTCTATAAATAATTATTTTAGACACGTGTCTAACACGTGTTTTTGTTCACTAGTATTGATAAAAGGAGTAGAAAAGATGCATTACTCAATCCGTACTAAATTATAAGTCGCTTTGGTATTTTAAGATTTATAGTGTATATGTAGGTGCATATATAGTGAAAACTATTTATTTACAAAAGCCAAAACGACTAGCAATTTGGAATGGAAGGAGTGGTATTTATTTGTTCCCAAGTTCTATAAATCTTTACAGTAAAACCAAATTAAATAGTTATCGGACCATGTGACATCACTTCGAGCTACGTGCTTAATTAAGCACAGGCCCAAGACATCTCATTTTCCGACAAAATGTGTCATCAGTTCAAATTGCTGACTTAAAACCCATTTCACCAAACTAGATATGTCCCTCCCATCTAATTGTTGTTTTTTGGTTGGATTTGTTGGAAAATAAAATAGAGTGAGATTAGGAAGATTCAAAGTCTCGGATGACTCCCAAATCAGGTTTTGGGAGGATCGTTGCCTAGGGGCCAGGGTTCCTTTAAAAGATGTCTATCCATCCCTATACAATATTGCCCGTAGAAAGCAGTCTACATGGTGGCTGAGGTTCTTCCGTCGGTACCAATTAACATCACCTTTAGAAGAGCGTTAGTGGGAAACAAATTGGTGGATTGCCAGGACCTAATGGGTGGATTGTGAGTAGAGTATTAATTTACATGATGGCAGGGACTCTTTTTGCTAGGACTTACATTCTAATGGAATGTTCTCTGTCAAATACATGTACCTAATAAACAATGGTATCAAAGTCTCTCGAGACATTTGGGGTCTTAGAAATCCATTAAAGGTTAAGATCTTTTCATGGTTTCTAAGGAGGGGGTGGTTCTAACAAAGGATAATTTAGCTAAAAGAAATTGGAGGGGAAACCCAAATTGTTGTTTTTTCTCTAAACTAGAGAATATTTAGCATCTTTTTTTTACTGTGTGATGGCTAAGGCTTTGTGGAGTGCTATCCATATAGTGCTTGGTTTAAAACCGCCAACGAGTACACTGGAACATTTTTGGTGCTTGGCACAAATAAAGTGGGAGAGATTTTAGAAGCTTGTTGCTTATAGGAGCTGCTGCTTTGTGCTAGTCACTTTGGCTTACATAGAGTGAACTGGTATTTGACAAATGCAATCCAAAATCTATTTTGCAGGTCGTGTTCAGAGTAACGCATTGGCTGTAGCAGTAGGGGATGTTACAAAGGAGTGAAGACATGAAGAAGCTTCTTGTCCAAGGGTGCCGGAGGCTAGAGCCTGTGGCCCTACAATGTTCTGCTTTTTTCGGATGGCCTTGTGGTCTTAGATTTAGTGTTTAGTCTTTGGTTAAAAACTGGCTTCGTGCTGCCTTGGATGTTTTGGTAAGCTGGTGTGTGGTGTTCTTCTGTGTTGAACCTGTGGCCTGATTCCTTCTTGAAGGAAGAAGTCGGTTGTTTAATCTACCATTATCTAAAAAAATGGTCATATTTGGCATAACTTGGCTCCACTAGTGGACCAGCTTTTTCTTCAGCATCATGAGCAGCTCTACCGGTGAAATGAAGCTTTGCACTCATATGTGAACTGCACGGTCAAACTCACGCTAAACATCGTCAAACAGAGGTGCCTGTACGTTTAGCTGTGTCCTGTGCCTCTAACTCAGCATCTGCATTCTGCAAGCTGAGAACCTGAGATGGTGATAGCGTAAAACTGACGCAGAATTGAACTTTGGTGAGACTGAGAGCAACTAGTAGGGGAAAAAATAGCCGATACACGCGCCCCTATCTTTGTAAGTTCAGGAAATGGCCGATACACGCGCCCCTATCTTTGGAGAGCTGAGAGCAACTCGATAGTGCACTCTGCAGAATATATTAGTCTAACGCAGAAAACGGCCGGGCGTTGAACATTGCATGCAAATGTCTAATTTCACGTGTTCAATGTCAGCACTTTGTAAGAGTCGGAATCCAACCAAGAAACTCACCACAAAAGTGACTAATTCCTTGAAATTTACTAAATCTCTTTGGGCCCCTGTCCCATCATAAGGAATGCATGCAGAGATACATATTTTTTGTTGGACATTGTGTGCTTAAAAGATTAAAAGATAGATCTCTTGAACAAATAATTGATTTTACTTGTCCATCAATACGTGCTCCTATACAGGGTAGAATCTTAGAAGACATAAGTATACAGTGTAATATCTACAGCTACTCAAAATTACTTGTCTTTGCCCACTCTCTCTCTCTCTCTCTCTCACACACACACACACACATTTTCTAATACAATACTCACATTGATACTCTGTAACTTCTACTCGGTTGTGATAACTTATCTTACCAATTACTCTACATGTTCTCTCCATCCATATCCCTAGTTTCCCCTCCTATGGATCACACCTTCTTCCATAGAGGGTATTGCCACGACCGACACTATGGCAAAATTGAAAGAAGAGCACCTTAATAATGTATATAAACATTAAAATAACAATTAATAAAAAAATATAACTACGAAATGTGCAAGCTCTAGGTCAAAACCGTATAAGCAACCTGCTATAGACAACCTTATTGCTATGATTTCCAAATTTTACCCAAAAGATGCTTTTGAAATTGAAAAATCACCATAACAGAAACAACGCTATATGTTTTACCATACAATTCTGACCAAGTATGAGTACGTCACGACTATCAGCGCTACATACAATATATAGTTCACCTTAGTATGATCCATACAAAATATCAAGTGTTTTATATCAAGTAATTAAATCTCTACAAATTATATCTGAATACATTTATGTACTCATTCCGTCCAAAAAGAGTATTATTGAGGTTGAGACCTTCGAGTCGCCACCCCTTATCCTCCTTGAGTCGCCACATCATTATTGATAAGTTACGCCACATTCTTTGCTCTGAGTAGGTAGGTTATCCAAAGCCTCCAGAAGGTAGAAGAGAGGTGAGGAAGCAACTAAGCCATGCCTCCAGAAGGGTGAGAAGTCGGAGAAGCCCCGAAGGTGTCTCAGAGAGGTCCCTAATTAAGGTATGCCATTGAATATATACATAATGAGATTTCAGTGATTGATGAATGCAAGTATGTGTGACTACATGTGTGTTTTGCAGGGTGTATTGCAATTGAGTTAGCCACAAGTGGCTTGTCCTCCAAGACTTGTTGTTTGAAAGTATGGCACAAAGGATGAACAAGAAGACTATGAATACCCTAGAGTGAATGTAGGGTCCAATCATATGGAGATTTTTGCTAAGTAGTGTGTAATAGGTCTTTATTTTCTTTGGCCATACTATCAAGGGGTCCAAGGCGGTCAACTTGAGATAGTCAAAGCTAGAGTATGAAGTGGCTAACCCAGTCGAGTTGATGGTTGCAAGTGGCCTCATTGAGTTGGTTTCAAGCCAAGGATACCGAATATGTTGATTTGGTCGAGATCAGGCCTAAAACAGGCTGAAAACAGCGCCGGAGCATGCACCAGATGATAGGGTTTAATCCCTGGCGGGTCGTCCGGTGATGCTATTCAGAGACTTAACCAGTGAAAACAGTGAGCGTCGTATGATCTAGCAGAGGACTTGGTGACCTCGACGGAACATCCGGTGAAGCCAAGCTTGACTTGGTGACTTGTTGGCCAGCTTACTGGAGTACATCGTATGATTCAACAGAGGATTGTGTGACCATGACAGATCATCTGGTGAAAGTCTAACTTGAATTAGCGACTTGTTGACATGGTTACTAGTGTGCACGTATCATCCGAGAAGGAGGACTTCGTGACCTTGGCAGATCATCTGATGGGCCAAGCTGGACTTGATTATTAGTCAACTAAGTTTCTATGGTGCTCCCTATGTTTCGATAAGACCGTGTTCTAAAATGTTTCCAACTATTGAAAGAATTTGACAGCAAAGCGCCACCGTATGATCCTACAACTTTCTTTTCTGTTTTTCTCCAAACACCTTCACCGTCGTTCACACATGCACCTCATCGCCATCTACCTGATCAAGCCAGGTACTCCCGCCACCACTCATATTAGCTCAAGTCGACGCCTAGCCACTCACCTAGTGCCGCCTCCACCACCTCCCCCACTCGCGTCGGGCTGATGCCACCACTCGAACAATGAGAAAACCTGGGTAGCTGCCACCCCTGTTGTAACTGCGTTGGGCTCCCTCAAGCGCCCCAACTTGCTCCTGCTATAGCTTGCTCCATGCTGCCCCGCCGCTCTCGCTCTCTTCGCTTAGGCCATCGATCCTCACCGCATCTGGGTCTCTTCGTTAGGCAAGCGCCACTGTCTCTATCAATCTAGGTAAGTGTCAATGCGACCGGCTACCGGATCGATCCAGCAATGGATGTGACTCGTGAGAGGGAGATAAGGACTAGCTGGTAGAGCGACAGTGAAAATGACCTGAAAGAAGGAAAACACCTATAGATGGCCAAACGGACAGCCCGGCCCTGGCACTATTGACACAGCACTATCCAGGCTTGGCCCGTTTGGCCATCTATAGAAATACCTGTTGCCGGAGTGGGGTTGGACACAAGTGAGGCTCGCCAGCAGGCCTCGTAATCTGTTTGAGCCTAGCGTGGAATCAAGAGCCGCCTTATGTATCTAATCCTCTTCTCTCTCTTCCAAATAAGCAGCAAAATGCTAGGTTGAGAACTAGCTGTAGCTAAGGTGTCTTTCGTTGCTGGGGCTGACCTAAACCATGAGCGTGGCATGGCTGTGCTGTTTTCGTCGTATTGACGTGGTGCCGACCAGCCGACTACGCCCTCATGACCGGGCCATCTATCAGTCCATGCCATGAACCTATGCTCAGACTCTCAGTGCGTAACCAAACCACAACCACGTGCTCGCTCGCTTTCCTGCCTCACCTAAGAGTTATTTTATTATTGTTATTACTCCTACTGTCTTGTAGGAGTACCGGTGATTAATTAAAAGCCACGACCACCATGTGCTAATCATCATGCACGCCCACACCTCCTGCCTGCCTGCAGTCGTCCATGTCCAATTGTCCTTGCATGGCCATGGCAGGAGCAGCAGCTGGAGCTCCGTACGGAGCAGGCCGGCCCACCAGGTGACCAGCTCTGTCTCTTCTTTTCGATCGATCCGGGCGCGGCTTGGGAGAGGACCAAACTTCAGAGCCCCGAGCCCAAGCCCTTGATGCTTCTTCCCGTGCTCCGCGTATTCAGTATTCACTGCTACTGTACCCAGCTTGAGTTTCCAGTGCCAGCCAGCTTCAGCAGGTTCTTTTTTTCGCGGCTTGGGAGAGGACCTGATGATGACGTGTCATCCCAGGCCAACTGCTACTTGCCAGCATGCAATGCAGACTCAAAATCCAGGTGCAAGTGCAACTCAACGCTGCCACAGTGAACAATCAGTACGTTGTTCTGTACGACATCACATGGGACACACAACAGCAAACATGGAGAATTTCGATCTGATGCTAATTTAATCCAGGGGTGGGGTGATCCAGATTCAATACAGATACAGGGTACCAACTAATCCAGCACGTAAGGTAATAATCCAACACAAGAATTAATCGACAAAGGTCGCCTAAACAACACACGGCGCCGCTAGCACACTCAAACTGTGGTGGTAATGGTAATAGCTACTACACACACGCACTCTCCGACAATGGGTGTTACAAAACCCTACCAGGTAGGGGGGGTACAACGCTAAGGTAAGGTCACACGGCTACAGCGAATGCAGTTGTTAGTCTCTCCTCCTGCCTGCCTCATAATACAGCAACAATTAGACCGCCCTAGCGCGTGATCTGCAGTAGACACATCTTTCACAAGTCAGGAACAAATGAACCAATCCATCCATCCATCCATGATCCATCTTCCGGCGGGGACCTTGGCTCCCAGTCAGTGTGTGGCTAGCTCCGGCTGGGTATCAGAGGGCTCATGATCCGGACGCGGTCATCTTCAGGTCCCCAGACGACGGCGTCCTGGACACCTCCGCCATCGGCTGCTGCGCAGGGAATGCCCAGCTCTGGTCCACGCCGTAGGCTCCTCCTGAGGTCATCCCTCTCTGGGCCGCAGAGCTCTGCTGCCCTTGCTCGCTGCTGTGGGTGTCCACGCTCGAGATCGGGACCGCGGGAGGCGTCTGAGGGACGGTGGCAGGCGCCACGTCCACCCGCGGCTTCTTGTTCTTCTGCTCCATCTGGTAGCTTGGCAGGAAGCTCCCGACCACAATCTGCCAAATGGACTCTTGACTGTCAGTTACACTTTGAGCTTATTTAGGCAACAGACAGACTATAGTTATTAGAAGGATAGATGGAACAATTCTGGTCATAGACTGCACACGGCATGCAGTTTTGCTAGTTCAGCTGTACAATTGAGCTTTATACTAATAGGCAGGCATTCAGATCTTGAAAAGCGGGCAAGCAAGCGCATACCTGAACAGGACTTGCTGCCACCAGCAGGCCGGCAACTCCTCCACCGACAACACGACCGTCTGGGCTCGCAAGAGACACGCTCATCCCACCTGATCGACTTCGTGTTCCGCTGTTTTCAGTTGGCATAAAGGACCCAGACAAGGACAGCAACTCAAAGCGTCCCTACAATCAAAACAGGGCATCAGATAGATGGGGTTAAGTAGGACCACTCAGAATCCTTTGTCTGCATCCACACAGACATACATATGAAACCATGTGTGCAGTAAGAACTTTTGTGTGTCAATCCATGAGTGAAAGTGTCATGCATGGCTAACCTCATAAGTTAACGTGCCACCAGAGGAATCAGGCTGACGAAGTGTAACGTTCGATATCACACCGTTTGCTGAGAGAATACAGATAGCCTGTGGTCCTTGTTGCGAAAATGATATAACCTTCATCGTCACATCCTGAACCAACAAACAAAATACAGATCACTCTTTCGCACAAAGACACGGACCACTTCAGGAAAAGGAATAGTATAGCTGTAACCGTAAGAGGAGCAGGAATTCAACAGGGAAAAATAAAGGCGGAATTCATTTCACTCTTTGATAAATTCAATAGGGATGAAGGGCGGGCCTGGTGCAAGCGGTAGAGTATTACCGCCTGTGACCGGAAGGTCCCGGGTTCGAGTCGCGGTCTCCTCGCATTGCACAGGCGAGGGTAAGGCTTGCCACTGACACCCTTCCCCAGACCCTGCACAGAGCGGGAGCTCTCTGCACTGGATACACCCTTTATAAATTCAATAGGGATGCAAAATAAGATGTGTTCACCTCCCCTTATCTGATAAAGGAATGGAAAGGAATACTGAAACAAGAGCATCTTGGGATCATGACTTGCTTTGAAGCAAAGCATACAAAGCTGAGTGTGCAGTACTTTGATCTCTGCTCATCACATTACTTGTAATTTATTATATGAAACAAAATGTGTGAACAGATATAAAATGATATAGGTAATCACATCAAAATTTGAAGGAAAAAATGTATTATAACTGAAGATCCAGAAAAATGATGCTTCAGGTAAGAAAGATGATGAAGGTGCATAGACTGCCTGTCTGGTCAGAACACAGAAATCACCAAATGAGATCAAGTGTAAACGGCAGTTGTACACATCATAGATAATATCTAGATCCATACCTCACCAGGAGCAACGGTAATTATATGTGGAGTGAAATTTGCACCAGCAGAACATGCCACCATGTCACCTGCCAACACATAGCGCTGTTAAGAAAGTAATGGCAGATTGTAGCAAAGCAAACTGACCAAATGAAATGACTGCAGAGTGCCAATTTGCTAGAGAAGACAGTTTAGTCTATTACGAATCTACGGCAGTGATCCCATCAGGAAATCAGGTTTGTGCAACATCATGAGAAAGATGAACATCTAGCTACACAACTGTGTCATCCAAAGATGATTCTCACTTCTACAAGTACAGAACCCCATAAATATTTCATCCACTGTGAATGTTCAGTCCAGCCATACAAACTTTTACCACCGTATTCTAGTACCCCAAGCATCACCCCAGCCATACAAACTTTTCCCACCGTATTCTAGACCCCCAAGCATTCACTCTACATTCTCAGTCCCACCATACTAACTTCCACCACCTACCTTGAAAAACAGATACGTCTGATCTGAGCTATATCCATCAGACCATCAACTTCAGACCTACCACGGAGATCCTAGAGACAAGGCATGACAAAAGGCAACCCCCAAGCATTCACTCTACATTCTCAGTCCCACCATACTAACTTCCACCACCTACCTTGAGAAACAGATATGTCTGATCTGAACTATATCCATCAGACCATCAACTTCAGACCTACCACGGAGATCCTAGAGACAAGGCATGACAAGAGGCAGCACGGTAGAACCTAACAAGGAGGATCTTCGAATGACTCTCCCATTCCCATATTTTGTTCCAGGACTGGACTGTTAACCAGAAGCACGGCAGCACCACCATGGCAGGCATCCCCACAACGGGGGAACCCCACCGGTCACCACAGAACACCGAGAAGCCCAGAGAGCAACCAACAAAACGGGGTCGGATTCAGGCAGAGGATATGCCTCCATCTGCCCCCCACTTTGCTCCCCGGCCGAGCCACGGATCTTGGAACCCAGCGCACCAACCAGCCGCATGAGCCTGCCTGCCTGAGGTCCCTGACCATGCGAACTAGTAGTATCTGATCATGCAGTGCAGCACGAGTGAGCTGCGTAGAGTGGAGGAGACAAGAAATATTCGGATAAGAGAGGGACAGACACAGACAGTGTCATGACAGACGCCGCCACCCAATTACTACTCACTCCTGCCATTGGCCCCTCCCCCGCCGCTCATCCATCCATTCTCCTCTAGTCGAGGAATTTGTCGAGAAAAAAGCGAGAGAGAAAATCCAATCCTTATCTCTGGAATAGGATGTGGATTATCCCAAAAAAATTAATAGATTTTTTAGGGTTTAATTAATCTATGTACTTATCTAGGAAGAGAAAAACAGAGGAGAAATGAATGCGAGCGAGAGATTTGGGAGTACTCCTACCTATGGAGTTGAAGTGGAAGCCGAACTGCTGCTGCGGCTGCTGGTGTTGGTGGTGGTGGAGCTGGTGGTGCTGGTGATGGTGCTGCTGCTGCTGCTGCTTGGCGGCGGCGGCGGCGAAGTCGAGGTGCCGTCCCCTGCCGCGCTTCATGGCGGCGCCCACCGCGGACGCCGGCGTGTACTGCCCCGGCGCCACGGAGGTCGGCATGGGCGCGGACGCCGAGATCGGCGTGGCGTTGAGCGGGCGGATCAGACTCCCGTCCGGCCCGTACTTGCGCGGCCGCCCGCGCTTCTTCGGCACCTTCATCAGCACCGGCCCGAGCGCCATCGCGCCGCTGCCTCCCGCCGTCGCCGCCGCCGTAGCCAGAGGCGGCACCAGCACGGCGCTCGAGCTACCCCTCTCTGCCGCCGCGGCTGGCGCCGCCGCCGGCTGCTGGAAGCTCACCGTCGCCTCTGGTGCCGCCGCCGTAACCGGTGCTGTTGCTGCAGCCGCCGCCATAGGCGCAGGCGCGGCAGTCGCTTCCCCCTGCTTGGCCTCCATGCACGCAGCACCCCGCACGCGCCCGCCTGCTCGTAGTCCTCCTCCTAAGCTTCCCGCCACGAGCAGTCGCCATTGGAGCTCACGCACACTCTCCCCATCTCCCCTCCTTTAGCAGCACCCGGGCGCCTCCCAAAAAAAGAAAAAAAGAAAAATTTCCACCCACAAAAAAAAAATCCCCCAAAAATCCCGAAATATTCCTCGAAAAATCCTCGCACCAGCGAAAAAAAAATCGACGAATCAACCAGCAGCAGCAGCAGCAGCGGGAGGAGGAGGAGGACGAAGCGGAGGTCGCGAGGCGAGAGAGGGGGGAGCAAAAGGGGGCGGCGGAAATGGGGGCGAGTGAAATAAAAAGCCAAAACTAAATAAAAGCAAAAAAGGCGGAGGGGGTGCCTCCGCGCTGGGGAGGAGCGAAATTGCGGGATTAAAAAAACGAAATAAATTAGGTTATCGGGGGAATATTAAATTATTTATTTAGCCACCCCGCAGTAAAGAAACGGGGGCCGAAATTGTCGCGGTTTAAGAGCGGGGGCGCGGGGCCCACGTGCTCGTCGTCCTTGGTTTTTAATGCGGGAACCCGAGGGAGAGATGCCCGTTGCTTGGCGCCATGCCGTGAAGGCGTGAGCCCGGGGGCAGAACGGGGAACGGAAAAGGCGCTTGGCGTCACGCGTGGGCTCATTAATTAATTATTAAGTGGTGTTGGCATTGTTATACGGCAGATGGGGAGGTAGATTTACGGTTGTGCCACTGAGGGTGGGGTTGACTGGTCGTCGGCTTGTCTGTCGCATGCGACGCGGGCGGAAGCTGCTGCTGGCTGCTTCACGCGGGTCAAAGCGAACAGTGACACGTCAGACGCAGCACAGGCACTGTGGGGATGGACGGAAACAGCTCGTATCCAACGGGGAGGAATTCAACGGATTTTCGGTACAGCTTTTTTAGTTTTTTTTTGGCACCAATCCGCAGAGAGAAGAAAAAGGGGTTTCGCCTACCTTTTATTTGTGGACCAATTTCAATTGTCGAATTCGATAAATAGTGCTGTGACCAATATTAATTGTGTCACGTAGTATCTTGATTTATAGCTAAAAAACTATAATAGTACAAAGCATTTTGGAATCTTTTTTTTTAAATAAAAAATGATAACTAGTAGTTGGTGTCAAAATGATGTTCACCTCATTTTCCTCTTTTGGAAAAGTTTTTTTTATTTGGCCCTACCTAAAAAGCTTTGCCAATTTCTAAGAAATCCATAATGCTATATATAAGTGGGTTTAGTTTTAGAGCAAGTGGGTATACTGGTGGTGGTGGTGGTGTGATTTTTCTCCCTAACTCAATAGGGTTTTATACATTTAAAATGAAGATTTCGTTCCAATGTGATGTGTTACTTCACTTGTTTGAAGAAATGCAGCTTTCTAGATGTGGATGTACAAAAGTACATGCACAACATACACTAAATGAAACAATAATAAGAAACAAAGAATAATTAATGAGCGTGTTCGGCTGGTACGTTCAACAGTGAATTTTGGATTATTTCAGATGATTGAATAGTATTCTGTGAGAGAGAACAAGCTGAAATAAGCTGAAACAAGATAGAAGTAGTATAGCTGAATGGGCTGAATGCCACAACATGATGTGTTAGGCGCAAATTCAATACGAAATGAATACATATATGTACTAGCTCGAAGCACCACCTTTTTACTCTTTTCTCTTGGCGCAATTGGAAACCAAAGCATATCCTCTCCTGCTTTCATCCAATATCCAAACATATACAAGACAAAACCATGGAAAATAAAATAAAAGGCATGTGCCAAACTCCCCACCTAGAAAGAAAAACAAATACAAGTAATTAGGTCTTGAACAAAGCTACAATTGTCATCATCATGTCTCACCTCATCAAATGGGCATCCATAAACTAATACAAAACAAATAAATAAAACCTCTCCCCAAAACAATGCTAGATATGCACACAAAAAAAATCAAGGGACAATCATCATGTTAAACAAGAATAGTGTTTTTATGTTTCCACAAAAAAAAGTTTTTCACCAACCAAGCCCTACTTTTTTTCTTGTCCTGCTCCACCTGTCGAAATCCATAAATCGTACTACCCCTACCATTATTTTATCATATAGTAATACCATTTTATAGCAAAATAACCACTACAATGCGAAACATTTTGGAATATGAGTCACGGATATATTTTTTATAAAACAAAATTAGTAGTCGCTGTCTCAAATGATGCTAAGCTCATTTTTCTCTCTGTGAAAGTTTCTTTTGATCTGGCCATGCAACCCTTTTTGCAGCTTCCTCTATTAATTATTAAAAAATTTATTTTGCATTGGATTCTTTTTAAAAACTGCAAACACAACCTTTACGAAATACTTCCATATTTTGAGATAGATCAAGAAAAAAAACAAAGAAATAAAGGCACAACACTTGACGATGTGCTAGGCGCAAGTTCAATGTGAACGGAATATTATATATATATATATATATATATATATATATATATATATATATGGTAGCTGGAACCACCACCTTTTTACCTTTTTTTTTTGGCACAACTATTTAAAAATAAATGAAACATATCGATCCTAGCTTCCGGCCAATAATCAATCTCCAAACATATACAAGACAAAACAAGCGGAAATCAAAGCCATGCCAATTGCCAAACTTCCCACTTACAAAAGCAGACAATAATGCAAGTAGCTGGATCTCAAACAAACAAACAAAGCTACAATTGTGGTCCTTATCTCTCACCCATAAACAACAAATATAATACAGAAAAGGATATATCAGAGCTCTCCCTAAAACAATGCACAAAACCATGCCGCAAAGGATATGCTAGCTCCTACTCCTATACTGATGAGATGAGATGAGTAGACACAGCAGCAGCAACAAATGGCTTCTCTCCCTCCTTTTACTATTTTTTTTCCCTACACCCTCAGAGTGTGGTTATTAGCTGCTGGACTAGATTAGCTTTGATTTTTTTTTTTTTTTTTTTTTTGCCCCCTCCAGGTGCGTGGGAACGTGTCCCAGTAAAGCTAAGCAGTGGCGCGCCGCATGGCACATGCATGCAGACAGCTTGTCATGTGCATGGAAGCGTACATATACATGCATCTGGAAATAATACTACTGCGCCAGCGCCACTGCATGCGTGCAGCGTGCACGTATACGAGTACGGATTGGACTGTACCGTGAGTGGGACCACAGGCCATCTGCGTGTCTGTTTGGTGGAGTTTCTTTTGCTTCAGATTTTATACGTAGAAGTTGAAATTTTGGCTGAAAAAAAATGATTTTTATGTAATTTCTTCAGGAACGAACTCTCTAGCAGCCGTGCTGTAATTTCTAGGGTTTGCGATGATCTTGTTGTTTCGCGCAAGCGCCTGAAAGTTGATCATGTATACGGTCTAAACGACTGGCGCAATTATCTCCTCTCATGTAATGCTACAGCTCACTCCGGTTGAATGGAGTGATGACTTCGTTTGCAATAGAAATTTGGTGGGGAATCTCTCCCCTCCGTTTGGTTTCAAATAAATTATATATATACATATAGATAGTGATTCTATACTATACATGAGGTGAATTAGAAGAAACTCTTTTTTTCAGCTTCCGGTCTGCTAGTTTATTTCGGACAGAATCACTTCCCAAAATTAGTATAGATTATTTCTCGGTAAAAATTTGTGCAGCAAAGTTGCTCGTGGACTCAGGGCTTAGGATCGAGTTAATTAGTTCCCTGCTAAATAAGCACTGCATCTGCATATATATGCATGTGTATGGATGGTATGCCAACAGCGCGAGGCGTAGCTTTTACTATACGTAGGCGCAGAAGTAGGTTACGTGCGTGCTTGAGCTGGACCACAGCGCAGATCAGTCATCGGTCGGTGGTCAAAAGACTCGGCCGGCCGGACGGACCAGACACAGACGTAGGAGTACAGCCGCATGACTGAGCACACACCGTACCATGCATGAGACTCTATCAAACACTGGGCGCATGTGTGATTGTGTGTGAGAGAGAGTCACCGGTCAGCTCTCCCTCTCTCTCTCTCAGCTTAAGGCGACGGGTGTAGGTATAGTCAACGGTGTTAGCTAGGCGGCCCTGCGTGTGTCCAAACGTACGCAAAACGGAACGGAAGTCTCTGTTGAGCAGGAAACATGCATTGAACGACTAGCCTTGTCGTGAGTCGTGACACTGTGCTTTCCTCATGGATGCGCTGCTTCCCGGTCGCAGTCCCATACGTGACGGGCTGACGACAGCCGATTTGTCGTCGTCTCTGTACGTGAGGGGTTGCTGGTCTCTCTCCGAAAGTCCTCTCTACCGGAGGTCATAATCCTTTCGCAGAAATTTAGTTTATACTGCTGTTTATATATGCTGATTTAATATTAAAACAAAATATCGTTCGTCAACTGAAAAGTGTTGTAGAATAGTGTGGAGTACTATAGAACACGGATCAATGACCGGATCCTCGGAGGCATTGATGTTTTTTTTTTCTTTTTTCGTTAAAGGTGTGTACGTTGACGTCTGTGCAGAATTGATCGATAGTCGGAGACGACGAAGCCCGTGTCAGCGTACGTACGTGGCCTCCTCTATCGTCCTCCCGCGCGTATGTGTACGTACGGATGCCATCTCGGACTGTACGTCTCAATTTCAGCGCAGTATGTATACGAAGGAGAAAGCCCTCTACCACCTGTTTCCGCTGCACGTAAAAGCAGCACACAATGATCTGTGAGAGGCGGCGAAAGCAAGCTGGTGTTTGTTGCTTATTAGGTCATTTCACTAGTAGAGAAATGACATTTCATTCGCTTTGATTTTGGACTTTAGTCTCGGTATATTTTTGCGTCTGGGAGTAAAGGAAGAATTAGTCCCGGTTGGAGCTATCAACAGGGACTAAAGGCCCCTGTCTTGGCACGCTTTCGCAGCAGACCACCTTTAGTCCCGGTTGGTGTTACCAACCCGGACTAAAGGTCGACCTTTAGTCCCGGTTGGTAATACCAACCGGGACTAAAGGATGACCTTTTAGTCCCGGTTGGTGTCACCAACCCGGATTAAAGGTCTTCCACCCGGGACTAAAGGTACCCCACAGGTCAATTCAAAAGGAGAGTGTCCAGGACCCTGTCATATGTGGTGTACAGCTGAATTGGTAAGGAGTTTATACGCGATGAAAGAGGTCCTGGGTTCGAATCTCACACATCGCAAGAGAGGTCTCCCTATAATTTCGTTTATTTTTCTCCTGAGGATGGACCTTTAGTCCCGGTTATGTCACCCACCTTTAGTCCCGGATTCGTAGTCTCGGTTGGGAAACTGGGACTACAACCCATTTCTCTACTAGTATTCTCCGTAGAGGTTTTATAGATACCTTTTAACTGGGGTGTGCCACATGATAAAAGTATTAACATGGCAAGAATTTTATTAAGGCCTTGTTTAGATTGAGGTTAGGAATCAGTATTTGGCACTGTAGCACTTTCGTTTGTATTTGACAATTATTGTCCAATTATGGCCTAACTAGGTTCAAAAGATTCGTTTCGTAATTTACAATCAAACTGTGTAATTAGTTATTTTTTTTATCTATATTTAATACTCCATGCATGTGTCTAAAGATTTGATGTGATGGAGAAAGAGTGAAAAAACTTGCAATCTAAACAAGGCCTAAGAGAGAAGAGATGGATTTTATCGCAGTAAAACTAGATATACGTGCATCATTTCCCTTCAAACTATGTCCAGTCACAAGCGCCGCATTAAATGCTATGAGTAGCTCTATGGAACTGTAAAATAAAATTGAGTACTGAGGTGAGTACACTACTAGATAGCAGACTTTAGAACGATGTCTCAATTTGGCATTAGCCTCGGCATTTTTTGCCCCCGGGACTAGAAGGTCTTTAGTCCCGGTTGGTGTCTCCAACCCAGACTAAAGATCCCTGCCCAACGGCTAAACCAGGACTAAAAGTCCTCCAACCTTTAGTCCCGGTTGGTAATACCAACCCAGACTAAAGGTAGACCCTTTAGTCCCGGTTGGTACAACAATCGGGACTAAAGGTCCCCGGATGGGTTAGTTCAAAAGGAAAGCATCCCATTCATTGTTAGATGTGTTGTGTAGGTGGGGTGGTAAGCTACGCGCGAGGCAGTGCATGAGGTCTTGGGTTTGAATCTCACAGGGCGCAGCGGTGAGAGGCATTATTTTTTTTAAAGCTAGGATGATCTTTAGTCCCGGTTGTGGCAAACCGGGACTAAAGAACAACACCTTTAGCCCCGGATTGCTAGTCCCGGTTGGGAAACCGGGAGTAGAGCTAGTTCCCAACCGGGACTAGATCTCATTTCTGTAGTAGTGGTAGAAGTTTCATGTGAGTTTTATCGGCATTTAATAGTCAGCCATATCAATAGAAGACAGGGAAGTGAGTTTCATCCGTTCTCAGGATTACCAACGTCTATGAGAGTCATAGAATTAAACCTATGAATCATGAGACTTTCCATTTCATCCATGTTTTATTTCATTATATATAATATGACAGTCTTAGAAATAATGCTATGAAACTCTTTATTGAGACTGGTCTGAGAGATTTTTATTTATTTAACCTTTTTAGGTGTTGTGGCGGTCTCAGAAACCGTACACTAAATTAAAACTGGGCACTCAGAAGAATGGCCTTAGGCGCACCATGCATGTTGGTCAAGAGTTGAAGCACAAGCCAACTATACTCTGTGTTTCCTTGCGATGATAGATGTTGCTGAATGGTTATTTTTTAGATAAATGCTGAATGATTAATTAGTACTAATAAAACCTAAAGTAAACGATCGATGATGTGCTTATCCGAATTGAAAGTGGGACGGGAAATAAGTGGTCCAAAAGGGGAAACTGTTTGTTTTCTCCTCCTTCATTTTAGGCATAATATATCTTGCCTTCAAAAAGTTTATTTAGGTGTGCGTGCATGGTTCTGGACTCTATCGTGTTCAAATTTGAGTGCATTACAAGGGAGCCACGTCACACACTAATGAAGGCCGAAAGTTGATGAGCAGTTGAGATTAAACAAACACAAAGGTCCGGGAAAACAATTTCTTACTATTGCTTTGCCATCTTAATTCAACAGCCACACTGATTATCTATAAACACACTCACATAAGCATGCGTCAAGAAGAGGCCAGCTAGCCACGGACAGCTCATCAAACTTCAACAATATTTTTGCTTCCTACTTTATTTCTCAAGATAATATATCAAACCTTTCATTTTCTTCCAAGACAAGTATAGATGGAAATTGATTTACTAAGCCAAAAAACATAAAGATTTATTGGGGCAGATTTGGACGGAATGTGTTTATAATGGTTAACGAATGGCGGCAATCAAACCACACACACTGAGGAGTCAATGCCCAACAGTAGACGAAAGCATAACAACATATAAGATAATCGGATTAGTTGATTAAGATAGGGCTAATGACAAGCTTTACTCCAAACCTTGCCCCTAGCTCTAATCCATCTACCATCTATCTACTAATTCAATTAACAACTGAGAAGGAATTTTAAAAATAAAAAGGAGAGATAGATGCATGAGGGATCATGGGCCCTCCACCACCTGTATGCAACCAAATGTTTACTTGTGGGAACACAGACAAACAAGCAAGCAAAACCAAAAAAGTAGGCTAGGGCATGTTGTACTTTAAGGATGTGATGGGCAAGTGGATATCTTATTCACTTTCTTGCAGTTAGGAAAATGAAAAGGTGACGATCGGAGTTAAGCACCAACTTAGTCACAAGTTTAGGTGAAAATGCTCCCTAGGCCCTAGCTAACTGAGGGCCCCTCCATGAGGAAATTAACAAGTGGCAACACGCACAAACAGGTTGGTATAGATGCTAACCCTATACAAGGCAACAAAGGGAGAAGTCCATCAGCTATTTTGTTGGTTTCCCCAGCTTCAAGCGTTCACATGCACGCGTGGATCGGATAAGGGACGACGTCTTAGCTTCTCTTTTGTTACTTTCAATCTGATCTAAAAAACAATTTAATTAGTCTTGAAATGTAGTGATGAAGCAAGAGTTTTTTCGAAAAAATTTGTCACCCTCATCAGGCAACTCGCGGGACACGTTAGGGGCGTAAAAATTATTAGTTATGGAAATGTTAGATTAGTAAACGTGCCTTGCACGCTTGTACCCTAGTGCATGCGACTCATGGGCTTGCCTATCCGGCTCCCCATTTGGCTATATGTACTAAACATGGCCATTGATCAATCAATCACGTATTCTCTCCATTCATTCCAAATACGCTTACAGGAAATTTAGGCATGAACAATTAACAGACTATATGTCTCTGCTAAAGGATATTATTATTACTATCAATGCTAATTTACATGCCCAATAGCTTAATATTTTGGGCGATATGATTTACCTAGGCCCGGTTTAGATTAGCTAGTGAGATTATGAAAAGTTGGCATGTGGTTTGTGCATTGTTAAAAGGCTGGTGTAAAAATGGAGCTGTTTGGATCAGCTCTATATAACTTGTAGATCTTTAAATTTTGCCTCGCGCAAGCTAGCGCCTCCAAGCTTTTAACAGCTTCTGGGATTGTTACAATCTAGGTAGAGTTTTTAAAAATCACAATAAATAAGCTCTAGTGGATCCAAACATCTTCGCAGCTAGCAGCCTAGCACGTGCTCCATCCGTCCAAAATATAAGTCATCTTAGTTTTGTACTAAGTTAAACTCTCAAGTGTTTACTATGTTTATAGAAAAACACACGGGCATCTACGACATAAGATTAGTTTCATTAAATCCAGTTGTTAATATATTCTTTCTGTAAACATGCACCGGCAGAAGTTACAAAAGTTTAAGTTTGGATAAAACTAAAATGACTTACAATTTGAAATAGAGTAATAGTTCCTTAGCTCGCAAAACATCTTGTTTGTGATCCTCTTTTCCATCTAAAAAAGGAAACTGCTTCCAATTCTTTTAAGGATCCTAGCTATTAGTGATGTTTATTATTGCAGCTGTGACTGCTGACACCAATACACAAACTATTTTTATTAGGGGTAAAAATTAATTTCTACTCATGGTGTTTTAGGCCAGTCTCATTGGAAGTTTCATGTGAGTTTCATTTGCATTAAATAGGTTGTCACATAGACAGTTTTGATGACATGACAGTGTATTTAATAAGAAGAGAGAGAAGAAATGAGTTTCATCTAGATGAAACTCTCTTGGCATGATTACCAACTCTCTATGAGTCTTGAATTTAAATGCTATGAAACCATGGAATGAAACTCTCCATTGAGAGTGAGTGTTTCATCAAAGTTTCATTTAATTTCATATGACATAGCAATCTTGGAAACAACGTTATGAAACTTTCCACTGAAACTAGCCTTAGGACCCCATGGCCAGACCTCACACCTACCAATGCAATTCGCATGAATTTTTTTTGTGTGAAATAAGTATTATTCTTATGATCCCTTGGATTCGAACCAGGACCTTCTCCTCGCGCGAGCCTTCCTTATTACTCTATCGCTACACAGCTATTGTTGATATTAAAAAACAACAACAACATGACAAACATTCCTTTTGAACCGTGCATCGGTCCTATTTTCAACTGGGGTGTTCTTAAGCCAACTGTTTGTAAAATTCATTTTAAAGGCGTTTGCATCTAAAAACCAGTCACAAAAAAGTCTTTTTAAAAATAGATTTGAGATATTTGTTTTCCTAAATGGTTTTAAATGGAAAAGTTCCCAAGTAAAGTTTGTAGGTCTCATCAAGGTCTATAATTTTGATATAAAATTTGTTTTTATCCAACTCCATATGAAAAATTATCAAGTTTAGATATATGCCATTTGAATTGTTGTGTAGTGGCGGTTGGTTTTGTATTGGCGGCTAACATAATAACCTATCACCAGTGAATAAATTTAAAATATCTTTTTGTACTGATGGTAGATTAAGTAAACCATCAATAAAAATATAAATATTTCTACTGCAGTCGTGTTATATAGACTGCCACTAATTAAAGATAATCTTCCACCGGTGGCATTTGGGTGTGGGCTCCAAAATAAAGCATCGTGTATGTGTACCACCGTCACTGAAAAATAGGCGGAGTTGATCAGTACCACCAAGCATGCTGGACAGCTTAAAGGTGATCGTATACACGTACGGTATGTAAATGCATAGTATATATGTACGCAAGAGACACGTACGTACGTACGTACGTCGACGGCCACTCTAAGTCTGCATTAACAAGCAGCAGGGTGGGCGCGCGCTAACTGAGAACTTTGTACGTACGCGCATATGCGTCGTCCACTGTTGCGCACTACACCAGGCGTCCAGGCGTCAGCTGCCCGCCGGCGCCGGGCAACCCGCGCCGGCGCCGGGCAAAGCTGATGAACGAACTGCTCGATTCGGCCGGCCGTCAGATATTTTCTCTGCATCGTCTGCTTGCCCGGGGAAGATTCCCGCAGCTAATTAAAGCTTTCAATCCACCACACAGTCACACACCACAGCTAATTAGCTAGGGTTCCGATCCCTTCCCGGCCTTCGAAGGACAGATTATTAGTGGAGTGGCAGGCACATGCATGTCCATGGCAACAGAAAAAAAAAGATTAGATAGAAACAGTGTGTTTGTGTTTATATTTATCTTAGCAATTAAGAAACGGATATATTCTCCTTCAGACTGTGTGCAGTGGTTTCAATTCCCTTACACGCATGCAAGCAGAGGCTACACTATTCCACTAGCTTAATTATCCTCTTATCGATGAGCTGTTGTGGTCCAAGCTAAGCTAGCTACTAGTACTTATACTTAATTACTTTGCAGTACTGATTAACTAAGCACCCCAGGCCGTATGACAATGGAGCTCGCGAGAAGATCACATCAGATGATCAGATCACTTGTAGGAGTAGCTAAGCTAGCCAGTATCCACTGCATGCCATAGTAGTAGTAGTAGTCTCCATGCTTTGTGCATGCAGTATATCTAGAGATTGTTGTATATAATCAGTCTATTCGCTTGTTGATTTCAGCCAGGGCTTATCAGCTGGTCAACAGTATTTTTCTCTTACAACAAATCAGCATCAGCCGAGCATATCAGCCCAGAAACCAACCAGCGAACAAGCCGAATATATAGAATATGAATGGGCTCTGTTGCTTTGCTCTCCTCGCAAGCTTGTTGTACGAGCAGGCATATTCCACTGCTTTGGATTGGACCGAAGCTACCTCCTTTGTCGTCGGACAGGCAAAAAAAGCTAACAAGGCGGCTCGATCGACTCCACTCCAGTGCCAGTTCCCTATAGCTCTGTCGCTACACTTTTTTGCTTTTTCGGTGAGGAAAAAGAATGGAGATACTTAAGTAGAGATTAGTGGCCTGCAAATCGAGTTCCAGCACGCACGCGTGCGCGCTGATGCTAGCTAGCCGCATCTATCTGTCTGTCGTCGTCTCAGCTCAGGTTCAGTTCAGCAGGCATCAATGGGGCGAAGCCCAGTATGGAGCCGTGGGTGCCCGGCCAGGCACCCCCTCCGATTCCAAAAATTGTGAAGGATTAGGAAAACTCGGCCCTATGGGCACCCCCACGGCCCAAGACGAGGCACCCCCATGGCCCAAGAAGCCCACCGCGCCACTTCCTTCCAGGCTCAGGCTTCCAGCTAAAGCGTCGCACGCCCAGGGGGCGGACTCGCGGTTCCTTCCGCAGTTCCGCGCGACGCCTCGCGCCCTCGCCTGCCTCGCGACCGGTGGACACCTGTCATGCCGCACCGCTTGCCCTGCTGCCGACCGGTGGCCCGTGGCCGCCCGCTCCCTGACTGCTGTCCCTGTCCGCGGTCCTCCTGGGCGCCCCCTGCCGGCTGTCCCTGCCCCTTCCATGGGCCATCGCAGACTCCTGCTGCTGCTGGTGAGTGTTTTTCTTTATCCTCAAGTTCATCCTCAATAAAATTATTTATATGTGAATTTGTGAACTACAATTTAATTATGCAAATGACTAAATTATAGGTAATCATGGATAGAGCATATTGCTTTCATTGTTTTTTGTTTAGAGGAATGAAGAAAGTTAGCGATGAGGCTGTGGTTCGTCATTTCATGACCGTGAAAGGAAAATAGCGCAATATGATATCTAAGAGGTAATGCAAATGCAATGCATCTATTTTCAATGGATAATTGTACATTTTTTTGCTAAATTATTGACCTATTTATTCTCTTTTCATTAAGCTGGATCACATATTTTGCTATATGGGATATCTTTTGTTCATCATTTTTGGCATTCTTTCAATCACTGTACCACAGCAGTGAATGCCGTCTTTATTTTGTTATAAATGGTGAGGGTTATTACCCTTGCCCCTTGCTATTGTTTTGACATAAATCACATTGCCATTTCTAGAAGTTGAAATTTTGAGGTTAAAAATTGTGAACTAGTTATGCTATTTATTTGAACATCATATGGGTCATAATATTTATGATGGAGTTGTGCTCCCTATCCATTTGCTCTAGCTTCGCCGCTGTAGGCATCTACACCAAGATTCAGCTATCAGGTGGTGCATGACATGCTGCTGTGTGCTGGGTACCTACGTGTAGACATACACATTTTCTGTTGAACAGCCCTTGCTGGACGGCGCATCTCTACGTGGTTTCTGCTGGATGGTCACTGCATCATGCGTCACACATGTCTAGCTCGGATTATTGAGGTTATAGCTGTGTGTAACCAAGGACACTGTTCAATTCAGAGCGGTAGATGTTCAGACCAACAGATTCAGCAGCATGCTGTACAGGAGGCTCATCGATGCTTTTAATTTTCTGAAAAGAATATCCATGAAGTTTTCAGACTTTCAGTTAAGTACTAGTAGTCTCACATGCAGTACCTACAGTAGGAGTAGTACGTTGTTTGCCGGCTGCAGAAATAGCCAGAGTTTTCCTTTTAGGGTGCGTTTAGATCCAAAAATTTTTGGATTTTGGCTCACTGTAGCATTTCGTTTGTATTTGGTAATTAGTGTCTAATTATGGACTAATTAGGTTCAAAAGTTTCGTCTCGCGATTTCTTGACCAACTGTGTAATTAGTTTTTTTTTCGTCTATATTTAGTACTCCATACATGTGCCGCAAGATTTGATGTGACGATTACTATGCAAAATTTTTTGAGAACTAAACGGGGCCTTAACAGGATTTGGAGTGCGCTACTGCATTCTGCACAGTACAAAGACAGACAGATGGATAGATACCTGCATGTGCAGTGCAGATCGGGTGGGTGGTAAAGCTGCTGCTGAGCAAGGAGGAACTGAGGATGCTCTTTGCTCTTGCTTTTCCGACCTGCTTTGAACCCGGAACCGGACCGCATTGACTGATATTGTTCAGACTTATGATGCTGAGGGCCCTGCCTGCGAATCCACCAATGTTTCAGCTTTAAGCAGGTACTCCGTACGCCGGCCGGCCGGCCGGCCGGCATAATTGCAGCCAATGTCTCCGAGAACGGTTACCTAAAATATAAAATATAAGACTTATTTCACGTTTAAGTAGCGTTATAGACAAAGGGTTTACCACTTATTTTTAATCTTCTCCAACGACAAGGCTAAAAAAAACATTTTTCGTAAATGGGTTTATAGGAGAGAGAATGCTCAGATTCGAGTTATATCTCTCCTGACATCTAAAATGAATCTTTCATATAAGTATTCTGTTGAAGGCTACAGATATTTGATAAGCTCTCAAGGAGGCAGCCTGCCTGCAGAGATCACCAATAAGGCCGGCTCGATCCGATCCTGGCCATGTTTAGATCACTCAAAATCCAAACTTTGACACTATGCAAAAAGAAGATTCCCTGTCACATCAAACTTGCGGTACATGCATGGAGTACTAAATATTGACGAAATCAAAAACTAATTGCACAGTTTGGTTGTACTTTACGAGACGAACATTTTAAGCCTAATTAGTCAACAATTGGACAATTATTACCAAATAAAAACAAAACGGCACTGTAGCTAGCATTCACGCATGCATGCTGGAAGGCAGCAGCAGCAGCATGTACAGATTGGAGAGAGGAAGCTAGATGCATGGCCATGGCCGGCCGCCGGCGTTGAGTCACTGGCTCACTGTATATCTGTACGTATGGCTAGCAAACAAACAACCTGGCTGAATCCATAGCATCAGTAGAATAGCAGAAGCGAGTACTAGGACTGTAGGAGTAGTAGCTAGCTAGCTGGGGCGGAAGGCAGGCAGGCAGTGCAGTGACAGACAGTGTGCCACACATGCTTTGCTTGCCATGCATGGTCTGGTCGGGTCCCATTCCCATGGATGGTGGCATGATGCCGCCAATTCGGTGGTGACAAACACCTTTGTCATTTCAAATTTCTGGAGACTCGAAAAATCTCAAGTTTAACTAAATTTATATAATAAAAAACGTTTATGATATATTATTATATTATTTGTTAACTATATTTTTTAGTAATTATAAGTATCGTTATTAAATCTCTAAAGTTGTCGGTATATGTCGTATAGGTTCCTAAAGTCTCAAAAGGTATTTTTGGATCCCCGAAGTCAGTGGCGGATCTATGATTGGGACAAAGGAGGGGCTGAACGAAGAAGATTTAGGACTAAAGCTAAAAATTAAAGGTGAATTCACACTAAGCTACAGTAATTAATGAAGGATTAAGGCAGCTTAGGGGGGCTGTAGCCCCGGCAGCCCCCCTGTAGATCCGCCACTGCCCGAAGTTATTTCCAATTTCATTCAGGAGCTGACACGGTATGCTGACTCAGCATTTCTGACAGATGGAACTCACATGTCAGCGACAAAGCTTAATTTTAGAAAAATAGTATCTTTTTCAGACGACCTCATATGAATATGATTTTTATACGACAATTGTAGCCTTCAATGGGATCTATAACTTTATAGTTTTTATGTTTTTTTTTCATTCGAGAGTGTTAAGATGCTAAAGCCAATTATAAAATCTCACTAGTATATTAATCGTGTACCAAAATTCACCTTAAAAAATCATATTTTTTTTAATGTTATCGGATAGTTGCCACGGTGCTACCTCCGCCTGGGGGACACACAACGCAGCTTCCAATTCGGTTATTGCCATTGCCAATTTGCCATAAAAAATTGGGTGAGGACCGTGGTGCGGACTGTTTGACTGACATATGTATCACCGTATCATTTTAACCACACGCATGCTAAATTAGATGTCCCATAGTCCACGCGTCAGCTGCACATCGCCATCTTTTTTTTTTGTGCAGACCATGCGTAAGGAATTTGCCGTCGGGACGCGCAGATCCTGGCCCCCGGCCCCGTGCTACCTTGGCACCTGGGCCTGGCAATCACAAGCCGCGTGTGTTCTGACTCGCATCCAAGATGGGCCGATTTGAAAAAAAAGGACAGAAGTCGGCCCATGATGCACTCGCGCACACAGAAAATGCCGAATCCCCTCAAAAAAAAAAAAAAACACAGAAATAGCCGAAGATCTAACCTTTCAAAATCCACTAAAAAAATCTAACCTTTCAAAAAATAGCCGAAGATCTCATCCATCCCAAACCGACTGAAAACAACATCAATGTCCAGCCAGCTAGTATATTAAGTAGTAGATATTATCCAACATATGGCTACATTGGGCCTTGGACGAGACAAAAAAATTTCATGTAGAACACATAAATAACCTACGAGAGATTAAAAATGTCTCTTGTCTTGGAAGAAAAACCATTCATCATTTTTTTCATATCTATACCTAATAATAAATAGACAAAATTTCTGCTACAATTTTTTTCGTCCAGCTCTGATTTCTATTCGGATTCTAGTTTTTTGTCCAGTAATCCTTTTTTCAATGCCCTATTCAGTTTGCATCCAATCTTTAATAAATTTTATTTCCTTGGTTTGTGTCCCCACCTCCAACATGATGGGCTCTCCATATGAATCCAATAGGAGAAATCGAATACAATTCAACGAATCAATAAATAAATATGAATCCAATAGGAGAAATCGAATAAAATACAAATTAAACCACCATATCAGCGCCGACAAGGCGACGCGAAAAGATGTTGAGGCTGGAACAACGATGGTGTGAGGCGCAGATATGACGGCGAGGTCGAGCAACGGAGGGGTAATCTGAAGAGACGACGACATGAGTGAGACCGATGCGAGGATGTGCGACGGCGATGACGTGGGGCGTGGTCGAGGAGACGGCGACGTGGGAGAGGCTGCCAAGTCGTTGGGGCATGAGACCACCGGGCTCCATTGCATGGACCTGCCAGTCTGTCAGGACGCCGTCGCGTAGACCTACCGGGGCGTGGTCGCGTCGGGGCTCCGTGGCCACCTTGGCAAGGCTTCATGCAGACGAAGTTGGAGGCTTCGGGGTGGGAGTGGATGATGCCACATGACTCCGAGTCCGAGCTAGCAGATAAGGATGAGAAAGAAGAGAAAAAAGAAAAAAAAGAAAAGAAAGAAAAGAAAGGGTATTATGTTTTCTCGTTGATTAATTGTGTGCTATTGGTCTCGACTTTAACAAAAATTGCCCGATAAAGTGTTTAACATTATGTAAATTCACTAGTATGCAGTATGCAGTATGCTCCGTTATATTTGTGGATTCTTTTATGCTATAATTGGAAGTGGAAGTAAAAACGTGCGGCCCTAGCCCTTCATGTTCGCCTACGCTATGGCATAGATGCAATTGATTACTTAGGTAGAAGAAAATATATTGAGTCAAAAAAATTTATATATACATTTTTTAGCATAACGTCGAGTGCAATAAAAACATAATGATGTAAATGAAAAATTATAGCTTTGAAGACAAAACAACATGTAGATATCAAAACTTTGGATACCACTATATCTTTTCTCCCGTTGCAACGTACGGGCACTTTTGCTAGTATAATAAAATAGGAAAAAATATACCAACTTAATAACAAATATTCCAATCCTTGATAAAGTTATCATAGCTTAAAATATTTCTGATAAAATGTGTCGGTGTTTTGAGTTGTCACCGACGAGTAAATTTGTATTATTGTGTGTCTGGCCCGGATGATGTGCTAAGAGGACACGAGGTTTATACTGGTTCGGGCAGAATATCCCTACGTCCAATTCGTTACTGCTGCTCGTGTTACTAGCACTGAAAGTTCGTAGTAGGGGTTACAAATGGTTGAGAGAGGGACATGTCCTAAGTCTCTGGTGGTGTGTTGTGATGAGTTCCGATGGATTCGGGTCTGGTTTCAAGTCGGGTTCCGATGTGTTCAATTCGGTCCCCTTTGTGAGATGCCCTGCTTTTCCTTTTATAGGCCAAGGAAGAGCACGTGATACAATGGAGGATGAGAAGAGAATAAGAGGAAGAAGTCCTTCAGGGTCACCGGGTCCTTCTTCTCCTTTATGTGGGTCCCGCTGACCCTATAGACATCAACAGGGACAGCTTCTCGTCGTGGCCCTGTCCGTCACTGGCACCATGTGCAGGCATCGTCTATCAGTCATGGCACTCCACTCCATCCTGGCGGACGTTGTGGTGAACTGACGCGCCTGTCAGTGTTCATACGAGGGTTAGGCAGAACAACACTGGTACGCCCGATGCTGTTCCTGATGTGAACCCCCATGTATGGCCCATCGTGGGTCGCGGGCTACATCGAGGCATGCCAGTCTCTTCCCTAGGGTCAGAGCTTTGACCCAGACCCATACGCTTGGACTTGGAGGGGTTGGCGGCGGTATGGATCTCCGTCGGGTGATACGGAGACTCCGGACTCGGGGTCGGTCAAGGCGGAGTTCCTCCCCAGAGGCCGGGCAAGGTAGAGCGCAAACCCAAGGCTCGGGTGAAGCGGAGCCCAAACCCAAGGGTCGGGCGAGGCAGAACTAACCCTTAGAGGTCGGGCGAGGTGGATTCACCCTTAGGGGTCAGGCGAGGCGGAGCCACCCTCAGGGGTCAGGCGAGGTGGAGTTCCTCTCCAGAGGCCGAGCGAGGTGGAGCCCAAACCCAATGGTCGAGCGAGGCGGAGCCACCCTCAGGGGTCGGGCGAGGCGAAGCCCATGGCCTTAGTGTCAGGCATGGTAGAGCCCACCCCTAGTGGTCGAGCAAGGCGGAGACTATCCTCAGGGGTCAGGCGAGGCAGAGCCCACGACCTCGGTGTCGGGCGAGGCGGAGCCAACCCTCGGGGGTCTGGCGAGGCAGAGCCCGTGGCCTCGGTGTTGGGTGAGGCAGAGCCAACCCTTAGGGGTCGGGCAAGGCAGAGCCCGTAGCGTCAGTGTCGGGTGAGACAGAGCCAACACTCAGGTGTTGAGCAAGGCAGAGTCTATAGCCTCTGTGTCGGGTGAGACAGAGCCACCCATAGGAGGTCGGACGAGGCGGAGCCGGCGCTCAGAGGCCGGGTGAGGTGGAGCTTTCATACCTAGGGGTCGACAAGAGCTGTAGTCACGCTCTTGACCGCTCGGATGAATCAATGTTGGTGGTTATTAGCTCCTCCTCTTCGGGTACCCTAGTATTAGTCCCCGACAGTAGCCCCTGATCCCGCGGAGGAGTAGAATACTCCTTCGGAGGCGTTTCCAAATGGGAGGACTCTGAGGGCCCTAGCCTTCTTTTGTCACCCATGGCATGTCCCGAGGACGATGATTCCCTCTCGTCGAGGTTGGACCCTTCGCGGGCATGGCCATGAGATTTGGTGGGTTGGAAAAGGTCTTTCCTGATTTTTGACCCCTAAGGGGTCTATCATTCTATGATCGTGCATTCGATCACCCTGCGAGTTCAACTTTCCTCGAGCCCCCACACGTAGTGGGGGTCCGGTCGAGGGTCAACTCGTCTTTGTGATCATCACCCCATCTGCAGTTTCCGCAATCGGAGGGGTTGAGCTAACGTCACTTGCCTCGATGGCTCGAGTGACGCGCTCGGTGAGCTTGCTAACTCGCTAGTCTAAGTGGGGCCCCAACATTCCATTCATGGGGATCCAGCTAGGGCCATCTTGGTGTTCGACTTTAGATTCTCAGCAGTCAATCCATATAGTTCTTGGGTCTGTTCGATCGGTCCTGAGGGCTCTCTGCCTTTTCTTTAGGAAAAAACCATGGATCGTACCTAACTACGACTTGATCGTGGGTCGGGATGCCCGTGGCGCTTGTGCGCCTAAGTACTGGCCGCTTGCGGGCCCATCCCTTTCCATCCCTTATTCTAAGGGTGCCTGGAGCGGTTGTCAAACATGTCGATGGGCCAACCTTCGAACTTCTAGGCCCAAGCGGGCCGTGGAGGTGTTTTTTGATCCATATTCCTCTTACTTGCGACGAGTCGTGGCACGTCCAGAGAGGCGAAACGTCTGGCGAGTTTTTCGAGGGGACGGATAGATTGCGTGTGCACTTCCCGCAGCAAGATGTTGTGGCAGATTGTGGTAGGCGCAGAGATCTAGGCGGACGGTTGGTTTCCTTGTATCCGTCGCCCCTATAAAACCAAAGGGTTTACCCCCAGGGTTCTATACCTTGCATCCTTGCCTCCGCAGTCATGACCACCGCCACCAATCACCTAGGGTTCCCCATCTCTGCATCCCCCTGCCGTTGAGCCCACATCCAACCATCCCCACCTCCAATGGATCCGTGGTGCCGCTCTGACATCTCCTTCCAACGCATGGAGGGCCTCGTCCATCACGGTCATCTTCGCGCACGGAACTCGGTTGAGGAGTGGCTGCTACCTGGTGAGGAGGATCTGCCATAGCCGCCCGATGGCTACATAGTGTCGTTCGCCCACTTCCATGAGCATGGGTTCATGACCCCTGCCCATAGATTTCTCCGGGGGCTGCTGCACTACTACAAGATTGAGCTGCAACATCTCAACCCTAATAGGATCCAGCACATGGCGACATTCGTCGCCCTGTGTGAGGGATTCCTAGGGATCAGCCCCCACTTTGATCTGTGGAGGTACTTCTTCGCTGTCACCCTCCAGAAGAAGAGGGAGAAGAGCGGTAGGCAGGAGCTACACACGTCGATGGGGTGCGCTGGCATCCACCTCAAGAACAATCGGGTCAGGGAGTACCCATCGATGCGGCTGTCAACGTCCAACAAGGGATTCACAGTGGTTCTACCTCAAGAACGACGCCATCGCCCCCTGCTGGAGTTCACCGGGCACCTAATCGAAGAGGCCCCAGAGTCGTGGAGGAAGTGGGGTGTCCCAAAGAAGGATAAGAAGAAGATCTAGGACCACATCACTGCCATCCATATCCTAAAGGAGAGTGGCTTGAAGGGGTCGGGCTTCATTAGGGCCTACCACGCAAGGAGGGTGGCACCGTTGATGATGCGAGCGCTCCCACTGTATGTGATGGCGCTCGAGGCGTCGTTCGATGAAATGGCGCTCGCCGAGGGGGCGCTCCCCAACTTTGAGATCGCGCAACACATCAAGGAGGCAATGGAGCCCTCATGGGATGGTGTAGGTGCCCCCCTCGATTTCGTTTACCCAGTGCCGGGGCATCCTCCGATGTGGCCGAAACCAGGCCACGTCATCTTCGTAAGTTTCCCCTCCTCATGCCTCCTCTTCAATTGATTTACTGACCTCTTGATACTAACATTGAAAGGGACGGGACTAGCCGAGGGATCTCATCTTCATGGATCACCCGGCTCCGTTGCTGAGGGATTCGTCCATGAGGGTGGCGAATTGCGCCTAGGGCAAGCGTCTAAGGAAGGCAAAGGAGGACAATAGGAAGAAGAAGTAGCAGAAGCTGTAGGCGTAGGAGCATGGGGAGGACACCAATAGCGACGATGATGATGATGATGGAGACGATGACGAGGTAGTCGATGACATCGAGTGGGATGACCTAGAGAACAAGGATGTGCTGACAGGTATCGGTTCATCCTTGCAGGAGTCAGCATCCTTCCTGTTCCACGGAGGGGAGGGCATGTCCGGGGAGCCGATGGAGACGGGCCGTACCGTCGGCCTACCCCAGGAGCCAACATGGGTGAGCGGCTCTACCATCGTGCCCGAGGTGCCAGTGGAGGTGGGTGGCTCCACCATCATGCCCTAAGGTCCAAGGGGAGAGAGCCCCTCTGCCTAGGAGCAGGGGCAGGCTCGAAACAGCCTCGCCCCAACGCGGCAGACCAAAGGTTGGGGGGTTGGACCCCCAAACATATCTGCCACCTGACGGTGATGAGGTGAGTCATCAGCTCCTCTATTTTTCCCTGTTTTGGTCAGATTTTATCGTGACTTATGCTTTTCATCTCTTGCAGTGTCGGGAGGCAGCGTAATCCTTTGGCGCTGGCACCAAAGAAGAGCGTTGCCTTTCAAGCAAGGCGGCAGCCATCGACTGGCATTGTGCCCATTTCGAGCGGTAGCGGCGCTAGTGTGCCTGCGTCACCAGCCGATCAGACGCCGTCCATGGTGGTGCCCGTGCCCTCGGCGGGATAGGCGGACACGGAGGCTCAAGGGATGCCTTTAGAGGTCATGGAGCAGCCAACGATGGTGGTGATGCCGCTGCCGACGATGAGGCAGATGGGGCTACTGACTGCACTCGTGGCATTGAGTGCGGCAGGCGAGACGCAGCCAGTCAGGACCTCGCCGATGCAGGCGAAGGTGGTGGGGGCTATGACGGGCGGGTCACAGCCGGGTGCTATCGTGGCGGTGCCTAAGGAACCGGCATGACCCGCGCCATCAGTGGCCCTAGTGATGGTGCCTGGTGTGCACTAGATGGAGGGGACACGGTTGAGGGGTCCCTAGAGGTCGTGGTGCTGGGAGAGGAGTTAGCGTCCGTACCGCTAACCCCTTCGGTCGCCGGAGGGAGTGTCCCAGCGGGGACATCACGGCGAGGAGGGTCGACGACGATTGGGACCAACAAGGAGCCATCCCTAGCCCTGACGCTAGTGGGCAGTGACTCGCCTATGCGGAGTGAGCCCCTGCTTCGGTGGGTGAGTCTAGAGGATCCGACATCGACGCTCTTCACTCTCGCCGCCGCCGCAGAGAGCATGGAGCAGGAGAGCCTTGACGTGGGGATCACGTCCATGCTCGAAGCCCTAGACCACACCAGAGGTGCCTTGCATGATGTTGTCGTTCCCTTCGATTGGGTATTCGCTTGACCCTGCTTCTCGTCCTTTTCATTCTCTATATATTCTTTGTATTTTGACCATCTTCTCCTTTCAGTCCCTTATTGCTCGTAGCCGAGGGAAGTCTTGGTTCCTTCGTGAGTAGAAGGAAACCTAGGACTGCCTCATTGAGGAGGCGTGGCTACGTGGGTAGGTGACCGCTCAGCTTGTTTCTACCCAGCAGTAGGGTGGCCAAGCTAACTCCCCTTGCCGAGGAGGTGGACAGTCTTCGATCACAGGTGGCCAAGGCCCATCGTCATGCTAACGAGGCCGAGAGGGCGTTCGAGGCCCTATCGGTGAGGTCGCAGAGGGATGTGGAGGAGGTTGCCAAGGTTAGGAAGGAGCAGGATGAGCTACTCCAGAAGGACGCTGAGACCTGCCAAAGGATCCTCAACCTTCTGGCCGAGGTTGAGAAGGAACAAGAGCTAAAGCTGGGGGTCGAGGAGAAGCTTGTGGCCCTAGAGAAGAGGGCAAGTCTAGATGCTGCGGCGGTCACATGGCTACGCAAGGAGTGGGGTGAGCTGCTCCAAACCACGAAGAGACTCCGCTCGGAGCATGGCGCGGCTCGCGAGGCGCATGACCAGGCCCTCCTAGAGCATGACCAGGCCTACCAAGAGCGCGATGACGCGTAGCAGAAGGTCAGCTCCCTCCAGGCTGAGCTTAGAAATGTGATGGCCTAGAAGCTGGAGGCCGAGAGCATTTCTATCAAGCTAGCCATGGACCTCACCGAGGCATGGAGGAATCTTCAGGCAGAGAGCGATGATCTTGGTATCCTAAGCGCCATCCTCAAAGTGGTATGCGATGACCTTGAGGTGGTGCGGTCAGAGGGGACCAGCTCGCTTGTGTCCCATGCTGTCGAGATCACGGCTCGGGTGTGCCAGCTTAAGAGGAATGCCCTTCGTGCCAGGGTGAATCAATCCTTTGCGATTGCTCATTCTCATTATGGCAACATCATTGACCTAGAGGTGATGAGCCATGGCTTCGCGCCTGGCTATGAAGCCCATGAGTTGGAGGAGATGGAGATGGTGGTGGCTCCTCTTTTGTAGGACCTAGCGGATAGAATAGAGAGCATAGTTCTCCCTCAGAGGAGTTAGTTAGCAAGATAGTTCGGGTAATCATTCATGTAACAAGCGGATAAGCTCCGACCCCTCTATACTATCCAAACAAATTTATCATTTTATTTTGTTTGATCGAATTTGTTTTTTCTCCCTTTTTTTGTGTGAAAAAGGGGCTCTGTGTTCCGACCCTTCCATTTGTTAAGACCATAGGGCTCGAGATGTAGGAAAGAAACTCTGATAATGCTGGTAAGCAAGAGTGCCATAACCGCTGGGGCGTAGGTTTCTTGTAGTCTGACCAGCCTTACTCAGTCGTTCATTTCTACAAACCTTGCCACTAGGTTTTTTAGCATGAGGAATGGGTCGGGTGCGATGACTGTTTCAGAAAGGGTGTATATATGCCCTTATCAGCCCCCAAGTGAGACCTGATCCCTTACCGTTGCTGGGGTCGGGTGTCACTGAAGATCGAGGAGAGGATAGCGAAACCAGTAGGAGAAAGCGTCTCTTGTTTTTGCACGTACCCCCTCCATAGGATCTGAGCTATCGTTCCACGATCGCGCATTCAGTCTCCTTGCGAGACCAACTTTCCTCGAGCCCCCACGCATAGCAGGGGTCTGGTCTAGGGTCGGCTCATCTTTGTGATCATTGCCCCGTCCTCAATTTATGCAACCGAAGGAGTTGAGCTAACGTCACTTGCCTCAATGGCTCAAGTGATGCGCTCGGTGAGCTCGCTAATGGGCACATTTGAGTGGAATCTGGGTTTGTCATTTGTGACAGGGTTGGCAAAGACCTCATGTGGCATTCCACTCCTCCTTAACCCACCTTCCAGCAAATGCCCAAGCCGTTCTGGAGGGCGACTCAGGTGGCCCGATGGCCTCCCCTCAATGGGGATTCTGTGGGCTCGGCTTGAGGTTAGGATCGAACGAGAAGGTTGAGATGACCCTGTTCGCTTCTAAGTGGGTCGGGCAAAGTCCACTAGTGCTTATCTACGCTTTCTCTCCTGGCTCTGTTCAACATGAGGCAGCCTCGGGCCCTTTGTGAGCCAGCCTTCGAACCCTGATTAGTTGGACTCTTGGTTTGGGGTCGGGCGGCTTGAGCCCCTGAGCCCCATGGGGCTCGGTATGGGTCGGTCATGTTTCATGTGTCACCCCGTCCTCGGTTTCCACAACCAGAGGGGCTGAGCTAACGACACTTGCCTCGATGGCTCGAGTGTCGTACTCGGTGAGCTCGCTCACGGTCTTGTCAGAGTGGAATTTGGGTCCATCATTCGTGATGGGATTGGCATAGCCCTCATGTGGCATTCCACTGCTCCTTAACCCACCTCCTGGCAGATGCCCATGTCACTCCGAAGAGCGACTCAGGTGGCCTGCTGGCCTCTCCTCGGTGGAGATTCTATGGGCATGGCTCGAGGTTAGGATCGAACGAGAAAGGTCTAGATGTCCCTATCCACTTCTGAGCGGGGTCGGGAAAGGCTGCTGGGGCTCATCTACATTTTTCTCCCTGGCTCTGTTTGATGCAAGGCAGCCTTGAGCCCTTCGTGGGCCAGCCTTCGAACCTCGATCGGTCACCGCTCATATCAAATGAGAAGACTACCGCTTCATGACGCGATGTGAAGCATTGTGATGCGGCAATCGCATATGAAATTCTTGGATGTATGTGATGAATGTATAGATGGATGAATGAATAAATGAATGAATGAATGAATGCATGCATGAGAATGGATGAATGAATGATCATGCAACAAAAAAGAAAAGTGGTGGTCGATAAAGTTACCTCGATGGCTCGAGTGATGGGTTTAGGGAGCTCTTACCAGATATGTCCATGTGGGGTCTAGGTCTGACGTTCGTGATGGAGCTGGTGTAACCTGCATGGGGCATCCCACTTCTCCGTGCCCATCTTCGCCAGCAGTTCGAGCCGTCCAACTGACCTAGGCAACCTACCGGCCTCTCCTCGATGGAGATTCTATAGGTGGGCCCCTCCAAACCTTTCTCGAGAAGGTGGAGTCTAAAGCTCGGGGTACGGGGAGAAAAACTCTGATTACACTGGTGAGCAAAGACGCCGTAGCCGTCAGGACATAGGTTTCTCGTAGTCCAACCAGCTTTACTCAGTGCTTGTCTCCGCACACCCTGCCTCTAGTTTTTTTAACATGAGGTGGGGTCAGGCATAGAGAATGTCTTCTGAATAGACACTCTTGCTAGCCCCCGAGTGAGGTACGACCCTCATCATTGTTGGGGTCGGGGGCTCGGTAGCAAAATTAATGCCCATAAAGTAAGGGTGACCCGTCTCTCGGCAGCGGCTTTGAGTCGTTCGATCGACTTGGGCACATGATTTACCTCGATGATATGAGTGATGGGGTCGGCATAACCCACGTGGGGCATCATGTTTCTCCCTACCTGTCGCTCGACAGCGGCTATGCCATCTGGTCACTTGTACTGCCCTGCTGGGATAGGACTTACCTGTGGAGATAGAGGATGAGAACACCTAGCGTAAGAATTTAGTTAGGCAGATAAGCCAGGCGGCGAACTTGTAATAAATGGACAAGTTCTTGAATTTTGTTATAGCCAAATAGCTTTTTAGCCCTTCTCCCCTTTTTGTATAAAAAGCTTAGTGTATTCTGACCCTTTCTGTTGTTAAGGTCGTAAAGCTCGAGGGGTGGGTGAGCAAATTCTAATCACGTCGGTGAGCAAAGGCGCCGTAGCCGCTGGGGCATAGGTTTCTCACAGTCCAACCAGTTATACTCAGAACTAGTCCCTGCAACCCTAGCTCCTAGGTCTTAACATGATAGGGGTCAGGCATAGAGAATGTTTGCTAGGCGGATAGACTCTTAAACGTGTACTGACTCTTTCCGTGGCTAAGGCCAAAAAAGCCTAGGGTGCGGAAAAAACTCTGATTATGCTAGTGAGCAAAGATGTTGTAGCCACTGAGGCATAGGTTTCTCGCAGTCCGACCAGTTTTACTCAGCGTTTGTTTCCAAAAACTTTGCCTTTGGGTCTTAACATGAGAGAGGGTCAGGCGTAGAGAATGTCTACTGAATATGCACACTCTTATTAGCCCCCGAGTGAGGCCCGACCCCCCACCGTTGCTAGGGTTAGGTGTCACTAAAGGTCGGGGAGTTTGATAGCGAAACTGATAAGGGAAAGTGTGTGTTTATTAAGGGTAAAAGCGACATAGCTGCTGGATGTTCCAGGCATTGGCGAAGACCTTGCCGTCGATGGTCTTGAGCTTACAGGCGCCTGGTCAGAGCACCTCTGTGATGACGTACGGTCCCTCCCATGGTGGGGAGAGCTTGTGGCGGTCCTTGCTGCTCTAAACGAGGCGGAGGACCAGGTCTCTGATGTTGAAGGCCCGACCTCACACTCGATAGCTGTGGTACCATCACAATGCCTGCTGGTACTTTGCTGAGCAGAGGAGGGCAACGTCGTGTGCTTCATCTAGCTGGTCCATGGCGTCCTTGAGGGATGCCTGGGCTCCATGTTCATCATACGCCCCGACCCTTGCTGCTCTAAACGGGGCGTTGTACTTTGAGGCCGTGTCCCTCTTCTTCTCGCTCCACCACTAGGGCGGTGCTAACCACTTGCGTGGTGGCTGCAATGTAGAGCAGATGCAGTTCTTCATCGGTCGGAGGAACTAGGATCGAGGCCTTCATCAAAAGCTGCTTGACCATGTCAAGCACCTCCTGGGGCTTAGGCGTCCATTCAAAATGGTTAGCTTTCTTTAGAAGCTGATAGTTGGGGAGACCTCATTTGCCAAGGTGCGAGATGAAGCGGCTGAGCAAGGCGAGGCACCCTATAACTCACTGTACTCCCTTCATGTTCTGAATTAGGCCCATCCTTGTGATGGCTAAGATCTTCTCCGGGTTGGCTTCGATGCCACGCTCAGAGACAATGAAACCAAGCAGCATACCCCTCGGGACCCCAAAAACGCACTTCTCAGGTTGAGCTTAATGCCGTTTGCTCAGAGTTTTGCGAAGGTCTACTCAAGGTCGGCTATGAGCTGGTCAGCTCGTTTGGACTTGACCACGATGTCGTTCGTGTAGGCCTCAACGGTCCACCCGATGAGTTCCCCAAAACACTTGAGCATACAATGCTGGTACGTAGCCCCAGCGTTCTTTAGACCGAACGTCATTGTGATGTAGCAAAATGATCCAAAGGGGGTGATGAAAGATGTCGCGAGCTGGTCGGACTCTTTCATCACGATTTGATGGTACCCGGAGTATGCATCAAGGAAGCAAAGGGTTTCGCACCCTGAGGTAGAGTCGACTATTTGTTCTATGCGCGACAAAGGAAATGGATCCTTTGGGCATGCTTTTTTGAGACCCATATAGTCAACACACATCCTCCATTTACCACTCTTCTTTCATACAAGAACATGATTGGCTAACCACTCAGGGTGGTAGATTTCTTTGATGAACCCGATCGCCAAAAGCTTTGTGATCTCCTCGCCGATGGCCCTGTGTTTCCCCTCATCGAAGCGACACAGGCGTTGCTTTACCGGCTTGGAGCCTGGCCAGATCTTCAAAGTATGCTTGGTGACTTCCCTTAGAATTCCTAGCATGTTCGAGGGTTTACATGCAAAGATATTTCTGTTGGCGCGGAGGAAGCCGACGAGCGAGCTTTCCTATTTGGAGGAAAGCGTGGTGCCAATATGCACCACTTTGCCTTCAGGGCTACTGAGGTCTATGGGGACCTCCTTGGCATCCTGCACTGGCTCGAAGGACCCGACCGACTGCTTGGGGTTGGGTGCTTCTTTGGTGACCTCCTTCCTGATGGCTGTGAGCTCTTTGGAGGCGACGATTGCTGCGGCCTGATCATAGCACTCGACCTCACACTCGTAGGCGTGTTGGAAGGAGGTGCCGATGGTGATGACCCTGCCTGGGCCTAGCATCTTTAGCTTTAGGTAGGTGTAGTTGGGGACGACCATGAACTTCACATAGCATGGTCATCCCAGGATGGCGTGGTAGGTTCCGTGGAACCTAACCACTTCGAAGGTGAGGGTTTCCATCCTATAGTTGGACGGCCCTCGAAGGTGACGGGCAGGTTGATCTGCCCAAGTGGCATAGCCTGCTTTCCAGGCACTATGCCATGGAAAGGCTCTCTGGTCAATTGGATGTGCGCTCGGTCGATGCCCATAGCGTTAAGCGTCTCGACATATATGATGTTGAGGCCACTGCCTCCATCCATTAGTATCTTGGTGAGCCGCTTTGTGCCGATGATTGGGTCGACCATGAGCGGGTATCTCCCTAGTTGCAGGACACTCTTCGGGTGGTTGGTCCGATCGAAGGTTATGGCAGACTCCGACCATCGAAGGAAGGTAGGCTCGGCCAGCTCGACCATGTAGACCTCGCAGCGTGTGAGCTTCTGACGGCGATTGGAGTCATAGGCTACTGACCCTCTGAAGATCATGAGGTAGCCATCTGGCATTGGAAAGCCGCCATCCTTCCCCTAGGCTTCGTCCATGGTCGGGTCAGGGTCCTTCCCATGCTCCCCTTTGTTGGAGCCTCTAGACAAGAACTACTTCATGTGGCCATAGTCCTTGTACAGGTGCTTGACAGGGAAGGTATGGTTTGGGCATGGCCCCTCGAGTAGCCTCTTGAAGTGGTTTGGGGTGCCCTCCACGGGCTTTTGACCCCCCTATGGTCGGTGTCGGCCATGAGCGAGCCCCCACGCTGCTGCTTGTTCTTCTTCTCGATGGGATGGTTGGAGGCACCTTCGCCGGCATCCTTGTCCCACTTTGCCTTGCCTTTGAGGTGGACGGAGATCATTCCGACCACCTCCTCGCTCGAGGCATGGCTAGTGGCGATGTAGAGGAGATCCTTGGTGGTTCATAGGCCCTTACGTCCTAACTTGTGAACTAGGGACTCACAAGTGGTCCCATATATGAAAACTCCTAAAACGTCGGCATCGACGATGTTAGGTAGCTCATTGCACTGCCGAGAGAAGAGCTAGATGTACCCACAGAGGGTTTCTCTGGCCTTCTATCGACAGTTCTTAAGATCCCATGGGTTCCTAGGGAGCTTATATGTGCCCTGGAAGTTCCCCACGAAGATCTCTTTTAGGTCCGCCCAACTTTGGATTCTGTTGGGCGGAAGGTGTTCCAACCATGTTCGCGCTGAATCGACCAGAAACAATGGAAGGTTGCGGATAATGAAATCATCATTATCCGCTCCACCAGCTTGGTAGGCAAGCCGATAATCCTCGAGCCATAGTCCAGGGTTCATTTCCCCAGAGTACTTTGGGATGTAGGTTGGTGGCCTATACCTTGGCAGGAAGGCGGCGTTGAGAATGTGTCGGCCGAGGGCCTAAGGCCCCGATAGGTCGGGGCTCGGGCTTTGGTCCTCACTGCTATTGTAGCGTCCGCCATGACGAGGGTGATAGCCATGGCTAGCTCCCTCTCTCGGATCATCGTGGGTACATTTGCGGGCATTGAGGGTGTCACGTGCGTCACGGTCGTAGCCGAGATGCTCATGCACTGGGACCGTGATGCACTGCCTACCACCTTGTGGCGCCTGGTGGACCGACATGTCCTTGTCATGTCGCTCTGAGGGTGCACGCAGGCTGGCGTCGAGCTCGCGTCGTCGAGACAATGAGCTTTCAACTTACTAGGCTGCCGCACGCTCGAGTAGCGTGCGAATCTCATGGTGGGCTCGATGATCCTCGGGCGTCGTGAGCCTTGGAAGCCCTAGGAGCAAGGTCGCCGTAGCAGCGATGTTCTAGCTTGCCCAGGCGAAGTGCGGGAGGGCGTCATCATCCGCGATGATCCTCCAGTTCACGTCGCGGGCCATGGCGCGCACGCCCACCGTCTCCGTGGCGCTTGATCTCCCGATTGTGCTTCATGCATTCCTGCTCGAGCTGGACTCATGCTTCCTCGAGCTCTAGGTGCCGGGCCTTTAGCCGCTCCATCCTTAGGGGGGTAGGGCCCCTATCTCCCCCTCGACCTCATCGTCGAGGTCGTTCGTTGGGGTAGCTTCTTCCTCTTGGATGCTTTCAACGTGTCCCTCGGGGGTACCCATCATGAAGCACTCACGAGAGGGGTGATGGCTCCCCTACTAGAGTCTGAGGTGGAGGGTGACTCTGATTCTCCTACGAGGAGGTCGTGGAAAGACTCCATGACATAGTCAGTCATCCCCATGAATCTGTCGTTCATGGGGGATGAAGGCGTGCGTTGCGCCATAGGGTGGCCATTGGTCTCTGCGGCGTTGCGGATACCGAATGAGAGCGCTGTCGGGGCGCTCCGGATGAGGTATTCTGCAGAGAGCGGCTCCCCTCCGGCAAGCTATGCCATGATGTTGGCGAACAAGAAGGTAAGGTGGCGTAGGTCCCCCAAGGATGGCCAGGGTCCCAGGAAGGCGCTAAGCTGGTGCTCTAACCTCATGTAGTCTAAGTTGAGAAGCTGGTTGCTTCTGGGTGCGCGGCCCCCGGTGCGTGTAACAGTAGCTCCTCAAGCGCCTCGGTGATTGCGTCGAGGCTGGTGGAGTGGAGAGGTCCGACGGTGGCAGGAGCCATTGCCAACTCTCCCTCCACCGTGACGATGAAGTCTAGGTGCCCAAAGCGCACGTGCGCGCCCGAGACCCAGCTGAGGTTGTGACTAGCCATTCGAGGACTGGTGTGGATGTCGAGATGCGCAAAAGGCCCCTACCTGGCGCGCCAATTGTCGGTGTTTTGAGTTTCCACTGACGAGTAAATTTGTATTATTGTGTGTCTGGCCCGGATGGTGTGCTAAGAGGACACGAGGTTTATACTGGTTCAGGCAGAATGTCCCTACGTCCAGTTCATTGCTGTTGCTCGTGTTACTAGCACTGAAAGTTCATACTAGGGGTTACAAACGGTCTTGAGATGGATAGGTCCCAAGTCTCTAGTGGTGTGTTGTGATGAGTTCCGATGGATTCAGGTTCGGTTTCGAGTCGGGTTTTGATGTGTTCGATTCGGTCCCCTTTGTGGGATGCCCTGCCTTTCCATTTATAGATCAAGGGAGAGCACGGGTTACAATGGAGGAAGAGAAGAGAATGAGAGGAAGAAGTCTTTTAGGATCGCTGGGTCCTTCTCCTTTATGTGGGTCTCGCTGACCCTATAGACGTCAACAGGGACATCTTCTCATCATGGCCCTATCTGTCACTAGCGCCATGTGCAGGCATCGTCTACCTATCATGGCGCTCCACTCTGTCCTGGCGGATGTCGTGGTGAACTGATGCACCCATCAGTGTTCGTACGGGGGTTAGGCAGAATAGCATCGGTGCGTCTGATGCTGTTCCTGATGTGAACCCCCAGGTATGGCCTGTCGTGGGTCGCGGGCTACATCGAGGCATGCTAGTCTCTTCCCTGGTGTTAGAGCTTTTACCTAGGCCCATACGCTTGGACCATAGAGTGGTTGGCGGTGGTATGGGTCTCCGTCGGGTGAGACGGAGACTCTGGCCTCAGGGTCGGGCGAGGCAGAGTTCCTCCCAAGAGGCCGGGCGAGGCGGAGTGCAAACCCATGGCTCAAGCGAGGCGAAGCCCAAACCCAAGGGTCGAGCGAGGCAGTGCCAGCCCTTAGAGGTCGGGCAAGGTGGAGCCCGCGGCCTTGGTGCCGGGCGAGACAGAGCCTACGACCTTGGTGTTGGGCGAGGCGAAGCCTGTGACCTCGGTGTCGGGTGAGGCGGAGCCACCCTTAGGGGTCGGGCGAGGTGGAGCTCGTGGCTTTGGGGTCGGGCGAGGCGGAGTTCCTCCCTAGAGGCCGGGCAAGGCAGAGCGAAAACCCAAGGCTCAGGCGAGGCAGAGCCCAAACCCAACGGTCAGGTGAGGCGGAGCCACCCTCAAGGGTCGGGCAAGGCAAAGCCCGCAGACTCGATGTCGGGCGAGGCGGAGCCCACCCCCAGAGGTTGGGCGAGGCAGAGTCTACCCTCAGGGGTCGAGCTAGGCAGAGCCAACCCTCAGGGGTCGGGCGAGGCGGAGCCCGTGGCCTTGGTGTCGGGCAAGGCGGAGCCAGCCCTTAGGGGTCGGGCGAGGCGGAGCCATCTCTCAGAGGCTGGGCAAGGCGGAGCTTGCGTACCTGGGGGTCGGCAAGAGCTGTAGTCGCGCTCTTGACCGTTCGGATGAATCAACGTTGATGGTTATTAGCTACTCCTCTTTGGGTACCCTAGTATTGGTCCCCGACAAAATGAAAACGCTAATGCAGGGCCAGGGCATCCATCTGTCCTGGACGCTTGCTTGTTGGGCCTGTGGGCCGGTGCAGGCGACCGGTCTGCCTTCTATGCTCTGGTGCAGTTGCTCTCCCCAATCTCTCTACTACGCATCAGTGATTCAGAACATTCCCCACTCTGTTGTGACCATCGTGCCATCCGCCCGCCACGGTCGCTTCCACGACGCCATCTGCTCGCTGTGGCCACCTCCACTGCATTGCCCCCTCGCCACAGCCCCTCCACCGAGCCGGCAAGCCTCCATGACGGCAGGCGAGGGGAGGAGATTCATGTGCCGCCGCCCTATCAGCGAGTTGCCCACGCCGCTGATGCATCGGCGACCTCCGCGCTGTCGTCAAGCTCCGCAATGACGAGTATCCACCCGCCCAAGCAGCAAGGTGGCATTGCGTTGCAACCGAATGTTGCAAGTGTACGTTCCAGGTGTTTCAGACGAATGTTGCATGTAGTTTATTTGGATGTTGCAAAAATACATCTAGATGTTGCATATGTTGCAATACATATATAAAAATATTTCATCGTTCAGACGTAATGTTGCAAATATTTTTATCTGGATGTTGCATATGTTTCAAACATATGTTACGAGCGTATGTTCCAAATGTTTCAGACATATGTTGCATTCAAGTGTTTCGTGTTGCAAGTATTTCATGTTTTAGAGGTATGGGGGCACGGCCCCGGGGCGCTGGGGCATGGGGCGCAGCGAGCCGGGGGCCTGCGGACGGGCGACGGACGGGGCACGCAGCACGCTAGGGGCTGTGGAGGGAGCGTGCTGGGGGCTGGCGGACGCGTGCGCGGGAAACGAACACAGCAGGCGTAAGCATCTGTCCGGACGTCCAGGCGCTTGCCTGTCCCAATGAAAAAATATTCTAACTTCACCCAGAGAAAAAAAGAACGATCTTACATTGGAAGCAAGGTTCCTCGCTAGGTCAGATAAAATAGAGACTTTTGTGGGTCTTCCAAGGAAATCATAGAATTTGATATTTAACTGCTGCTGTTACGTGCTGGCCAAAAAGAAAAAAACTCCTACTGTTAGGTGACTCGGAATATACGGCGGGGAGGAGTTCAAACCTTAAGAGCTGTGCATGATTGCGATTAAACTAACAACCGAGCTGCTTCTCTTCGGTTGAGCTCCTACAGTGTTGAGCTGAGCACGACTACTCCATGGACATGGGTTATGAGTTATGATGGCTGTGACGAGCTTATTATTGAGCCGGTGGATACAGATGCAGAATCCAGGATGAACAAAAGGCCGGGGTTATAGGATCATGAAAGCAAGCGGCATGTTTTTCTCAAATAGTGGTACAATCATTTCAATCTTTTTTTTTTCTGAAAGTCAATGATTTCAATCTTGCAGCAGAGGGTCAGCGGCCATGTTTTTCTCCTTGCCGAGAGTTTTTCTCCTTATATCGGTTGTACATGCCAAGCGTCTCAATCAAAGGCTCTCGATCACTTACAATTTTAGTGACCGGACTAGCCTATCATTACATGTTCCTAGCTAGACCTAGAAGCGATAGGAGGATATCACTGCCGGGTCTAATTAACCTTGACACGACGGTGATAGTATTAGGGTCATTGTCGAGTCAATGACTTCAATTGATAGTGATCTACATTTTCCTTTCTTTAATTTACTTTATTATTACATTACGTTCAAATAGATGTTATAGTGTCTAATATTATTGACGCATTACATATATCTCACTACCATCATATATCTCACATAACACGATAACAAATACATCGTAATTAATTAGGAAACCATACATACATGATAGGTTCATATGAAGTCATTACAAACCAAAGTCCATATAAAAACCATTCTGTATGAAAACTGCGTGACTTTTTTTACTTCTTTTTTGCTATTTTTTATGGGAGTTATCCATTTTTTTGGAAAATGATTTCTAGAGGCAACTCATGTTGCCGACTGCCTCAAGAAATCATTTTTTAGTGGCGGTGGGTACTGGCCGTAGAAAATTTTCAGTGGTATAAAAACTTTCTGTGGTATAAAAAATGAAGGTGAATGGGGTTCATGACTGGTTGGGCCTACAATCACTACCACTGCAATAGTTTGTGCGAATGACATTTTCATCATCCGGTTCTGTTAATATTGTTGCTGATAATATATCACCACCTATTTGTAATGAAGTTGTGCATCCATCTGGGAGATTTTTTTACCAATAGTTCATGACACGAATCGACGGTGAAATTAGTTTCATGCCGGTTTGTGACACGAACCATTAATTGGTAACAAATGTGTAGAGTGCTAGGGCTATCAAACCTAGAAATTTACTTAGATTTGGTTGGAAATTTTGGAGTGTACTTGTATCACCGTCGCCCCTCACTCAAATCCACTTCTCCCTCGCACAAGCCTGCCTCCGCTCCTCTCCCTCTCTCGCTCTCTCTCCCTCCCCCCCCTCTCTCTCTCTCTCTCTCTCTCTCTCTCTCTCTCTCTCTCTCTCTCTCTCTCTACCCGATCGCCAAAAGCTTTGTGATCTCCTCGCCGATGGCCCTGTGTTTCCCCTCATCGAAGCGACACAGGCGTTGCTTTACCGGCTTGGAGCCTGGCCAGATCTTCAAGTATGCTTGGTGACTTCCCTTAGAATTCCTAGCATGTTCGAGGGTTTACATGCAAAGATATTTCTGTTGGCGCGGAGGAAGCCGACGAGCGAGCTTTCCTATTTGGAGGAAAGCGTGGTGCCAATATGCACCACTTTGCCTTCAGGGCTACTGAGGTCTATGGGGACCTCCTTGGGCATCCTGCACTGGCTCGAAGGACCCGACCGACTGCTTGGGGTTTGGGTGCTTCTTTGGTGACCTCCTTCCTGATGGCTGTGAGCTCTTTGGAGGCGACGATTGCTGCGGCCTGATCATAGCACTCGACCTCACACTCGTAGGCGTTGTTGGAAGGAGGTGCCGATGGTGATGACCCTGCCTGGGCCTAGCATCTTTAGCTTTAGGTAGGTGTAGTTGGGGACGACCATGAACTTCACATAGCATGGTCATCCCAGGATGGCGTGGTAGGTTCCGTGGAACCTAACCACTTCGAAGGGTGAGGGTTTCCATCCTATAGTTGGACGGCCCTCGAAGGTGACGGGCAGGTTGATCTGCCCAAGTGGGCATAGCCTGCTTTCCCAGGCACTATGCCATGGAAAGGCTCTCTGGTCAATTGGATGTGCGCTCGGTCGATGCCCATAGCGTTAAGCGTCTCGACATATATGATGTTGAGGCCACTGCCTCCATCCATTAGTATCTTGGTGAGCCGCTTTGTGCCGATGATTGGGTCGACCATGAGCGGGTATCTCCCTAGTTGCAGGACACTCTTCGGGTGGTTGGTCCGATCGAAGGTTATGGGCAGACTCCGACCATCGAAGGAAGGTAGGCTCGGCCAGCTCGACCATGTAGACCTCGCAGCGTGTGAGCTTCTGACGGCGATTGGAGTCATAGGCTACTGACCCTCTGAAGATCATGAGGTAGCCATCTGGCATTGGAAAGCCGCCATCCTTCCCCTAGGCTTCGTCCATGGTCGGGTCAGGGTCCTTCCCATGCTCCCCTTTGTTGGAGCCTCTAGACAAGAACTACTTCATGTGGCCATAGTCCTTGTACAGGTGCTTGACAGGGAAGGTATGGTTTGGGCATGGCCCCTCGAGTAGCCTCTTGAAGTGGTTTGGGGTGCCCTCCACGGGCTTTTGACCCCCCTATGGTCGGTGTCGGCCATGAGCGAGCCCCCACGCTGCTGCTTGTTCTTCTTCTCGATGGGATGGTTGGAGGCACCTTCGCCGGCATCCTTGTCCCACTTTGCCTTGCCTTTGAGGTGGACGGAGATCATTCCGACCACCTCCTCGCTCGAGGCATGGCTAGTGGCGATGTAGAGGAGATCCTTGGTGGTTCATAGGCCCTTACGTCCTAACTTGTGAACTAGGGACTCACAAGTGGTCCCATATATGAAAACTCCTAAAACGTCGGCATCGACGATGTTAGGTAGCTCATTGCACTGCCGAGAGAAGAGCTAGATGTACCCACAGAGGGTTTCTCTGGCCTTCTATCGACAGTTCTTAAGATCCCATGGGTTCCTAGGGAGCTTATATGTGCCCTGGAAGTTCCCCCACGAAGATCTCTTTTAGGTCCGCCCAACTTTGGATTCTGTTGGGCGGAAGGTGTTCCAACCATGTTCGCGCTGAATCGACCAGAAACAATGGAAGGTTGCGGATAATGAAATCATCATTATCCCGCTCCACCAGCTTGGTAGGCAAGCCGATAATCCTCGAGCCATAGTCCAGGGTTCATTTCCCCAGAGTACTTTGGATGTAGGTTGGTGGCCTATACCTTGGCAGGAAGGCGGCGTTGAGAATGTGTCGGCCGAGGGCCTAAGGCCCCGATAGGTCGGGGCTCGGGCTTTGGTCCTCACTGCTATTGTAGCGTCCGCCATGACGAGGGTGATAGCCATGGCTAGCTCCCTCTCTCGGATCATCGTGGGTACATTTGCGGGCATTGAGGGTGTCACGTGCGTCACGGTCGTAGCCGAGATGCTCATGCACTGGGACCGTGATGCACTGCCTACCACCTTGTGGCGCCTGGTGGACCGACATGTCCTTGTCATGTCGCTCTGAGGGTGCACGCAGGCTGGCGTCGAGCTCGCGTCGTCGAGACAATGAGCTTTCAACTTACTAGGCTGCCGCACGCTCGAGTAGCGTGCGAATCTCATGGTGGGCTCGATGATCCTCGGGCGTCGTGAGCCTTGGAAGCCCTAGGAGCAAGGTCGCCGTAGCAGCGATGTTCTAGCTTGCCCAGGCGAAGTGCGGGAGGGCGTCATCATCCGCGATGATCCTCCAGTTCACGTCGCGGGCCATGGCGCGCACGCCCACCGTCTCCGTGGCGCTTGATCTCCCGATTGTGCTTCATGCATTCCTGCTCGAGCTGGACTCATGCTTCCTCGAGCTCTAGGTGCCGGGCCTTTAGCCGCTCCATCCTTAGGGGGGTAGGGCCCCTATCTCCCCCTCGACCTCATCGTCGAGGTCGTTCGTTGGGGTAGCTTCTTCCTCTTGGATGCTTTCAACGTGTCCCTCGGGGTACCCATCATGAAGCACTCACGAGAGGGGTGATGGCTCCCCTACTAGAGTCTGAGGTGGAGGGTGACTCTGATTCTCCTACGAGGAGGTCGTGGAAAGACTCCATGACATAGTCAGTCATCCCCCATGAATCTGTCGTTCATGGGGGATGAAGGCGTGCGTTGCGCCATAGGGTGGCCATTGGTCTCTGCGGCGTTGCGGATACCGAATGAGAGCGCTGTCGGGGCGCTCCGGATGAGGTATTCTGCAGAGAGCGGCTCCCCTCCGGCAAGCTATGCCATGATGTTGGCGAACAAGAAGGTAAGGTGGCGTAGGTCCCCCAAGGATGGCCAGGGTCCCAGGAAGGCGCTAAGCTGGTGCTCTAACCTCATGTAGTCTAAGTTGAGAAGCTGGTTGCTTCTGGGTGCGCGGCCCCCGGTGCGTGTAACAGTAGCTCCTCAAGCGCCTCGGTGATTGCGTCGAGGCTGGTGGAGTGGAGAGGTCCGACGGTGGCAGGAGCCATTGCAACTCTCCCTCCACCGTGACGATGAAGTCTAGGTGCCCAAAGCGCACGTGCGCGCCCGAGACCCAGCTGAGGTTGTGACTAGCCATTCGAGGACTGGTGTGGATGTCGAGATGCGCAAAAGGCCCCTACCTGGCGCGCCAATTGTCGGTGTTTTGAGTTTCCACTGACGAGTAAATTTGTATTATTGTGTGTCTGGCCCGGATGGTGTGCTAAGAGGACACGAGGTTTATACTGGTTCAGGCAGAATGTCCCTACGTCCAGTTCATTGCTGTTGCTCGTGTTACTAGCACTGAAAGTTCATACTAGGGGTTACAAACGGTCTTGAGATGGATAGGTCCCAAGTCTCTAGTGGTGTGTTGTGATGAGTTCCGATGGATTCAGGTTCGGTTTCGAGTCGGGTTTTGATGTGTTCGATTCGGTCCCCTTTGTGGGATGCCCTGCCTTTCCATTTATAGATCAAGGGAGAGCACGGGTTACAATGGAGGAAGAGAAGAGAATGAGAGGAAGAAGTCTTTTAGGATCGCTGGGTCCTTCTCCTTTATGTGGGTCTCGCTGACCCTATAGACGTCAACAGGGACATCTTCTCATCATGGCCCTATCTGTCACTAGCGCCATGTGCAGGCATCGTCTACCTATCATGGCGCTCCACTCTGTCCTGGCGGATGTCGTGGTGAACTGATGCACCCATCAGTGTTCGTACGGGGGTTAGGCAGAATAGCATCGGTGCGTCTGATGCTGTTCCTGATGTGAACCCCCAGGTATGGCCTGTCGTGGGTCGCGGGCTACATCGAGGCATGCTAGTCTCTTCCCTGGTGTTAGAGCTTTTACCTAGGCCCATACGCTTGGACCATAGAGTGGTTGGCGGTGGTATGGGTCTCCGTCGGGTGAGACGGAGACTCTGGCCTCAGGGTCGGGCGAGGCAGAGTTCCTCCCAAGAGGCCGGGCGAGGCGGAGTGCAAACCCATGGCTCAAGCGAGGCGAAGCCCAAACCCAAGGGTCGAGCGAGGCAGTGCCAGCCCTTAGAGGTCGGGCAAGGTGGAGCCCGCGGCCTTGGTGCCGGGCGAGACAGAGCCTACGACCTTGGTGTTGGGCGAGGCGAAGCCTGTGACCTCGGTGTCGGGTGAGGCGGAGCCACCCTTAGGGGTCGGGCGAGGTGGAGCTCGTGGCTTTGGGGTCGGGCGAGGCGGAGTTCCTCCCTAGAGGCCGGGCAAGGCAGAGCGAAAACCCAAGGCTCAGGCGAGGCAGAGCCCAAACCCAACGGTCAGGTGAGGCGGAGCCACCCTCAAGGGTCGGGCAAGGCAAAGCCCGCAGACTCGATGTCGGGCGAGGCGGAGCCCACCCCCAGAGGTTGGGCGAGGCAGAGTCTACCCTCAGGGGTCGAGCTAGGCAGAGCCAACCCTCAGGGGTCGGGCGAGGCGGAGCCCGTGGCCTTGGTGTCGGGCAAGGCGGAGCCAGCCCTTAGGGGTCGGGCGAGGCGGAGCCATCTCTCAGAGGCTGGGCAAGGCGGAGCTTGCGTACCTGGGGGTCGGCAAGAGCTGTAGTCGCGCTCTTGACCGTTCGGATGAATCAACGTTGATGGTTATTAGCTACTCCTCTTTGGGTACCCTAGTATTGGTCCCCGACAAAATGAAAACGCTAATGCAGGGCCAGGGCATCCATCTGTCCTGGACGCTTGCTTGTTGGGCCTGTGGGCCGGTGCAGGCGACCGGTCTGCCTTCTATGCTCTGGTGCAGTTGCTCTCCCCCAATCTCTCTACTACGCATCAGTGATTCAGAACATTCCCCACTCTGTTGTGACCATCGTGCCATCCGCCCGCCACGGTCGCTTCCACGACGCCATCTGCTCGCTGTGGCCACCTCCACTGCATTGCCCCCTCGCCACAGCCCCTCCACCGAGCCGGCAAGCCTCCATGACGGCAGGCGAGGGGAGGAGATTCATGTGCCGCCGCCCTATCAGCGAGTTGCCCACGCCGCTGATGCATCGGCGACCTCCGCGCTGTCGTCAAGCTCCGCAATGACGAGTATCCACCCGCCCAAGCAGCAAGGTGGCATTGCGTTGCAACCGAATGTTGCAAGTGTACGTTCCAGGTGTTTCAGACGAATGTTGCATGTAGTTTATTTGGATGTTGCAAAAATACATCTAGATGTTGCATATGTTGCAATACATATATAAAAATATTTCATCGTTCAGACGTAATGTTGCAAATATTTTTATCTGGATGTTGCATATGTTTCAAACATATGTTACGAGCGTATGTTCCAAATGTTTCAGACATATGTTGCATTCAAGTGTTTCGTGTTGCAAGTATTTCATGTTTTAGAGGTATGGGGGCACGGCCCCGGGGCGCTGGGGCATGGGGCGCAGCGAGCCGGGGGCCTGCGGACGGGCGACGGACGGGGCACGCAGCACGCTAGGGGCTGTGGAGGGAGCGTGCTGGGGGCTGGCGGACGCGTGCGCGGGAAACGAACACAGCAGGCGTAAGCATCTGTCCGGACGTCCAGGCGCTTGCCTGTCCCAATGAAAAAATATTCTAACTTCACCCAGAGAAAAAAAGAACGATCTTACATTGGAAGCAAGGTTCCTCGCTAGGTCAGATAAAATAGAGACTTTTGTGGGTCTTCCAAGGAAATCATAGAATTTGATATTTAACTGCTGCTGTTACGTGCTGGCCAAAAAGAAAAAAACTCCTACTGTTAGGTGACTCGGAATATACGGCGGGGAGGAGTTCAAACCTTAAGAGCTGTGCATGATTGCGATTAAACTAACAACCGAGCTGCTTCTCTTCGGTTGAGCTCCTACAGTGTTGAGCTGAGCACGACTACTCCATGGACATGGGTTATGAGTTATGATGGCTGTGACGAGCTTATTATTGAGCCGGTGGATACAGATGCAGAATCCAGGATGAACAAAAGGCCGGGGTTATAGGATCATGAAAGCAAGCGGCATGTTTTTCTCAAATAGTGGTACAATCATTTCAATCTTTTTTTTTTCTGAAAGTCAATGATTTCAATCTTGCAGCAGAGGGTCAGCGGCCATGTTTTTCTCCTTGCCGAGAGTTTTTCTCCTTATATCGGTTGTACATGCCAAGCGTCTCAATCAAAGGCTCTCGATCACTTACAATTTTAGTGACCGGACTAGCCTATCATTACATGTTCCTAGCTAGACCTAGAAGCGATAGGAGGATATCACTGCCGGGTCTAATTAACCTTGACACGACGGTGATAGTATTAGGGTCATTGTCGAGTCAATGACTTCAATTGATAGTGATCTACATTTTCCTTTCTTTAATTTACTTTATTATTACATTACGTTCAAATAGATGTTATAGTGTCTAATATTATTGACGCATTACATATATCTCACTACCATCATATATCTCACATAACACGATAACAAATACATCGTAATTAATTAGGAAACCATACATACATGATAGGTTCATATGAAGTCATTACAAACCAAAGTCCATATAAAAACCATTCTGTATGAAAACTGCGTGACTTTTTTTACTTCTTTTTTGCTATTTTTTATGGGAGTTATCCATTTTTTTGGAAAATGATTTCTAGAGGCAACTCATGTTGCCGACTGCCTCAAGAAATCATTTTTTAGTGGCGGTGGGTACTGGCCGTAGAAAATTTTCAGTGGTATAAAAACTTTCTGTGGTATAAAAAATGAAGGTGAATGGGGTTCATGACTGGTTGGGCCTACAATCACTACCACTGCAATAGTTTGTGCGAATGACATTTTCATCATCCGGTTCTGTTAATATTGTTGCTGATAATATATCACCACCTATTTGTAATGAAGTTGTGCATCCATCTGGGAGATTTTTTTACCAATAGTTCATGACACGAATCGACGGTGAAATTAGTTTCATGCCGGTTTGTGACACGAACCATTAATTGGTAACAAATGTGTAGAGTGCTAGGGCTATCAAACCTAGAAATTTACTTAGATTTGGTTGGAAATTTTGGAGTGTACTTGTATCACCGTCGCCCCTCACTCAAATCCACTTCTCCCTCGCACAAGCCTGCCTCCGCTCCTCTCCCTCTCTCGCTCTCTCTCCCTCCCCCCCTCTCTCTCTCTCTCTCTCTCTCTCTCTCTCTCTCTCTCTCTCTCTCTCTAATGCATTCCCCTCCACTCCCGTCCGAGCAGGGCGGAACCAGGGGGCAGCGCCGCGCTGTGCTGGGCAATGGGCGGCATGTTTGGTTGCGGATGCGGGCACACGGGCGATCAGCGCGGGCCACACTCGCAGCGGTGGCATAGGCTATAGAAGCGAGGTGGCGTGGCTTCGGGTGGGGAACATTATCACCTTTTATTGCAACATTACCGGGCGCAACATTATCACCTTTTATTGCAAGGTTATGCTTCTTTTTATACTGTTCATACAAACGTCGTTTAACCCATTTACATACTGTTTCCATTTAATCAACCGCTTACCCACATTTAAATGGTTGTTTGCCAGTTTTTAAGTGGTCGTTTAGCCAAAATATTAGCTAAACGATAAAATACTAATTGTTTATTGTTTACTGTTTAGGATAACATTGCTTTGTAATGTGATCGAAGAGACCTCGAGGGCCAACCAAAGGGGATCCAGACAGTAGAAAGATGAAAAGTGGGGTAAATGGTCGTGACCTAGGGAAGCTATGGCCTAGTTCAGCATGGTTATGGCTTGGCAGTGGCGGTTGGGGCCTAGCGGGAGGTGCCTGATGAGGTTTTGGATTGGCAACGATCAATATCGGGGTGCCGACTTTCGGTAAACCACAAAGCGGTGCTCAGAAAATCAAGAGATACAACGGAGGTTGAACTTGGGCGGCTGTCGGCTGGTGATTTCAAGGGGTATCCGCGATGGAACAGGTATGGCGAGTGCCATATTGGATCCTCCGCCCTAGGCTGTTAGTTAGAAGAGAAACACCACTAGTTGGCTATTGTCACGCTTTGATTGTTAGAAGAGAGGTGCACTAAACTGTGATCAGGATGATATATATATATATATATAACTCTCAATAATTATTTGATAACGCACTCGCATGCATTGAAACTCTTGATGCAACTTTTATCTACTAGTGAAACAAGTATGCGCCTCCAAGATGAAGCAAAGAATAATTCGTGGGTGGCAATTTCAAATCCACAAATCAAATCAGTGACAAACACATAGTAACCAAGTGTACTTTTTAAGAGGAAATAACCAAGTATTTTACTTACAAGTTACAACATATATATACTCTCAATGATCAGTTGGCGGTTGTATAATAATATAAAGTGATTTCCGTCGTGGAATGAATGAATGAAGCAGTGTATATAGGTTATTAGTAATCGAAATTCTGGTAGGTGGTGTAAGTTTGTCCGAACTGCCACCAAGCCGGCACGACATCCTGGAAGACGAGGTTCTGGCCGCCGGTGGAGACGAGCGCGAAGCTGAGGCCCTGGCCGACGAGCCCGCCGGAGAGGCAGTGCCAGTTGGCGCCCCAGTTCCTGTACATGGGGATCCAGTCCGTGTCGGTGCCCTTCACCGCCATGCTCTGGATGGAGCCGCTGCCGGCGACGTTGGTGATGAGCACCATGTAGAAGCCGTTGAAGCCGGCGATGGTGAAGCGCACGCCGCCGCTCTTCCAGCACTTCACCCGCTGGTAGAGGACGGAGATGATGCCGGCGCTGTAGATGCCAATGTTCTCCCAGGCGGGCTGGGACATGTCGAAGTGGGGGCGGGGCGGGCCGCACCAGCCGCCGGCGGGGAGGTCCCCGACGGCGGGTAGGTCCCAGTTGGGCGGGCAGAAGTTGGTGGCGGAGACGACGACCCAGTTGTTGCCGGGCTTGCACCACCCGGTCTTACTGCTGTCGCAGATGATGGCGTAGCACTGTCCACACGACGCGCCGTCGTTGAAGAGCGCCGTGCTCAGTGCCGCGTTATTCACGCCGTAGCCCTGCTCGTACAGGTCGCTGTACCCGCACGCGCCACCTGCACGCATGCGTATGTTCGTGCTCATCGATCAAAGCCCATATACAGACGTCGTGTAGTATGCATGCATGCTCGAACTGATCATCACGATTCACGATTCACGATCACAAAGACAAAGACAGCTAGGTTACCCATTGTGTCGGAGCCGTTAGCGCCGCCATAGAATGTGGCAGTGGCCGGAAGCCAGTCGCCCGATCTCGCCGGCGAGACGAAGAGTGCAAGGACGACGGCGAGCAGCTGGTGGAGGAAAGGTTTCCCCATCTTGCTCAGAAACGGCCGGCGATCGATGCCAGTCCCAGATGCTGCTACGTTCTAGAGAGTAGATAGAGACTGTAGACACTAAACAAGTTTGGAGCTTGGAGGTGAGAAATGTCTGCAGCAATGGTGGTGCTTATATAGCTAGCTAGGGTTAGGGTTCGAGCTGGAGGAGACGTACGTACTGGCCGGCAAAGAATTTGATATTAGATTATTCCAACAGAAATGCATTGCATTGCATGCATGGTTATCACATCATCACATATCGAAACGGACAAACACTGTTCCAACGACGATCGCAACGACCAGAGGTTGACTTGATAGTTGTTTATATTTAATTAAAGATCGATATCTGCATGTCTGCTTAGCACTGGTACTGTTTCTAGAAAGCAATTATATTTCCGTACTCAGTAGCCAGCTCCAGCTGGTGTGCATGTAGTTACAACTTACAACCACACTCAAGCATCTAGCTCAAATTTTCTCAGCTCTATTATTTTAGACAAACAAATAAAAAAATGCACCGTATTAGGTCGTTACGTAGTTCGCTGGTCTGGTTTGACCAGCCAGCCGACTGCTCTCTCTCTCAGTTTACTATTCATCGAACCAGCCGAACAGTGTTTTTCTCTCACAACAATTCAGCCGGAACAGTGTTTTTCAGCCAAATTTCAGACCAGCGAACGGGGCCGTACAGTTCATCATTTTATTCTGTGTCTTTGATCTTGAAACATTCCCCTTATTGGGTATCTTCGTTCCATTGCTTGGTTCAGTATATGCTACCATCCACATTTCATGCACGCAAGAACATATAAAATTGTGTTTGACTAGTACGCTTAGTACTACTTCACAATTCTTTATGTTCACCATTGTTCTTTCGATCAGTAGGTTATTACATATATACATAGATAATTAAGTGCCGGTACCAACTGCTATTAAACCGTGATGTTTTAAACTGCTCAACGCCTTGGAATCATTACTATTGCAACGGCAGGTAGCTTCTGCCTAACAATTGGTGAACTGAACTTTTGCAATTCTTTTCAGACGAACTAAACATTTAAATAGCACAACGTACAATATGTCCTTCAACTAGCAAGACAGTCCGCACAAATAGCACGAGTAGATAGACTTTTCTTATTATATATTTTGATTTTTTATTTAAAAATAAAATTTTATAGTACCTTTTATTTATTACATTGTAATATGTCATCTCTTCATGTCAGCCATTGCATCCTAGGGTATGATCTCCGTACAGCTATTGTTGAATGGTTCCTTAAGGTTATTGTCATCTCCCTCTCTTATTTTTTCCCCACTCATATATTGTGTCTTCGCAATTTTAGGTGAGTCCCAATCCGTGAAGCCTTCGGGTTCCTCTTAAGATATAATTGTATTTGCTTTTGTTGCGTGCCTCTCGTGATGGTTTTGATGTGCCAAGCCCTTGTGCATATTCTACTTGGCGAACAACACGACGATGATGTGGTGAAGAGGCACTGAGGAAGTTGGGCCTTCCAACGTGATGAGAAGCTTCACTACGTGAAAAACAGTTGGTAGCAACGTAATCTTTTTTTTAGGGGCGGCTAACATTGGAGCCGCTCCTATAGTGGTGTGTTCAGGCTCCAGCATAGCAGCCGCCTATACAAATGGCATAGTAGGGGTGGCTGGTAATACAAGCCGCCCCTACAAATATGTGTCTATTTGTAGGGGCGGCTGAATCACCGGCTACAAATCGTTACGGCCCATCTCAGCTCAATCACTAACAACCGTAAGATTTAGTATCGGACGACGGAAAATACACCCCTCAGCAAACTCTAACACATATATATATATATATATATATATATATATATATATATATATATATATATATACACTAGTATCGGACGACGGAAAATACACCCCTCAGCAAACTCTAACACACACACACCCACACACACACACATATATATATATATATATATATATATATATAGGGAGAGACTATTCGGTAGCCGGCTACAAAATAAGTTATTCTGTAGCCACCTCCATTTACTATAATTTTATACACTAATTTACGATAATGTCAATACATATTTACGATAGTTGGGTTACTATAACATATGGGGATATTTACCATAACGTTATAGTAAACCACTTAGTAAATTAACATAGTAATTATCGTAACTCAAAGTAGCTACATAATAAATTATTTTGTAGCCAGCTATAGGATAGTAGTTCTATATATATATATATATATATATATATATATATATATATATATATATATATATATATATATATATATATATATATATATATATATATATATATATATATATATATATATATATATATATATATATATATATATATATATATATATATATATATATATATATATATATATTAGAGAAGCCCTTTCATTCATCTCCATCGTCACTCTCCTCTTCGTGACTGCGGCCTCTTCCCCACCACCAGAACTCTGTTCGTGCGAGCTCCTGCGCGCCTCCAACGCATGGCGGACAGAGGTGGCAATGCGTAGCCCCAGGCGGACGGAGGCGGCAACCCTTGCGAAGCACGACCGAGGGCGGCCAGGACAAGGCCGTGGCGGATCGGATTTGGTCGTCGGTGCCGCGGATCTAGCCGTCGGTGCCACGGATCCAGCTTCAGCGTCGCGAATCCGGCCGTCGGTGCCGTGGATCCGGCCGGGCTTAGTCATGCCACGGCGACGGCCATTGCGACCCACGCCACTAGCTCCCCGCAGCGGAGGCGACGAGGAAGAGGATGGGCCTTTGGATCCAGAGGAGCCAGGTGAGCACTCTCTGTCTCTTCTCTCCCTTCGAATCAAATCTTTTTCATGGCTGGGAATCGGGTTTCTGACAGCAATCGAATTGGTTGCCACGGCTAGAGCAGCGGCAACAGGAGGACTGGAGGAGGAAGGTGATGCTGTGAAGAATAAGCGGAAGCAGTGCCCAGGGGCAACCCCGCCACCCACGCCGCCGGCCCCTCCTCGACGCCCGCGCCGCAAACCCATGGGCCTCCCCTGACGCCAGCACCGCCGACGCTGCAGGACCTCTCCGGCACCCATGCTGCTACCACCGCGAGGAGCTCTCTCTCCCCAACCTCCCTCTCAGATCTGCTCCTATTTTCTTGTCTGCAGGGGATCTATGTTCACAGTCTCGTAAAACTAATGATGAGATGCAAGAACTAATAGGCCAGTTTGGTTTCCCTCAATTTTGCCTCTATACATTGTATAGAAATTCATCGTTCTCAATTGCAGCAGGCTTCAATATATAGCTTAAGTGGCACTATAACACATTCTTCAGTTTGACATGCTTCAATTTAGGATTACATCCACCGCCTTACATTCTAACTGCCAATATCCTGCATAGACTTTCCTCATTTTATCACTAAAAAATTTCATTTTATTATTTCAGTGCACCAGTCAAATTATGATTGCCTCATCTTTGTGTTACGATCCTAACACTGAAACCCTGACATTAGCTTCTTGCCATGGCTGTGAATAACCCTAACACTGAAACCCTGACCAGCAAATGGATTACTTCTAAAATTAATCACTGGTTGAATGCAAATTCATGAAAATTGGTTCAATGCCGTATGATATTCTTACAGTATTAGAAGTTCTTGTGAGCAAAAGGATGTCTGTATTTTCTGTTAGTTCAGTTGCCATATTCTTAGGTGATTTTATAGATTTATCATATTTAGTTGTTTTCTTGTAATGCTGGAGGCTGAGGCTTCTATTTGGTGGCTGGTTTTTACTTTGCAGATTGATATCCAGTATTTGGCAGTCACTTCAATTTCAATGTAAATTACCCTTAACTTCAACTCCTAGTATTTGGTTTCCATAAAGAAAGTAACCTTGGCTAGGACATGTTAGGAATTTTGCTTTGTATTTTTGCCTCTTGGGGTGTCAATTCTGTGCTCCGTCATTTCTGAAACAGTTTTCAGCCTTATAGGGCAATAGCTGTCATCACTAAATTAGTCTAATTAATATTCCACTTTACCTTCTCAGCTTTTAGTGACCAAATTTTCTCATGATTACTTTTTTAGTAAAGAAAAAGAAACCTGGAAACTAATGATTGTTCTTTGCATTACCAAAACATGACATTATTTGTATACAAGATTACAGGTGTTTTTTCTTTTTTAATTCTGAATCATCTTTTCTTGTGTTATCTATATTTTGTTGATGCCAATTCTCTTTCCAGGGGCTACTAATAAACCTCACTCAAGAGTTGGGTGACGCTGTTCTTCGAAGACTGGTAAGATCTATTCTAACATATATGTGGTGTGGTACTGTTTTTGTTGGGTTCAGAGTGTGTTCTTCGAAGACTGGTAATCTAGTACACTGTTGGTTGAATAAGTTGTGAAACAAAAAGCATCTGTCCAGTAGTATTTTGAGTATACGTGATCTGTGACAGTTCCTGTCAAGGGCCTCAAACCCTAGGATAGCACGACCCCTGACTACGTAACTCGTAGTCGCGATCCGTCTTCTCCGGCGAGGTTTACCCCTCCGCCGCAGGCTTTGGTTGAACGAGAGCGAGAGAGGAGTTTAGGGATAATTCCATTGCTTAATTCTTAACTTCTTGTTGCTGGATACATATAGCCATGAGGCCAACCAAAAGGGAAACTAATCACTCCTTGATTCTAGGGATTTAACAACTAACCGCCCTACTTCCCATCTAGCCAAGGCTCGCTGGAACAGCCTGGTCCGCGCGGGCCGCGCGTTCCTCGGCGCGGCGTGCGTCGCGGTTGCGCTGGCGCCTGACATAGCCTTGGCCCCACATGACATCTCTCCCCCCCTCGAGATCCAGCTCGTCCTCGAGCTGAAATGCTGGATATGTGGTGCGAAACTCGTCGAGGTCCTCCCAGGTTGCTGATGATGCCGGCTCGCCGCGCCAGTAGACCAGCACCTGACGAACTCCACGGGCCAAACGAGTCTGAGTCACGCGGTCTGGCGCAGGGACGACCGAGCCATGCTTGATGTCAGGCAGGGGCGGGGGAGTCGTCGGCGGTGTTCCGATGAACTTCTTGAGGGTGCCCACGTGGAACACGTCGTGAATGCGAGCCTGCGGGGGTAGCTCCAGGCGCACCGCGACATCGTTGATGAGCTCGACGACGCGGTACGGACCGAGGAAGCGGGCCTTCAGCTTGCCCGTAGGTGCTTGAGGCAGGGACGACGCGGCACGCTGGCGGATGCGAAGGAGGGCCCAGTCCCCGACGGAGTAAGACACCTGCCGATGATGCTTGTCGTAGTGCAGCTTCTGGACCGCCTGTGCTTGCTCCAAACGATGGCGTACGTCAGGCGAGGAAGGCGTCGCGCTCCTCCATGTCCCGGGCAACAGCGGCGACCCGAGTCTCGCCGGGCTCGTACGAGCGGATGGTGGGCGGGTCGCGGCCGTACACCACGCGGAACGGTGTCTCCCGAAGGGACGACTGGAAGGCCGTGTTGTAGACGTACTCGGCCCACGGCAGCCATCGGAGCCATTGGCGGGGACGATCTCCGGTGAAGCAGCGCAAGTACATGACAATAACCCTGTTCGCCGCCTCGGTCTGGCCATCCGACTGTGGGTGGAAGGCGGAGGACATGTGCAGCTTGGTCCCCATCAGGCGCATGAGCTCGCGCCAAAACGTGGAGGTAAACACCGGGTCACGGTCGGAGACCATGGACTGCGGCATGCCGTGTAGGCGGACGATGTCGGCGAAGAATGCTTGGGCCACGGACTCGGCGGTGTACGGGTGGGCGAGGGCGATGAAGTGGCAGTACTTGCTGAAGCGGTCGACGACTGAGAGGATGACCGACTTGCCGTTGACCCGGGGAAGGGCTTCGATGAAGTCGAGACCGATGTCCGCCCATACGACGGTGGGAACGGTCAAGGGCATGAGAAGTCCCGCCGGGTTGAGGTGCTCCGACTTGTAGCGTTGGCACGTGACGCACTCCCGCACGAAATCCTGCACAACACGACGCATGTTGGGAAAGTGAAAGTCACGGCGAAGTCGGTGCAGGGTGCGCTGAACGCCCTCGTGGCCATCGTTATGGACCGCCAGCGACGATCTCCAGGAGCAAGGGACGATGCGGGCGGTATGTACAGGCGCCCGTCGTACTAGCACCATGTCATCGGACCACCGTCCAAGGCGCGGCGCGCGTGCCGGCCCGTACGTCGTCGTGGATGGCGACCAAGGCAGGGTCGACGGCCTGAGCGTGGCGAAGACGGCCGATGAAGTCGAAGCGCGGTGCCGAGACTGCGCGGAGGCCGCCCATGCTGTCCTCCTCAGCATCGCGACGGGAGAGGGCGTCCGCCACAGTGTTGGTTGCCCCGGACTTGTACTCGACGGTGAAGTCAAAGCCAAGTAGCTTGCCGACCCAGTGGTGCTGCGGTATGGTGGCGAGACGCTGGTCCAGCAGGAACTTGAGGCTGTGGTGGTCCGTCTTAACGAGGAAGCGGCGGCCCCACAGATATGGCCTCCAGTGCCGCACCGCGAGCACGAGACCGATGAGCTCCCGCTCATACGCCGCGAGGGAGCTGTGCCTGGGCGCGACGGGCCGGCTGAAGAATGCGACCGGGTGGCCCTCCTGGAGCAGGACGGCGCCAAAGCCGTGTGTGGACGCGTCACACTCGACGACGAAGGACTTGGTGAAGTCCGGCAAGGTCAGTACCGGCGCCGAAGTCACGGCCCCTTTGAGGGCGCCGAATGCTGCCTCCGCATCAGGGTTCCACGCGAACCCTTCCTTCTTGAGGAGCGCCGTGAGGGGCGCCGCAATGGCCCCGTAGTTGTGGACGAACTTCCTGTAGTAGCCTGCCAAGCCGAGGAAGCCTCGCACCGCTCGAGCCGATCGGGGACGGGGCCAGTCGTGGATGGCCTGGACCTTGGCGGGGTCCATGGCGACGCCGGCCGCGGAGATGGTGTGGCCCAGGTAGGCGACGGAGGCCACACCAAAGGAGCACTTGGACCGTTTCACGAACAGGCGGTGCTGGCGCAGTAGTGCGAGGATGATGCGGAAGGTGCCGGAGGTGATCTGCCCATGTGGTGCTTGTAGATCAAAATGTCATCAAAGAACACGAGTACAAACCGCCGGAGGTAGGCCCGGAGGATGTCGTTCATCAGTGCCTGGAATGTTGCCGGGGCGTTGCAAAGCCCGAAGGGCATCACCAGGAACTCGTAGAGGCCATCGTGGGTGCGGAACGCCGTCTTGTGGATGTCCTCCGGCCGCATCCGCACTTGATGGTACCCCGAACGCAAGTCCAGCTTGGTGAAGAAGCGCGCGCCGTGGAGCTCGTCGAGGAGTTCAGTCGACGACGGGGATCGGGAAGGAGTCCTTGACAGTGAGAGCGTTGAGGGCGCGGTAGTCGACGCAGAACCGCCACGAGCCGTCGGCCTTCTTGACGAGGAGGACCGGTGAGGAGAAGGGCGAGTCGCTGCGTCGGACGACGCCCTGCTCGATCATCGCGGCGCACTGGCGTTCCAAGTTCGTCCTTGTGGGCCGCCGGGTACCGGTACGGGCGAACTGCCACGGGAGCGGAGCCTGGCTTGAGGACGATCGCGTGGTCGCGGGTGCGCTGGGGTGGAAGGCCGGTCGGCTCGGTGAAGATGTCCCTGTAGGCGGTCAGGAGCTCGTCCAGGAGCGTCCCACTGGCCGCGGCGATGGTGCGCAGGCGCGCGGCGGAGGCCGAGGGCACGCCCGACCAGCAGACGGAGCGCCCTTGATGCTGGAACGACATGGATCTTGTGGCGAAGTCCCAGACGATAGGTCCCAACGTCCCCAGCCACCGTGTACCGAGCACCACGTCATACCCTGCGAGAGGCATCACAAACAGATCGGTGTGGAACATCGTGTCGGCGATGAGAACGGGGCGTTCTGGATGACGCCAGGGCAGGCCACTCGTTCGCCGTTGGCGACCGTCGCGGTCATGCGCGGTCGGGCCTGGACCAGCAGCCTAGTGCGGCGCGCTGCGTCCTCGCTGATGAAACTGTGAGTCGACCCGCTGTCGAGCAGGGCGAGGAAGGACGCGCCCCCAACTGACACCGTGACCTGGATCGTGTCGGCGATGGGAACGCCCGCGACGGCATGGAGGGAGAACACCGGGGACTCTATGTCCACCGAGTCATCAGCCGCGGAAGCGTCATCTTCGTCGTCGTCCGCGGCGCAGTCCAGGAGGAAGAGGCGTTTGCACACCTTGTTGTGGCCGCGGCTGTACTTGTCATCGCAGTTAAAGCACAGCCCAAGGCGGCGTCGTTCCTCCTGCTCGGCCTGGGAGAGCCGTCGCACGGGCCGCCCTTCGATCGTGGTCGTGGGTGCAGCCGGCTTGGACGTCTGAGGCTGGGGCAGGACCGGGCGCGTTCCCGGCGTGGGCAGGACGCCCCGTGCAGGAGCCCTGGCCGGGGCGGCAGAGTATTGCTCCATGAGCTCGAATTGGCGGGCGAGGCTCATGGCGGCGGCTAGGGTTTGCGGGTTCTGCGTCTGGACTTGGAGGCTGAGCGGCGGCAAGAGACCCCCCGTGAAGAGCTGCACCCGTTGGGCCTCATCGAGACGACCGGCGCGGGGAAGCAGCGCTTGAAATCGGTCCTGGTAGTCTTCCACCGTTCCCGTGCGGCGGCAGGACGATAGCTCGAAGAGGGGCGCCGATCTGAGCGGGGGCCCGTATCGAAGGTTGAGGAGGTCCTTGAAGCGCGGCCACGTCGGCGTGCCTTCGTCCTCCTGGACCTGCATGTACCACAGTTGCGCCCCATCTTGGAGGTTGTACGACGCCATCCAAACGCGTTCCTCTGGCATGATCCGCTGCTGCAAGAAGGACTCGCATTTGTTGATGAAGATCAGCGGGTCGCTCTTGCCGTCGTAGTGCGGGAATTCGGGACGCCAGTGTTTCGGCGGCCGATCTTGGTGGTGCTCGCCGGTGCCCGGCCGGCCACCGGATGCTGAAGAGCTCGCGATGGAGAGATCATGGATCGCCTTGGCGTTGGCCTCAATTGATTGCTGCATCAAGGCCATTGTCTTGGTGAGCGCTGCGATGGCAGCCTTGAGGTCGTCACCCATGTCGTCGTCGGAGCAGGAGGCGACGGATGATGGGGTTAGGGATGCGGCAGCGGCGGGAGGTGGGGATGCGGGAGCGGCGGCGGCTGGCGGCTGGACTGTTGGTGCGGCAGCGGATGGTGAAGAGGATCGATGTGACCGTGATACCAGGTTGTCAAGGGCCTCAAACCCTAGGATAGCACGACCCCGACTACGTAACTCGTAGTCGCGATCCGTCTTCTCCGGCGAGGTTTACCCCTCCGCCGCAGGCTTTGGTTGAACGAGAGCGAGAGAGGAGTTTAGGGATAATTCCTTGCTTAATTCTTAACTTCTTGTTGCTGGATACATATAGCCATGAGGCCAACCAAAAGGGAAACTAATCACTCCTTGATTCTAGGGATTTAACAACTAACCGCCCTACTTCCCATCTAGCCAAGGCTCGCTGGAACAGCCTGGTCCGCGCGGGCCGCGCGTTCCTTGGCGCGGCGTGCGTCGCGGTTGCGCTGGCGCCTGACATAGCCTTGGCCCCACATGACAGTTCCTTTCCAAACTCATATTTTTTTACCATTTTGCTATATACTAGTTTCAGGATTGCACATGCTGCTCCTTTCTACAATTTGCTTGCCTAACTAGTGATAGAATATGATGCAACAGTTAAATAAAGGGGTGCCCACTGCAGTACTACTTGATTTGCTGCTGTCTGCAATTTGATCTGCTATTTTTTTGAACGCAATTTTTGATCTGCTGCTTGCCTGCTGCTATATGGTTTGCTCATTCAGTCATTTGTTGTTGCAGGATAACACTGCATCACCACGGGGGAGTCATTTAAGTGGCCACGGTCACTATATATGGATGGTTGCATAGATTTTCATGGTTCTATACAGGCCACCACAACTCCGTCCATGTATGCAGATTGTACTGAGATTCTGATTTAGGTAGAAATCCTCAGCACCAACAGCTTCGTGAGACTGAAAGGCTAGCTCTAGCCCATTGATATAACCTTGTTAGCTTATATGTTTGTATACATACTTGTAACGTTCACTTAGGTAGAAATTCTCAGGACCAACACCTTGTGCTCTTGTGCTTGTGGTCGAATTTGAATTTTTTTTGGCGAAAAAATGCACTGTAGGGGCGGTTCTAGACTAAACCGCCTCTACAAACATGTATTATAGAGGTGGCTGTAGCCCCTACAAATCTATTTTGTAGGGCCCCTACAAATCGATTTGTAAGAGCGGTCTGGGAACCGCCTCTACAAATACATGATTTGTAAAGATGGTATGGTAGGGGCGGCTGGTCAAACCGCCCCTACAAATCATCTGGAGCCGCCTCTACAAAAAGGTTTTTCACGTAGTGCTTGACATGCGATCAGTTTAAGAACCTACTAACATGTTTCATGCGCAAAGAGTTTTTTCCCTTTATACATATAATCTGATATCCTTGACATTATTGGCAAGTTGATCTTGTGTTATTGCACAGAATGTTATAAAAAGTGTATTCCCATCCAAGCATGAGTCTACATGGTCCTAATTTTTGTTTTGTTATTACATGTTTTTAAAATTCTTCATGGACTCCATTAGGTTCAATAATCTGCAGCGTTACCAAACTCGACACATATATCAAGATCAACGGCCCATGTCTCTTCTACTTTTCAATAATTTTATTCCAAATGTAACTATTATTTGTTGCACTTGACGTGGACTCGTATATGTATGTATTTTGTTTCTCAATTCATACAGAAATTGAATTAATAATTTCCTATATCTTTTAAGTACGAGTTTAACTATATATAATTTATCCGTTGTGTTCTTGGTCTGTTTGCGACAAGAGCGTTCTTGCTCTTTATGGTGTGTAGCCGATCTTTGCATCAACACCTATATTTGAAATATACAACAACTCTTTTGGTGACTATCAAATTTAAAATACACAACATATGTGCAAGCCCATTACTTCTACATTTGTACTATGCATTGTAATAATAGTTTTTATCAGAGTAATCTAGTTTTCATTGTTTGCTTCGTGCCCATTACTTTCTAGATAATCCTTTTTAAGGAGCTTCGTGTACAGGTAATAAAAGGTGACTTTGAAGATCATACAACAGACGAACAAGAGAGAAATATCCGTGTCTCCAGACTATAACGGAACACTAACGCCAATTGTAAGGGACCCAAAGCGGGCTTACATGTCTGGTAAAGTAAATGAGATAGTATTTCTATTTAGATCTCTAGGAGACCTAGAGGGGGCGTACATATCTGTAAGGTCTGTGATATATAGTATTTCTAATTTAGATCTCCAGGGGCTCGGATGTGGTAGGGGGGCTTGAGCCCCCCTAGGAGGTAGGTCTCAGCCTGAATTGAACCTCACACAATTTTTGTTTAAGTGAGCTTTGCATTTGTCGTTTTTAAACATAAATTGAACCTCATTTAAGCGTAAACCTCTCATCCCCCTCTGTTTAATGTTCACATATTTGCTAAACTATTGCATAGAGCTTTGATTTACGCAAGCAGCCGTGGCATGGACATCAAGATGGCCTCTATCACACAGTACGCCAGTACCAGCAACGAGATACAATTACTTTGCACAATTTCGTATTATGGATTATATGTTTGATCCATAAATTTATTGAACTTGATCATCTCATTTTCATTGCAGACAAAAGAGCAAGGTTCGTACCAGCCTGCAAAGGAGTATGCCACGGTGATCAATGAGGTGCAGAATACATCTGCCAATTACCGATAGAAAGCTAATCTATATGACCTATGGAATTTTAATACACGTATTTAATCGCTTTAGGTTTATTACTATATGGTACGTGAAAGGAAAAAAAAATTGGTGCAAGTGTGGAGAACAACACATTTTGTGTGAGTGTTCACTACCAGAACGTGGTTGAGGAGGTAAGAACTAGACTTTAAATCCCATTTTCCTTTCAAACTTCCTACTTCAGATGAAAAATCCCATTTTCCTTTCAAAACTTCCTACGATTATTAGTATTTAACCCTGTGTCGCAGTGCCGGAGGGAGGGGGCACAAGCCCCCTACCCCAAATCCAATGCCTTCCATATTTCATCCATTCCATTAGCTACTTAATACCTGGTTAGCTAGTTAATGTTGTTATTCATGCTTTGATTCCGTGTCGTCCTTGCTCTATATTAATCTATAATAGCATCTTATATAATTAAGAATTAGACATCTCTATTATATTCTCCATCTCTTATAATTTTTGTAGGGCCTACCAAATATCGAGTTCGTCCCCACAATACACCCTCTAATAAGTTAGTGTTTTGCTTGTTTGCTGCCTCCAAAATGATCTCCAATGGTATCTATATTATTTAGGATTAATCATTTTGTTATCTTCCTTGCCTCATTTGTTCCTGTTATTACTATGATTATTTTTCTAGCCTAAGAATTAGATTGATCCGGTGAAGGTTAGAGACCTAAGGCTAATTATTTTTTAATCTTTTGCTCTATAATATTCAGTGTTTTATTTAGATTTTCAAGTTTCTTTTGTATTGTTACAAACATTTATTCGGTTGTTATGTATACTCTTGTCGTGTACGTATTTTGTTATACGTGATTGTTGTCGGTTCGAACGGCCCCCTATGTTCAAACCTTAGCTCCGCCCTTGGCCATTGCCATCACTGTCATCTCCCAAGGCACAACAGTAGCAGCATCACCGCTAGTAGTTGTATACTCTTGTTGTGTAGATGTTGTTTAACTTTCTTACTGTTGTTAATTGCTTTCATGGCCCATCCAGCCATCCATGGATTGAAAATGTTGCAAGCCATCGTCAAAGATGGGAGAACTTTGTAGTTGTAGTTGTATTTGGTGTCGTGAATTTTGAGTGTTGGTTTAGGTTTAACAATGGTCATGTAACTTGTGCCTCTCGCAAAACATAAGATATACAACTAGTCTTGGCATGTATGATGCTTAGATTTGAAAAGAAACAATTATTTGATTGATATGAAACTATGATACTCTTGGGCCATCAAATTTTTTGTGACAATTTAAATTTTTATATTAAATTGCCATGCCAGATCCTAATCATTGCCACATCATATGACAATAATATTTTACGGTGTTTTATTACCCTATGCGCGTGGTACCTGCATAGTCATCCAGCATGGTCAATGTTTTGCAACATTTTCTCTACTTGATAACAACAAAAATCGAGTGTCATAAATCCACCATGCAAGTATGAATGTCACAAAAATTACGACAGGAATATAATTTTTGTCACGGAACACCTTTAGCTATGGGGAATAGGCGATGAATATATTTTCGTCGCACGCGTGTCGTAAATTGTGAAACATGGCATGATTTCCAGTTTCACGGCATGAATGCAACGATGTAGAAGGTCATATCTCATGTAGTGTACTATTTGTAATCGACCCTTGGATTAAATTTGAACCATTAGATCATCATATTAAACAGTGTGACGCGTCCTTGTTCTTTTCGGTTAATCTCGTAATTTTTAGACCCTCTCGGAAACGTCAATGCTCGTTTAACACTGTTATATAGATATACTAGATTGGCTTCCCCAACTCAATCTGTCAAAAAATTGTTGCATATGATATTGTCTATTTCCCCCCTGACGAGGTATGTTAAGCCTCGGGTCCAGTGGCTACCGAACGAAGAAGACCCCCGACCGATCCCTCCATGATCGCCCGAGGGCTCGGGGGCTATACCCATCAGGTGCGCTCGTGCACACCCTCTGGAGAAGAATCCTGGCCGAGCCTGACTCCACCACAACTTCCGCTTGGGGCTCGAGGGCTTGCCCGAGCCCCAAGGCTCCCGATCTACGACAACACATTGGCCCGGCCCTTGGCTCCTACCCCGCCAAGGCCCGAGCGCAAGAAGACACATCGGCCCAAGGCCCAGGCGTAAGAAGACATGCCCCGAGCTACCGAGGCATGGGGCGTGACATAAGAAGACAAAGCTTCCCAGCGGCCTCCAGGGGCTCGGAGGCCCCCGAGCCCGTGCGTTAGCCCCTGAAGCCAACCTCCTTTACTGCCAAGAAGACTCCAGAAGGTCCACCTAGGGGAGGCCGGTCCAAGCCGACATAGCCTGACACGCAGAGTGTAAAAACAGAGCAGACGAACGACGCCCAAGGCTTCTTTGGCTCCACGACACTGCCACGGTCCACAGCGCGTCGCTGCAAGGCCCTCCTAGACTCTGGCGCATGTAGACCATAGATTAGTTCCCCCAAACCACCATGTACCCAACCTATCTCATTATATAAGGGATAAGGTATGACTTAGGGGAGGGGAAAGGAAAGGAAAGGAGAAGATAGATAATTCCACTCCATTCCATTCCTTGGCCTCTGCTCAGCACTGAAAGCAAGGCAACCCACTGAGGGCCATCGAGAGCTTCTCCACCGCATCCCATCGTCTTCCTCTTCTCCGATGAGGGGAAGGCACCACCGGCGGCGAGGCAACCTTAGGATTAGCACCGAGCTAACCCCCTACCAAATCTCTCTACAACCCTATTGTAACCCCCTAATTTTGGGTGCTTTTGAGTATAAGGATCATCAGTTGTTGGACCATTGGCACCAATTGGACCGAACCAAGATAAACCGTTGCGTCCTCTCTGTGATTCTTGTGTTCTTTAGTCCACCCGAGCCACCAGAGACCCGTACTCTGACACTGACTCAAACAACAATGCTTGCCGTGGTTTCAACCCCACGATAGCTGGTGTGCCAGATAAGGGGCAATGTCAAGTGCGATTCTGGCTCTACGGTGGCTGGAGTCACCTACCTCGTTGCTAGAGCAATTGGCACTACCCTAGATGGTGGTGTCCGCTTCCCCAGCGAGTTCTCCGTCATGGCCGACGCCTTTGCTCTAGGCTAGGTCCTCAACTTTGGGATCTTGGCCTACGCCACCGACTGCTACGACGAGCTTTGTCCACTACATGGGGCTACGCCGGTGAGCAGCGAGCCCCCGACATCGCCCACTTTGCCAAGACTTCTGAGAGCAGATCACGAGGTCCTGGCTCGATAGATCCGATGTAGTTTGGGCCCGAACCCCACCGTGTCAGACCATCACCAAATGTTTTACATGCTGGCCAACGTCCACCACCAGATCACCACCGGTGAGGTGCTCCCACCGCCTGACCACTTCTGGTACTACCTCCCAAACCTACCTTTTGGGATCCAGAACATGGCAGCATCCTTCTAGATGGAGCTAGAGCACCTCATCAGTCGTGAGGCGCCATGAAGTGCCATCATCTCTAGCATGGTGGGGACCGACGTCCCATCGCTGTGTGCCTTCCTCGAGATCCTTTCGGGGAGCGATTTGGAGTAGGACTTCGACGATGTCGACTACAACGCCCCTCCACGCATGTGCTACCGCATTGACGATGAGGTCCTTGATGAGGAGGTGCCCGGGCTCATGCTGTCGGACCAGAGTCCTCGTAGCCATGTGGCCTACCTCTAGGAAAAGGAGGATCGCCTACAGGCTCGATAGGTGGACCTAGAGGCCATCGAGGCAGACCTCGAGCGCCAAACATAGGATCTTGCATGACAGCGAGCAGGGCACCCTCTCGGCGACGATGATGACGCCCACATGGGGGCTCCCAGTGGCCTCTGCTTTCCCCGTGCGGCGTACAACATGGCGGCCGCTGCTTGCCGCGTGGAAGACATCTTCGACACGCCGGACCCAAAGACCAACGAGCGGCTCTTTCGCATCGCCCTCAAGCAACAGGCCAAGAGCTTAGCGTCCCAGCACCGCGCCACGCTTTCTCGGCCATCCCAGATGACGATCTCTCCTAACAGGGACCGCTCCGATGCTAATGCCCAACAGGCAGGGAGGAGCAGCGGTGACACCTCCGGCAATAGTTCTGACCAGCCGCGGACTCGGGGCGCCAAGCATCAATAGGAGCGAAGGTGTGATCTTTCTCCTCAGCGTCCCCCTACATGCCACTGGATCGACAACGACCATGACATCCACGACACCATCGAGGCCAGGCACCACGCTCAGGCGCAGTCCCATACCCCTAAGCGATGGGGCGAGGGCGCCTCCCTAGATCACTTCACCCCCCCGGCGTTCAGGCAAGCGATCCGAGCGACCCCCTACCCTAGGCATTTTTAGCCACTGATGCACATCTCCAAGTACGATGGTGAGACCAACCCGGAACATAGGCTATAGGATTACCGCCTCGCCATGAAGGCCGAAGGGTCAAATGATGACTTCGCCATCTAGTACCTTCCTCTGCTTCTGTCAGGCTCGACCAGAGCCTAGCTCGAGCAGCTTGAGCCTAGCAGCATCTGCTGCTAGGGCGATCTCTGCTCCATCTTCATCGTCCACTTCTAAGGTATGTACACTTAGCCTAGGAACACTTGGGACCTCCAAAACTACACGTAGAGGCCTGACAAGACCCTTCGGGAGTACATCTAGTGTTTCTCCAAGAAGCACAACAAGCTCCCCAACATCACCGACGTCGACATCATCAATGCCTTCATCTACGGCATGACCTGCAAGGCGCTCATCCATGTGCTCGGCCACAAGACCCCGCATATGACACAGGAGCTCCTGGACGTCACCACCCAGTACGCCACCGGCGAGGAGGCGGTCTAGGCCAACTTCAGTGACAAAGCCAAAGCCATCGGTCATAGTGACGCCATGATAGGAGGAACAAGCACCACCGGACCTAACCCTCGAGGGCAAGGTGCATGCCTAGAACACTTTGAGAAGGCACTCGAGTCCCCCTACCCGTTCCATGGGGGGTAGGCAACCTCCTCAAGGACTGCACTACCATGAAGGGCTACATCCGCAGCATCCTCGGCTAGTAGGGCAAGGCCCAAAAGCCTACCCCAAAGGCCGGCGGCCGGGCAGGAGGCGCCTGTCAATGAAATATGGTCGGCAGTCTACCTAGGGGTATGCCCAAGGTAGTAGATTATCGGTAGACAGGTGTGCAAGCTACGAACGAGATGGTGACGCAAGACAGACACGAGGTTTTATCCAGGTTCGGCTGCCATGAAGGCGTAATACCTACGTCCTGCGTCTGATTGTATTGCTATATGTAAATGAGATCTGCCCACTAGGGGACCCCTGCTTCTCCTTATATATTCTGGAGGGGTAGGGTTACAAGGTAAGTATCCTATTTGGTACTATATAATAGCTTGCGGTGCACGTCGAGCAGTGCCGTGCATGCCTTGATCTTGTGGGCTGGGCCACCTCTGATGGTGTGGCCCATGTCTTGTCTTGTAGATACCGGGGGCCATACCCCCATCGCTAGTCCCCGAGCCTGATAGTAGGTGACGTAGTCACGTGGTGCCAGGGTCAGAAAGTAGAAGACCAGCCGAGCAGGTAGCCAATCCTCGGGCGTAGCCTTGAGATGAGAACAAGCACATTCACCACAAGGTGAAGTGTGCCCACTTAGTCCCCGAGCCTGCTGGAAGATGAAGAATGAATCTTGTAGTAGGGTCAAAGAAAAAGAAGTCTGCAAGCTTTGCTGACGTCGTCCGACATGCTCGTATCAAGACCCCAGACGTGCTGCCCAAGATCAACACCCTGATCCAAACAGCATGGAGCAGCTTGATAGCACACCGATAAGACGTAGCAAGATCCGAGCAGCAAGGGAGTCCCCAGCGTCACTGGCGATGATCGAGCACCGAGGAGCGAGGAGTCCTCGGCGTCGCTGGCGATGTCCGAGCATCGAGGAGCGAGGAGTTCCCGGCGTCGCCGGCGATGACCGAGGAGCGAGGAGTCCCCAGCGTCACCGGCGATGACTGAGCACCGAGGAGTCCCCGACATAGGTGGTGATTGTAACAGAACCGACCAATTATACGAAATTAAGTAAGAAAATCATCCGCCAGAGCAGATGATTTAGCAAACTTAAGCCCGTATAACCCGGTAGTCCGTGAAATCACGAAGGATTTCAAACCAACTCACATCCCAGCCAAGATCGTAATAAGTTTAGTGGTCACCATCACATATTACATAAAAGTTCGCATCACAGATACATCAGAGTTTAAACATAGTTATTACAAATGAGTTCGAATAAAAGTAGCGGAAGCCATTTGTTCAAAACCACACACACTCACACAGAGTTCAAATACAGTGCCAGCTGATGATCATCTCCAACAAAAGCATTAGACGAGACATAAGGAATGACCATGCCCATGGTCCTAAGCATCATCCATCGTAGGATAAAGGCAGTTGATACAGTAGCCGTAATAGATTTGCCCATCTGCAACAAGTGGGAATAAAACCCTGAGTACGAGAAGGTACTCAGCTAGACTTACCCGACATAACCGAAAATAAGTGACACCAAGGATTATGAAGGGCTTTATAGTAGGGTAGCTGACTTATTTGCAAAAAGAAGCATTTTTAGCATTTTAAGAACCTTTCTAAAAACATTATTGCCAAGTTAATTATTTATAACCTGTCGACTAGATTTGCACCTATACTAGAGCAAACATGTGATTAAGCCGATAATGATAACCAATGATCATTAATCAACTTCCATAATGTCATATTCATTATAACTGTCCAAGTGTTCTATTAACATTACTACGATGAAGTAACTCAAGTCAAGTGCTCACTATCTAGGAGCGATGGCGATTCGAATCGATTTCTAACCAGCTGGTGATTTATTCCTTTCACAAACCTCACTCACCCGCTAAAGTGAGGTATCAGTCACCGAGTCAACTATCCAGGAATCTTGAGTTTGCTAGGAACCACATGTACCCAGGGGCCAACCGACTGCACTTTGGTCTTATCATCTCGCCCCCATGTCCTACCACACCTGCTCCGGCACAGTGCGCTGTGGGCAATCTACTCAGCCCAAATAATCTCCCAGCTTCGCGATCGAAAGGTACTTTATTCGGCCAGCTAAATGTAAGGCATGCGTTCAACATGACTCGAGGCCCAACAACGGTCGGTCCTTAATCGACATAGACGGAAAGCACTACAGTTCAAAACTCTATAAGTCTCCGTCCGGTCTCAACTTCATTTAACACTTAGTTATACCATGACTTCATAGTCATCCAAGCAGATCCAGGTAACCACCTATAGCTCGCAGGTGATAGGAAATCACCCGACTTCTACCGGTCTAAGCCAGCTAAGCATTGACTCGACTACGGATACCAGGGTAACAAGGATATAGTATAACAAAGGTAGACAAGGTATAATGCAGCAATGGTTGCAAACAACTCCTGAACATAATGCATCAATTAAAGTAAAGCAGTTAATTAACAATTGCAAACCGGGGAGAAAAATGCTCTGGGGCTTGCCTCTCTCGAAGGAGCTCGAGCGATGATCGGGGCACTACGGAAGTTCCTCAACGTCCTCCTCGTCGGCTTCAGGCACTTCCTACGGCTGCACCTCGAGCTGCTCCTCGGGCTCCTCGGGTATGACGACTGGGTTCTCAGTTTGCGATCCTGTATGATGCAATGTGCGTAAGTGCTTATGAAATGAGTGCATCGGATGAGATGAATACAATGGATATGCTTGAATGCAAGGTAGTCAACATCATCCAAAAACATATACTACAAGCACATGTCATCTACTGCATTCTCTTCTACTACTAATATGCTAAGTCAACACCTCTCATTAAATGCTTCAAAGATACACCAAAGCTTCACTAATTTCTTAATCACACATAATGCAACACTTGATTAAACCCTAATTAATAATAGGTTTGAATAGCAACATCTATTTTTATTGCTTAGAAAAATCTTAGAAAATTACCATATCACAGTACTACCCTAAGTAGTCTACCATCAGATTTTCATGGTATTTGAATGAGTGGATTAGCCTACACAAAAATAACAAGCTATGGCATGATTATGAACATGAAAATACTTTGTACTGTGAAAAGTGTCAAACAACAGAGGAAATATTTTTCCTATGTTCTACACAGCAAATAATCACTGTACAAAAATTATCACATGCATGGTTTATACAAATTTTGCTCTCTAGCAAAAATAACAAAAATCGGCCACTAAAGGCACTTGAACTACACCTCATAATTTTTCTATAGTACATGCATGACACATATTTTTCCTAGGAAGTACATTACACAAGAAGAGTAACAAACTTGGAATCATATTTTTCTGATACATATAGGATTTACTAACCATTTTACAAGATATCAGCAATATCAAGAATTAATTAAAGCTCTACAGAAAAGTATCTAAAAAATGACATGCAATATTTTTATCATGTAGATCTGGTGACAATGAACCTAGCAAAATTTGTTTCAATAGATTTGGAGCAAATTTGAGTATACAAACATTTTCCAAAGTATTTCTCTTTCCAAATAATAAAAGAAAACTGAAAACGAAATTTTCCTATTACTACTGGGCCGGCCCGTGGAAAACAACTGGCCCACGGCCACATTCGGCCCGCGTAGACCGAGCAAAGGGGAGGGCGGCGGCCTAGCTCGGGGCTTCGGCTCAAGCCAGCCTGGCCCAGCTCGGTCGGGCAAGGAGCCACGCCACTGCGGCTGGGCCCTATGGGTCAGCGACCGAGAGCAGGGGAGGGGCTCCGCCGGCCAGTGCTCACCGACGGTGAGCCCTTCCGGTGGCGCGGGTGGTGCCAGCATGCACACCACGCCGAGCCACACCGGCTGGGAGGGTGGAGGTGGCTCGGTGGCGTGATGAACCACCTGGTCGTGGCAGCGCGCTCGCTGGAGAGGAAGGAGGCGGCCGAGCTTGGTCCTTACCTCGACGACGGCGGCCTCAAGCGAGCACAAGCGTGGCAGGGATGCTAGGCAGAGCTTCAAGCGGCGGGAATCGAGGAATGGAGGCGTGGAAGGGGGTATGCCGCCGGCGGGGCAGCGGCGGCGTCGGTGGCGAGCTCATGGCGCGCGCGGGAACTGTTGGCGCTGCGTCTGAGAGAGCGAGAGGAGGAATGAGGAGGAGGCAGTGTGGTCGGGCAGAAGAAGGCGCGCGCGTGGAGGGTGAGGCAGGCCGTGGCTGCCGTGCGGCGGGCGTCGCCGGTGCATGGTCGCCACGCGGCGGTCACGCTCTGACGCGGTAGGGACGCAACGCACGGGAACGGCGCGGCGCAGCGCAGCGCAGGCCAGACGCGGCGCTGGGTAGGCCAGACGCGGCGCTGGGCTGGGCCGAACGCGGGGTGCGCGAGCGGCGGGCGCGGCAGCAGGCTGGGCCAGCTTCGGCCGTGGGCCGAGAAGGGAGGCGACTGCCCGTGAAAGTAGAAAAGCATTTTTTCAATTTTCAATTTTCAAGGAAATTTCAAATAGCAGTTTTTAAATACCCTTTTGAGCAAGAAAATGACTTCTTTTGAAAATGGCCCAAAAATAAAAGTTGCTTAGAATTTAATCCTCTACAACTTTGCTTTTATGACCAAAGTCCAGTTCTTGCTAGATTTTGAATTATAAAATTAAAGTCAATTTTAACTCAAAACCCTAATTTTGGAGAATTATTTTTAAAGCAAAATTTGGCAATAACTTGAATACAAACTTTGCTCCAAAAATTGCGCTAAATAATTCTAGATGATTTACAATCGTAGCCAAACATGTTTTACTAACCTAGCAAGCATAATTTGGGCAAACACAACTCTAAACAAGTGTATGCCACATTCATGTTTCACGAGCACGTTTCATATGTTTCGAAAGAGGGTTTCAGTTATTATTTATATGATTAGGCATGTATGATTAGGATGCTTGATGATGCATAATATGCATGATTTGCAGTGCCTAAATGCTGGTCATAACACCAGGGTGTTACAGCCCTCCCCCCTTATAAAAATCTCGTCCCGAGATTTGGGTTACGAACCATTTGTTATAAAAATCTTCATAAGCTTTTTGTAGATATTCTCCTGTTTCCCAAGTTGCATCTCCCTCATCATGATGATTCCACTGTATCTTGTATGTTTTCACCACACTATTCTGAGTAGCACGTTCTTTAGTGTCTAACACATGGACCGGTTGCTCACGATACACCAAATCTGATTTGAGTTGGATGCCTCGAGGTTCTATTCTTTCCTCCAGAACACGCAAACACCTCTTGAGATGTGATACATGGAAAACTAGGAAGATGGTACTCATGGTCTCAGGTAACTCTAACTTATAAGCTACTGGACCTCTTCTTTCCAAGATCTTGTATGGTCCTACGAATCTAGCGGCAAGTTTTCTCCGAACTCCAAACCATTTCTTCTTCATTGGCGTGACCTTCAGATAAACATAGTCACCAACTTCAAACACAATAGGTCTCCTTCTTTTGTCTGCATAACTTTTCTAACGCGATTGGGCCGCCTTCATATTTTGCTGAATAATATGAACTTTCTTCTCGGCTTCTTCTACAAAGTCAATGCCATAATACCTTCTATCTCCTGGCTCAACCCAATCCAATAGTGTTCTACATTTTCTGCCATGCAAAGCTTCGAATGGAGCCATCTTGATGCTTTCTTGATAACTATTATTGTAAGAAAACTCAGCTAATGGTAATCATGACTCCCATGATCCCTTAGAAGATAATACACAGGCTCTTAACATATCCTCCAAAACAGCATTCACTCGTTCAGTCTGACCATCTGTCTAAGGATGATAAGCGGTACTATGAATCAAACTAGTTCCTAAGCCTTTGTGTAAATGTTCCCAAAAGTGAGCCGTGAACTGTGGCCCTCTATCAGATACTATAGTCTTTGGTATACCATGCAACCTCACAATTTCTACGATATACTTCTCGGCATATTGAGGTGGTCGATATTCTGTCTTGATAGGCAAGAAATGAGCGGTCTTGGTAAGACGGTCCACAATTACCCAAATCGAATCATGTCCCTTTTGAGTAGTGGGCAAACCCGAGATAAAATCCATACTTATATCATCCTACTTCCAACTAGGTATGGACAAAGGTTGCAACAAACCGGCAGGTTTCATATGAATAGCTTTCACTCTACAACACGTGTCACATCTGGCAACATATGCTGTAATCTCTTTCTTCATTTTGGTCCACCAATAATGAGGTCTTAGTTCTTGATACATCTTACTACTTCCTGGATGGATATATAGCTTAGAAAGGTGAGCCTCATCCATGAGTTTATTCCTAAGCTCTCGATCCTTGGGAACCACAAGACGGTCGTCAAACCACAACACGCCTTATTCATCCACTTTAAAGTGCTGAGACGACTTTTCTTTTATTTTCTCTTTGATGTGGAATATTCCCTTGTCGGTTTTCTGGCCTTCTATTATCTTACTCTCCAAAGAGCAACTAATATGAATACTATGTAACACAGCAGGATGCATCAGATCGAACCCATCTTTAAGTAATGGCTGCACATTCAAGTAATGTGACTTTCTGCTCAAAGCATCTGCCACTACATTAGCTTTTCCAGGATGATATTGCACATTCAAGTTGTAATCTTTGATCAATTCCAACCATCTTCATTGTCTCATGTTCAGCTCTGGTTGGGTAAAGATGTACTTAAGACTCTTGTGATCTGTGAAAATATTGCACACATTACCAAGTAGATAATGTCTCCAAATTTTTAGGGCATGCACAACTGCAGCAAGTTCAAGATCATGTATTGGATAGTTGACCTCGTGCTTTCTCAATTGACATGAGGCATAAGCAATGACTCTCCTTTCTTGCATAAGAACACAGCCCAATCTAGTTTTCGATGCGTCGCAAAACACATCAAATGGTTTCTCAATGTCTGGTTGTGCGAGAACAGGAGCAGTGGTCAACAGTTTCCGCAAAGTGTGGAAAGTTGCTTCACACTCCTCTGTCCACACAAACTTGTGATCCTTCTGTAGCAGACTTGTCATCAGTTTGGCAATCTTTGAGAAGTCTGGTATAAAGTGACAGTAGTAACCGGCTAGTCCTAAGAAACTTCTAATCTCAGGAACGGTGGTCGGTGCCTTCCAATCCATGACCTCTTGCACCTTACTTGGATCGACTGAAACTCCATTTTCTGACAGAATATGACCAAGGAAAGGAACTTTCTTCAACCAGAATTCGCATTTGCTAAACTTAGCAAATAGCTTATGATCTCTAAGTCTGGTCAAGACAATTCTCAGATGCTCTTCATGATCCTTCTCGTTCTTGGAGTACACCAGAATATCATCAATGAACACGACCACGAACTTATCCAATTCTGGCATGAAAACTGTATTCATCAAAAACATAAAGTATGCAGGAGCATTTGTCAAGCCAAAGGACATGATAAGATACTCATACAACCCGTATCTGGTGGAAAAGGCAGTTTTCAGTATATCTTGTGGCCTAATCTTGATCTGATGATAACCGGATCTCAAATCTATTTTTGAAAACACCTTCGCCATGGCTAACTGGTCAAACAGAACATCAATATGAGGCAAGGGATACTTATTCTTGATGGTTACAGCGTTAAGTGGCCTGTAATCCACGCACATTCTCAATGTGCCCTCTTTCTTCTTCTTCACAAACAAGGCGAGACATCCCCATTTAGACTTGCTTGGCCGGATAAACCCCCTTTTTTGATAACTCTTCTAGTTGCTTCTTCAGCTCAACTAATTCATCGGGAGGCATCCGATAGGGTGTCCTTGAAATCGGAGCTGTTCTGGGGATTAACTCATTTCCAAACTCAATATCCCTATCCGGTGGAAGACCAGGTAGCTCATCCAGGAATACATCCGGAAACTCACACACTACCGGAATCTGATGAATAGGAATAACTTCCGTAGCACATGTAACACTTATAAGGTCTGTTCTCCGAGGCAATGGTACTTGGAAAGTACCCTCACCCAGGGGATCCTTAAGGGTAAGTACCTGACTTCCAGTATCTATGACCGCTCCCCAATCCTTCATCCAATTCATCCCTATAATGACATCCAAAACTAGTCTAGGCATAACTATCAAGTTCACTCGAAACTTCCTGCTACCTAATTCAAGGGTTGCCCCTCGAACCATCCGATTGGTCAAAACATCAGCCCCTGCTGAACTTATACGGTAACCATAACCCAATTCTGTGCATAGTTGTTCATGTTTTTGTGCAAATGCTTGACTCATAAAAGAATGCGATGATCTAGAATCAAATAGAACAACTGCAGGGTTTTCGTTGACAGGAAACTTACCAGCGGTTACGAGCTCTCCCTCAGGAATTTCATCCATAGTCGTACTATGCACCCTAGCATTATAAGTCTGCTACTTCTTCATGGGCGGATAAGGACAAAACCTCGAGAAGTGGCCGGGTTGATCACAATTATAGCAGGGTCCCCTCACTGTCCCAGCAGATCCCACAGCTCCCTTGGAACTGCCTTGTACTGCAGTTGCGGCTGCCTTGTTGGGCTGTACTGCCATCTTGTAAGGCTTCTGGGGTCCACAGAAATTCTGACTTCTCTACTGAGGTGGCCTGAACCTAGCGCCTGGTGCAGATGGATGATAGGGAGGACGACCTCCCGCAGGTGCTCTTGTTTGGGACAGACCACCTTCTAGGGCTCTCTTGCGAGTCTTAGCTGCAGTGCTGGCGTTGTTGTTCTTTTCCAACTTTAGACAATCGCTAATGAAGTCATTGAATCTGGCGCGGTTGTTGGTATCCACATGCTTCATCATCTTTGGATTGAGTCCCCTCTTGAAACTGGCGATTCTCTTAACATCGGTGTCAACCATGTCGGGAGCATAACGACATAAGTTGTTGAAGGCATGCAAATATTGCGTCACGGTCTTGGTGCCTTGATTCAACGCCAAGAACTCTCCCAACTTCATCTCGGTCAGCCCAGGTGGAATATAAACTCCACGGAAGGCCTCAGCGAACTCTCTCCACGAAATCTGAGCATTTGGAGGGAAGGTGGTGCGATGGTGCTTCCACCACATTCTGGCTTGTCCTTGCAACTGATGTGCAGCATACTTCGTTTTCAATACCTCAGTCATCCTCAACACACGAAATTTATCTTCCATAGTGTTGATCCATTCCTCAGCATCAAGTGGCTCTGTTGCTTCCTTGAATATTGGTGACCTGGTGTCCATAAAATCTTTGAAGCTGCTATATTGGTTCACTCCAATGCCACCACCCTGATTATTACCGCGCTGAATGTTGTTGGTGATGGTACGCAGAAAATCCTCCATGTTCTTCTGGGATTGTTCTGTGTTGCGCTGACTTCCGAGCAACTGTGCGAGGAACATCTCTGGGGTAAATGGGGGAGGAGGTGGCAAATGCGGTTCATGGGGAGGCTCATTGTTGTTGCCGTGGTTTCCACCACCACCACCGGTCCCCGCACCGTTAGCACCAGTCTCAGCGGCCTCATACGTGGTACGACGAGTATTTGTCATCTGCATATTTCAGCAACAAGTAATGATTGAGTGAAGCTGTAATAATTGCGAGTGAAGGAAAAATTATGCCGTACTGAATTTACTAGAGAGAATAAATTCATATAATAAAACAGAGGCACAACAATTGCATCCCAATTAAAACAACATCACTTAATCAAATTACTTCAACAGCAAACATCGCGTCCAGACAACCAAATTGCCAGCATACATACACTGGACTTTTATGCGTTCAGATATCGCATTCTTAGTCAAGTTTCAATCACATACCAAATCTTATAAGTTCAAAGCAAGGTACATTAGGTTTTATGCCAACAAAAGAAAGGTCATCGCAACAGGACCTAGATACTAGCGCAAGGCAACTAGCCTACTCCTCGGGGCCATTATCGGGATCAGAGACGTCACCATCACCCCAGGTGAAACTATAGGCTCGTCCTTGTTGTCGTCGTCGATGTCCATGCCAGCGGCGTCTGGTGGAGCATATGGGCCAACCCCATTGTAGAGCGCGTGAAACTCCTCGTGCAGGTTGACGTTGTACTCCTCTAGCTCATCGACCCTCTGCAGCAGAAGGTCCCTCTTGTCCCAGGCTTCATTCCTTTCCTGAACCAACTGTCCAATCATGCGGTCTGCATTGTTGTTGGCTTGAGTCAACGTATGCACCCGCTGCATAGCTCTATCACCTCTCTCAACCACCTAGTTTCGCTGTAAGTTCATATCAGCTAACTGCTCCTGCAAACTAGCTATGGCACGTGCCTGTCTCTTCTTCTGCTTTCTCCCCTTGAGCTTATCCTGACCACGTAAGCCAGTCAAAGTCCAGCAGGTGCTCTCAAGACCCTCATACGCTCTGATGGCGACGAACATAGCACTCATAGCGTGGTTGTCGCTAGCCTGTCCCTCAGCGGGACCTCTGACCAAGGCACTTCCCTGAGGCTGAACCCAAATAGCATCACGAGGATCATCCCTAGGAAAAGTGCCAGCTAGAGCTGCTACAAGCTCACTGGGAAATCTGCTCATGATATCCCTAATGACACGGAAAGCTGCTCCCTCTACACCCTCAGCAGGAGTGCGACCCTCAAACTCCAAGTGCTAACCATCCCAATCTGGAGCATCACCGAGAGCAGGAACCATGATCTCTACCACTGCAAGTCCATCCTCTGCTAACTGGCTCTCATTCCAAGAGTACACCGGCTCTTGACCCTCTAGGTACCCCACATCATGGAGCACTCTCCAAAGCAAGGTCGGCATGCCAAACTCGCTCAAGAATGTGTCCATGGTGCGGTGCTCCCTCAGGGCCAATGGATGTCGAGGTGCTCTTCCTCCGGTGGACTTACAGGCGGTCTGCTTCGTGCGGGCCATCTGTAGCAAAAGTTCTTTTATTACCCCGGGGAAACATATTTTAGGTGATACAACTTTTATCAAAATGAGATAATCAATTTATAAGGGGAGGAATGCATGACATGAATGAAATGCACAAGTAATATGATGTATGTACGTGCCATACGTTCTCACAAACTTATGAAATAAATAATTTCTAGTGACGAATTCGGTGGCATACAAACGATCTCTCAATTACGTAGCTAACATGTTCTACACGATAGCGTTGTTATGTACCTACAAAAGATTCATTTCAGCCCAATTCCCAATGAATGCATAAAAGCAGTAAATTTTATCTACACACTCTACATGAATCCCTAGATATGTGTACAACGGTAGTAACTACCCGAACCATCGTCCTACTGACGGCATCGCCTCAGCAGACGGAATACCCACACATGAGATACCTTTGTAAAACATGCGTAGAACATGTAATTACTCCAACATCATATAAGCATTCACCCTAGATCGGCGGTGTATCCGATCATGCTCTCACAACTCACACTTACCGAGGCGTAGAGGCAATTGATCCATACACTACCACTCAAACAAGTGGCACTCATACAATAGCACACCGTATGAGCGATGAAAGAGAAATATGATGCAAGAACCCCAAGTCAGTACTTAATTAAGCCACCTAGAGTCCTTAACTGGGCATAAAGGTTATGACCACTAGCACACTTTTTAGTTTGGAAATCACGTTTTTCAAATGCCTTTTTGTTTTAAATACACTTGTGAACAGTAAAACGCTAAACCATGCTCTGATGCCAGCTGTAACAGAACCGACCAATTATACGAAATTAAGTAAGAAAATCATCCGCCAGAGCAGACGATTTAGCAAACTTAAGCCCGTATAACCCGGTAGTCCGTGAAATCACGAAGGATTTCAAACCAACTCACATCCCAGCCAAGATCGTAATAAGTTTAGCGGTCACCATCACATATTACATAAAAGTTCACATCACAGATACATCAGAGTTTAAACATAGTTATTACAAACGAGTTCGAATAAAAGTAGCGGAAGCCATTTGTTCAAAACCACACACACTCACATGGAGTTCAAATACAGTGTCAGCTGATGATCATCTCCAACAAAAGCATTAGACGAGACGTAAGGAATGACCATGCCCATGGTCCTAAGCATCACCCATCGCAGGATAAAGGCAGTTGATATAGTAGCCGTAATAGATCTGCCCATCTGCAACAAGTGGGAATAAAACCCTAAGTACGAGAAGGTTGTAACAGAACCGACCAATTATACGAAATTAAGTAAGAAAATCATCCGCCAGAGCAGACGATCTAGCAAACTTAAGCCCGTATAACCCGGTAGTCCGTGAAATCACGAAGGATTTCAAACCAACTTCCATTCCATCCAAGATCGTAATAAGTTTAGCGGTCGCCATCACATATTACATAAAAGTTTGCATCACAGATACATCAGAGTTTCAACATAGTTATTACAAAACCAGTTCGAATAAAAGTAGCAGAAGTCATTTGTTCAAACCACACACACACACGCGTGGAGTTCAAATATAGTGCCAGCGAATGATCATTTCCAACAAAAGCATCAGACGAGACCTAAGGAATGACCATGCCCATGGTCCTAAGCATCACCCATCGCAGGATAAAGGCAGTTGATACAGTAGTCGTAATACATCTGCCCATCTGCAACAAGTGGGAATAAAACCCTGAGTACGAGAAGGTACTCAGCTAGACTTACCCGACATAACCGAAAATAAATAACACCAAGGATTATGAAGGGCTTTATAGTAGGATAGCTGACTCATTTGCAAAAGAAGCATTTTTAGCATTTCAAAAACCTTTCTAAAAGCATTATTGTCGAGTTAATTGTTATTAACCTGTCAACTAGATTTGCACCTATACTAGAGTAAACATGTGATTAAGCAGATAATGATAACCAATGATCATTAAACAACTTCCAAACTGTCATATTCATTATAACTATCCATGTGTTCCATAAACATTTACTACGATGAAGTAACTCAAGTCAAGTGCTCACTATCAAGGAGCGATGGCGATTCGAATCGATTCCTAACCAGCTGGTGATTGATTCCTTACACAAACCTCACTCACCCGCTAAAGTGAGATATTGATCACCGAGTCAACTTTCCAGGTATCTCGAGTTTGCCAGGAACCACATGTACCCGGGGGCCGACCGACTGCACTTTGGTCTTATCATCCCGCCCCCGTGTCCTACCACACCTGCTCCGGCACAGTGCGTTGCGGGCAATCTACTCGGCCCGAAAAATCTCCCAGCTTCGCGGTCGAAAGGTACTTTATCCAGCCAGCTAAATGTAAGGCATGCGTTCAACATGACTCGAGGCCCAACAACGGTCGGTCCTTAATCGACATAGACGGAAAGCACTACAGTCCAAAACTCTGCAAGTCTCCGTTCGGTCTGAACTTCATTTAACACTTAGTTATACCATGACTTCATAGTCATCCAAGCAGATCCAGGTAACCACCTATAGCTCGCAGGTGACAGGAAATCACCTGACTTCTATCGGTCTAAGCCAGCTAAGCATTGACTCGACTGCGGATACCAGGGTAACAAGGATATAGTATAACAAAGGTAAATAAGGTATAATGCAGCAACGGTTGCAAACAACTCCTGAACGTAATGCATCAATTAAAGTAAAGCATTGAATTAATAATTGCAAACTGGGAGAAAATGCTCCGGGGCTTGCCTCTCTCGAAGGAGCTCGGACGGTGATCTGGGCACTCCGGAAGTTCCTCAACGTCCTCCTCGTCGGCTTCGGGCACTTCCTACGGCTGCACCTCGAACTGCTCCTCGGGCTCCTCGGGTATGACGACTGGGTTCTCGGTTTGCGATCCTGTATGATGCAATGTGCGTAAGTGCTTATGCAATCGGTGCATCGGATGAGATGAATACAATGGATATGTTTGAATGCAAGGTAGTCAACATCATCCAAGAAAATATACTACAAACACATATCATCTACTGCATTCTCTTCTACTACTAATATGTTAATTCAACACATTTTATTAAATGCTTCAAAGATACACCAAAGCTTTACTAATTTCTTAAATCCCACAAAAAGCAACACTTAATAAAAACCTAACTAATAATAGGTTTGAATAGCAACCTCTATTTTTCTTGCTTAGAAAAATCTTAGAAAATTACTATAGCATAGTACTACCCTAAGTAGTTTACTAACAGATTTTCATGATATTTGAATGAGTGGATTAGCCTACACAAAAATAACAAGCTATGGCAGGATTATGATCATAAAAATACTTTGAACTGTGAAAAGTGTCAAACAATAGAGTTAGTATTTTTCCTATGTTCTTCATAGCATACAATGACTGTACAAAATTTATCACATGCATGTTTTATACAAAGTTTGCTCTCTAGCTAAATTAACAAAATTCAGCCATTAAAGGTACTTGAACTACACCTCAAAATTTTCCCACAACACATGCATGAAACATATTTTTCATAGGAAATACATGACATAAGAAGATTAACAAACTTGGAATCATATTTTTCTGAAGCCTATAGATTTTTCTACATATTTTTTCAAGTTATCAGCAATATACATGATTAAATAAAATTCTATAGAAAAGTATTTCAAAAATGACATGCAATAATTTTTCCTAGTAGATCTGATGATAAGGAACCTAGAAAAATTTATTTCAATAGATTTGGAGCAACTTTGAGTATCCAAACATTTTGCAAACCATTTCTATTTTCAAATAATAAAGAATAAATTGAAAACAATTCCTTTAATCGCTACTGGGCCGGCCCGAACGGATTAGGCGGCCCACGACTGCTTCCGGCCTGCGCGGCCCGAGCACAAGGGAGGGGAAGACGGCCCGGCAGGCGTCGGCCCATGGCCTGGCCTGGCTGAGGCAGGGGCTACGCTGGCGCTTGCGCGGGCGCGGCGGCGCGGCTCGGCCACGAGGCCGGCGGCCATCTCCGGCCACGGCAGGGTGAGCTAGCGGGCACACGTGATGCGCGAGAAGATGGCGAATGCGGTAGGGTAGCTAGGCGGGGCTGGAGAAGAGAAGGAAGGGGCCTTCCATGGCGACCGAGCACGGCGGCGCCATGGCCGGCGGTGGCGAGGCTGAGACGGCTCTACCTGAGCTCGGCAGGCGGCGCAAACGCGAGCACGACTTGAAGGAGGGTGAGGCGGAGCTACGGGCGCGTGATTGCTGGCCGAGGTGGAGGAGCCGCGGTGGATTTTGCCGGCGGGTGCGTGGCGTGGCGAGAGGTAGAGCTGCGGGCGCTTGGCTCTGGTGGAGAGGAGAGGCAGCACGGGAATGAGCCAGCGAGCGCACTGGCTTCGACAGGTGTAGGCGGGCACGTGGGCGTGGGGTCAGGCCATGGCTGCCGCGCGGCGGGCGACACCGACGCATGGTCGCCACGCGGCGAGCAAGCTCTGCCGCGGTCGGGACGTGCGGCGCGGCGCGTCAGCGGGCAGGCGCGCGGAGGCAGGCCAGGCGCGGCGCGGCGCTGGGCTGGGCTGGGCCGAGCGAGGCGAGGCGCGTGCGGGAGGCTGGCTAGGCTGACTTTAGTCGTGGGCCAGAAGTGAGGCGACGGCCCGCGAAGGAGGGAAAAGCCTTTTTCATTTGTATTTTCAAGGAATTTTTAAATGCCATCCTTCAAATATTATTTTGAGCAAGAAAATGACATCTTTTGAAAATGTATCAAAAATGAAAGTTGCTTAGAATTTAATTCTCTACAACTTTGCTTTTATGACCAAAGCCAAATTCTTTCTAGATTTTGAATTGTAAATTCAAAGTCCAAGTTTAACTCAAAATCCTAATTTTTGGGAATTTATTTTTTTGAAGCCAAATTTCGAATTAATTGGAATACAACCGTGCTCCAAAAATTTGAACTAAACAATCCTAGATGATTTACAATAGTAGCCAACCATGTTTTACTTACCTAGTAAGCAAAATCAGGGCAAAACAATTCTAACAAAGGTATGCAACATTCAGGTTTCACAACTTGTTTCAAATGTTTCGAAGCAGTGTTTCAATTATTATTTACATGATTAGGCATGTGTGATTAGAATGCTTGATGATGCATGATATGCATGATTTGCAGTGACTAAATGCAGGCATAACACCGGGGTGTTACAGCCCTCCCCCTTATAAAAATCTCGTCCCGAGATTTGGGTTACGAACCATTTGTTATAAAAATCTTCATAAGCTTTTTGTAGATACTCTCCTGTTTCCCAAGTTGCATCTCCCTCATCATGATGATCCCACTGTACCTAGTATGTTTTCACCACACTATTCCGAGTAGCACGTTCCTTAGTGTCTAACACTCGGACTGGTTGCTCACGATACACCAAATCTGATTTGAGTTGAAAACCTCGAGGTTCTATTCTTTCCTCCGGAACACGCAAACATTTCTTGAGATGTGATACATGGAAAACTGGGAAAACGGTACTCATTGTCTCAGGTAACTCTAACTTGTAGGCTACCGGACCTCTTTGTTCCAAGATCTTGTATGGTCCTACGAATCTCGCGGCAAGCTTTCTTCGGACTCCAAACCTTTTCTTCTTCATTGGCATGACTTTCAGATAAACATAGTCACCAACTTCAAACACAAGGGGTCTCCTTCTGTCTGCATAACTTTTCTGACGTGATTGGGCTGCTTTCATATTCTGCTGAATAATCTGAACTCTCTTCTCGGCTTCTTCTACAAAGTCAATGCCATAATACCTTCTATCTCTAGGTTTGACCCAATTCAATGGTGTTCTACATTTTCTGCCATATAAAGCTTCGAAGGGAACCATCTTGATGCTTTCTTGATAACTATTATTATAAGAAAACTCAGCTAACGGTAACCATGACTCCCATGATCCCTTAGAAGACAATACATAGGCTCTTAACATATCCTCCAAAACAGCATTCACTCGTTCAGTCTGACCATCTGTCTGAGGATGATAAGCGGTACTGTGAATCAAACTAGTTCCTAAGCCTTTGTGTAAATGTTCCCAAAAGTGAGCCGTGAACTGTGAGCCTCTATCAGATACTATGGTCTTTGGTATACCATGCAACCTCACAATTTCTGCGATATACTTCTCGGCATATTGAGGTGGTCGATAATCTGTTTTGACAGGCAAGAAATGAGCGGTCTTGGTAAGACGGTCCACAATTACCCAAATCGAATCATGTCCTTTTTGAGTAGTGGGCAGACCCGTGATAAAATCCATACTTATATTGTCCCACTTCCAACTAGGGACTGATAGGGGTTGCAACATACCGGCAGGTTTCATGTGAATTGCTTTCACTCGACAACATGTGTCACATCTGACAACATATGTTGTAATTTCTTTCTTCATTTTGGTCCACCAATAACGAGATCTTAGTTCTTGATACATCTTACTACTTCCGGGATGGATAGATAGCTTAGAAAGGTGAGCTTCATCCATGAGTTTATTCCTAAGCTCTCGATCCTTGGGAACCATAAGACGGTCGTCAAACCACAACACGCCCTGTTCATCCACTTTAAAGTGTTGAGACGGCTTTTCTTTTATTTTCTCTTTGATGTGGAATATCCCCTTGTCGGTTTTCTGGCCTTCTATTATCTTACTCTCCAAAGAGCAACTAATCTAAATACTATGTAACACAGCAGGATGCATTAGATCGAACCCATCTTCAAGTAATGGCTACACATTCAAGTAATGTGACTTTTTGCTCAAAGCATCTGCCACTACGTTGGCTTTTCCAGGATGATATTGCACATTCAAGTTGTAATCCTTAATCAATTCCAACCATCTGCGCTATCTCATGTTTAGCTCTGGTTGGGTAAAGATGTACTTAAGACTCTTGTGATCTATGAAAATGTTGCACACATTACCAAGTAGATAATGTCTCCAAATTTTTAGGGCGTGCACAACTGCAGCAAGTTCAAGATCATGTGTTGGATAGTTGACCTCGTGCTTTCTCAATTGACGTGATGCATAAGCAATGACTCTCCTTTCTTGCATAAGAACACAGCCCAATCCAGTCTTTGATGCATCGCAAAACACATCAAATGGTTTCTCGATATCTGGTTGTGCTAGAACAGGAGCAGTGGTCAATAGTTTCCGCAAAGTGTGGAAAGCTGCTTCACACTCCTCTGTCCACCCAAACTTATGATCCTTCTGTAGGAGACTCATCATCGGTTTGGCAATTTTCGAGAAATCTGGTATAAAGCGACGGTAATAACCCGCTAGTCCTAAGAAACTTCTAATCTCAGGAACTGTGGTCGGTGCTTTCCAATTCATAACTTCTTGCACCTTACTTGGATCGACTGAAACCCCATTCTCTGACAGAATGTGACCAAGGAAAGGAACTTCCTTCAACCAGAATTCGCATTTGCTAAACTTAGCATACAGTTGATGATCCCTAAGTCTGGTCAAGACAGTTCTCAGATGCTCTTCATGATCTTTCTCGTTCTCGGAGTACACCAGAATGTCATCGATGAATACTACCACAAACCTATCCAATTCTGGCATGAAAACTGTATTCATCAAAACATAAAGTATGCAGGAGCATTTGTCAAGCCAAAGGACATGACAAGATACTCATACAACCCGTATCTGGTGGAAAATGCAGTTTTTGGTATATCCTGTGGCCTAATCTTGATCTGATGATAACCGGATCTCAAATCTATTTTTGAGAACACCTTGGCCTTGGATAATTGGTCAAACAGAATATCAATATGAGGCAAGGGATACTTATTCTTTATGGTTACAGCGTTGAGTGGCCTGTAATCTACGCACATTCTCAACGTGCCCTCTTTCTTCTTTTTCACAAACAAAGCGGGACATCCCCATTCAGACTTGCTTGGCCGTATGAACCCCTTTTTTGATAAATCTTCTAATTGCTTCTTCAGCTCAGCTAGTTCATCTGGAGGCATCCGATAGGGTCTCCTTGAAATCGGAGCTGTTCCAGGGACTAACTCAATTCCAAACTCAATCTCCCTATCCGGCGGAAGACCAAGTAGCTCATTCGGGAATACATCCGGAAATTCACACACTACCGGAATCTGATGAATGGGAATGACTGCCGTAGCACATGTAACACTTATAAGGTCTGTTCTTCGAGGGCAATGGTACTTGGAAAGTACCCTCACCTAGGGGATCCTTAAGGGTAAGTACTCGACTTCCAGTATCTATGACTGCTCCCCAATCCTTCATCCAATTCATCCCTATAATGACATCCAAAACTAATCCAGGCATAACTATTAAGTTCACTCGGAACTTCCTGCTACCTAATTCAAGGGTTGCCCCTCGAACCATCCGGTTGGTCAAAACATCAGCCCCTGCTGAACTTATACGGTAACCATAACCCAATTCTGTGCATAGTTGTTCATGTTTCTGTGCAAATGCTTGACTCATAAAAGAATGCGATGATCTAGAATCAAATAGAACAACTGCAGGGTTTTCATTGACAGGAAACTTACCAGCAGTGACGGGCTCTCCCTCAGGAATTTTCATCCACTGTCGTACTATGCACCTCTAGCATTATAAGTCTGCTTCTTCTTCTTGGGCGGGTATAGACAAAACCTCGAGAATTGGCCGGGTTGATCACGTTTATAGCAGGGTCCTCTCACTGTCCCAGCAGATCCCACAGCTCCCTTGGAACTGCCTTGTACCACAGTTATGGCTGCTTTGTTGGGCTGTACTGCCATCTTGTACGGCTTCTGAGGTCCACGGAAATTCTGACTTCTTGGCTGAGGTGGCCTAACCTAGCGCCAGGTGCCGATGGGCGATATGGAGGATGACCTCCCATAGGTGCTCTAGCTTGCGACGGACCACCTTCAAGGGCTCTCTTGCGTGTCCTTGGCTGCGGTGCTGGCGTTGTTATTCTTCTCCTGCTTTAGACAGTCACTGATGAAGTCATTGAATCTGACGCGGTTGTTGGTACCAACATGCTTCATCATTTTTGGATTGAGTCCCCTCTTAAAACTGGCTATTCTTTTAGGCATCTATGTCAACCATGTCGGGAGCATAGCGACACAAGTTGTTGAAGGCATGCAGGTATTGCGTCACGGTTTTGGTGCCCTGGTTCAATGCTAGAAACTCTCCCAACTTCATTTTGGTCAGCCCGGGTGGAATATAGACTCCACGGAAGGCCTCAGCAAAACTCTCTCCAAGAAATCTAAGCATTTGGAGGGAAGGTGGTGCGATGGTGCTTCCACCACATTCCGCAGGTCCCTGCAATTGAAGTGCGGCATACTCCGTTTTCAGAACCTTAGTCATCCTCAACACACGGAATTTATCTTTCATCGTGTTGATCCATTCCTCAGCATCGAGTGGCTCTGTTGCTTCCCTTGAATACTGGCAGCCTGGTGTCCATGAAATCTTTGAAGCTGCTATATTGGTTCACTCCCATGCCACCACCTTGATTGTTACCCACGTTGAAACGTTGGTTGGCGATGGTGCGCAAGAAAATCTTCCATGTTCTTCTGGGATTGTTCCGCGTTGCGCTGACTTCTCCGAGCAGCTGTGCGAGGAACATCTCGGGGGTAAACAGGGAGGAGGCCAGCAAATGCGGTTCATGGGGAGGTTCATTGTTGTTGCCATGGTTTTCCACCACCACCACCAACCGGTCCCCCGCACCGTTAGCAACCGGTCTCAGCGGCCTCATATGTGGTTCAGTGAGGTGTTTGTCATCTGCATATTTAGCAACAAGTAATGATTGAGTGAAGCTATAATAATTGTGGGTGAAGAAAAATTATGCCGTACTGAATTTACTGGAGAGAATAAATTCTACAATAAACAGAGGCCAACAATCGCATCCCAATTAAAACAACAGCACTTAATCAAATTACTTCAACGGCAAACATCGTGTCCATACAATCAAATTGCCAGCATACATACACTGGACTTTTTTGCGTTCAGATATTGCATTCGAAAATCAAGTTCCAACCACATGCCAAGTCTCATACGTTCGAAGCAGCTACAATAGGTTACATGCCAACCAAAAGAAAGGTCATCGCTACAGGACTAGATACTAGCACAAGGCAACTAGCCTACTCCTCGGGGCCATCGTCGAGATCGGAGACGTCACCATCGCCCCTAGGTGAAACTACAGGCTCGTCCTGGTTGTCGTCGTCGATGTCCATGCCAGCGGCGTCTGGTGGAGCATATGGGCCAACCCCATTGTAGAGCGCGTGAAACTCCTCGTAGGTTGCCGTTGTATTCCTCTAGCTCATCGACCCTCTGCAGCAGAAGGTCTTGCGTTCCAGGCTTCATTCCTTTCCTGAACCAACTGTCCAATCATGCGGTCTGCATTGTTGTTGGCTTGAGTCAACGTATGCACTCGCTGCATAGCTCTATCACCTCTCTCAACCGCCTGATCTCGCTGTAAGTTCATATCAGCCAACTGCTCCTGCAAGCTAGCTATAGCACGTGCCTGTCTCTTCTTCTGCTTTCTCCCTTGAGCTTATCCTCACCACGCAAGCCAGTCAAAGTCCAGTAGGTACTCTCGAGACCCTCATACGCTCTGATGGCGGCGAACATAGCACTCATTGCCTGGTTGTCGCTAGCCTGTCCTTCAGCTGGACCTCTGACCAATGCACTTCCTGAGGCTGAACCCAAATGGCATCACGAGGATCATCCCTAGGAAAAGTGCCAGCTAGAGCTGCTGCAAGCTCACTGGGAAATCTGCTCATAATGTCCCTGATGACACGGAAGGCTGCTCCCTCTGCACCCTCAGCTGGAGTGCGACCCTCAAACTCCAAATGCCAACCATCCCAATCTGGAGCATCACCGAGAGCAGGAACCGTGATCTCCACCACTGCGAGTCCATCCTCTGCTAACTGGCTCTCATTCCAAGAGTACACCGGCTCTTGACCCTCTGGGTACCCCACATCATGGAGCACTCTCCAAAGCAAGGTCGGCATGCCAAACTCGCTCAAGAAGGTGTCCGTGGTGCGGTGCTCCCTCAGGGCCAACGGACGTCGAGGTGCTCTTCCTCCGGTGGACTTACGGGCGGTCTGCTTTGTGCGGGCCATCTGTAGCAAAAGTTCTTTTATTACCTCGGGGAAACATATTTTAGGTGATACAACTTTTATCAAAATGAGATAATCAATTTATAAGGGGAGGAATGCATGACATGACTGAAATGCACAAGTAACATGATGTATGTACGTGACGTACGTTCTCACAAACTTAGGAATAAATAATTTCTAACGACGAATTCGGTGGCATACAAACAACCTCTCAAATACGTAGCTAATATGTTCTACATGATAGCGTTGTTATGTACCTGCAGAAGACTCATTTCAGCCCAATTCCCAATGAATGCATAAAAGCAGTAAAGTTTTATCTACACGTTCTACACGAATCCCCAAATACGTGTACAACGGTAGTAACTACCCGAACCATCGTCCGATTGACGGCATCGCCTCAACAGACGGAAGACCCATACATGAGATACCTTCGTAAAACATGCGTAGAACATGTTATTACTCCAGCATCATATAAGCATTCACCCTAGATCGGCGGTGTATCCGATCATGCTCTCACAACTCACACTTACCGAGGCGTAGAGGCAAATGATCCATTCATTACCACTCAAACAAGTGGCACTCATACAATAGCATGCCGTATGAGCGACGAAAGAGAAATATGATGCAAGAACCCCAAGTTAGTACTTAATTAAGCCACCTAAAGTCCTTAACTGGGCATAAAGGATATGATCACTGGCACACTTTATATTTTGAAAATCACGTTTTCCAAATGCCTTTTTGTTTTAAATACACTTGTGAACAGTAACACGCTAAACCATGCTCTGATGCTAGCTGTAACAGAACCGACCAATTATATGAAATTAAGTAAGAAAATCATCTGCTAGAGCAGACGATCTAGCAAACTTAAGCCCGTATAACCCGGTAGTCCGTGAAATCATGAAGGATTTCAAACCAACTTCCATTCCAGCCAAGATCGTAATAAGTTTAGCTGTCACCATCACATATTACATAAAAGTTTGCATCACGGATACATCAGAGTTTCAACATAGTTATTACAAAACCAGTTCGAATAAAAGTAGCGGAAGTCATTTGTTCAAACCACACACACACGCGGAGTTCAAATATAGTGCCAGCGAATGATCATTTCCAACAAAAGCATCAGACGAGACGTAAGGAATGACCATGCCCATGGTCCTAAGCATCACCCATCGCAGGATAAAGGCAGTTGATACAGTAGCCGTAATACATCTGCCCATCTGCAACAAGTGGGAATAAAACCCTGAGTACGAGAAGGTACTCAGCTAGACTTACCCGACATAACTGAAAATAAATGACACCAAGGATTATGAAGGGCTTTATAGTAGGGTAGCTGACTCATTTGCAAAAGAAGCATTTTTAGCATTTCAAAAACCTTTCTAAAAGCATTATTGTCGAGTTAATTGTTATTAACATGTCAACTAGATTTGCACCTATACTAGAGTAAACATGTGATTAAGCAGATAATGATAACCAATGATCATTAAACAACTTCCAAACTGTCATATTCATTATAACTATCCAAGTGTTCCATAAACATTTACTATGATGAAGTAACTCAAGTCAAGTGCTCACTATCCAGGAGCGATGGCGATTCGAATCGATTCCTAACCAGCTGGTGATTGATTCCTTACACAAACCTCACTCACCCGCTAAAGTGAGATATTGATCACCGAGTCAACTTTCCAGGTATCTCCGTTCGGTCTGAACTTCATTTAACACTTAGTTATACCATGACTTCATAGTCATCCAAGCAGATCCAGGTAACCACCTATAGCTCGCAGGTGACAGGAAATCACCCGACTTCTATCGGTCTAAGCCAGCTAAGCATTGACTCGACTGTGGATACCAGGGTAACAAGGATATAGTATAACAAAGGTAAACAAGGTATAATGTAGCAACGGTTGCAAACAACTCCTGAACGTAATGCATCAATTAAAGTAAAGCATTGAATTAATAATTGCAAACCGGGAGAAAATGCTCCGGGGCTTGCCTCTCTCGAAGGAGCTCGGACGGTGATCTGGGCACTCTGGAAGTTCCTCAACGTCCTCCTCGTCGGCTTCGGGCACTTCCTGCGGCTGCACCTCGAACTGCTCCTCGGGCTCCTCGGGTATGACGACTGGGTTCTCGGTTTGCGATCCTGTATGATGCAATGTGCGTAAGTACTTATGCAATCGGTGCATCGGATGAGATGAATATAATGGATATGTTTGAATGCAAGGTAGTCAACATTATCCAAGAAAATATACTACAAACACATGTTGTCTACTGCATTCTCTTCTACTACTAATATGTTAATTCAACACATTTTATTAAATGCTTCAAAGATACACCAAAGCTTTACTAATTTCTTAAATCCCACAAAAAGCAACACTTAATAAAAACCTAATTAATAATAGGTTTGAATAGCAACCTCTATTTTTCTTGCTTAAAAAAATCTTAGAAAATTACTACAGCATAGTACTACCCTAAGTAGTTTACTAACAGATTTTTATGATATTTGAATGAGTGGATTAGTCTACACAAAAATAACAAGCTATGGCAGGATTATGATCATAAAAATACTTTGAACTGTGAAAAGTGTCAAACAACAGAGTTAGTATTTTTCCTATGTTCTTCATAGCATACAATGACTGTACAAAATTTATCACATGCATGTTTTATACAAAGTTTGCTCTCTAGCTAAATTAACAAAATTCAGCCATTAAAGGTACTTGAACTACACCTCAAAATTTTCCCACAACACATGCATGAAACATATTTTTCCTAGGAAATACATGACATAAGAAGATTAACAAACTTAGAATCATATTTTTTTGAAGCCTATAGATTTTTCTACATATTTTTCAAGTTATCAGCAATATACATGATTAAATAAAATTCTACAGAAAAGTATTTCAAAAATAACATGCAATAATTTTTCCTAGTAGATCTGATGATAAGGAACCTAGAAAAATTTATTTCAATAGATTTGGAGCAACTTTGAGTATCCAAACATTTTGCAAACCATTTCTATTTTCAAATAATAAAGAATAAACTGAAAACAATTCCTTTAATCGCTACTGGGCCGGCCCGAACGGATTAGGCGGCCCACGACTGCTTTCGGCCTGCGCGGCCCGAGCGCAAGGGAGGGGAAGACGGCCCGGCAGGCGTCGGCCCACGGCCTGGCCTGGCTGAGGCAGGGGCTACGCCGGCGCTTGCACTGGCGCGGCGGCGCGGCTCGGCCACGAGGCCGGCGGCCATCTCCGGCCACGGCAGGGTGAGCTAGCGGGCGCACGTGATGCGCGAGAAGATGGCGAATGCGGTAGGGTAGCTAGGCGGGGCTGGAGAAGAGAAGGAAGGGGCCTTCTATGGCGACCGAGCACGGCGGCGCCATGGCCGGCGGTGGCGAGGCTGAGATGGCTCTACCTGAGCTCGGCAGGCGGCGCAAACGCGAGCATGACTTGAAGGAGGGCGAGGCGGAGCTGCGGGCATGTGATTGCTGGCCGAGGTGGAGGAGCCGCGGTGGATTTCACCGGCGGGTGCGTGGCGCGGCGAGAGGCAGAGCTGCGGGCGCTCGGCTCTGGCGGAGAGGAGAGGCAGCGCGGGAATGAGCCAGCGAGCGCACTGGCTTCGGTAGGTGTAGGTGGGCGCGTGGGTGCGGGGTTAGGCCGTGGCTGCCGCGCGGTGGGCGACACCGACGCATGGTCGCCACGCGGCGAGCAAGCTCTGCCGCGGTCGGGACACGCGGCGCGGCGCGTCAGCGGGCAGGCGCGCGGAGGCAGGCTAGGCGCGGCGCGGCGCTGGGCTGGGCCGAGCGAGGCGAGGCACGCGCGGGAGGCTGGCTGGGCTGACTTCGGTCGTGGGCCAGAAGTGAGGCGACGGCCCGCGAAGGAGGGAAAAGCCTTTTTCATTTGTATTTTCAAGGAATTTTTAAATGCCATCCTTCAAATATTATTTGGAGCAAGAAAATGACATCTTTTGAAAATGTACCAAAAATGAAAGTTGCTTAGAATTTAATTCTCTACAACTTTGCTTTTATGACCAAAGCCAAATTCTTTCTAGATTTTGAATTGTAAATTCAAAGTCCAAGTTTAACTCAAAATCCTAATTTTTGGGAATTTATTTTTTTGAAGCCAAATTTCGAATTAATTTGAATACAACCTTGCTCCAAAAATTTGAACTAAACAATCCTAGATGATTTACAATAGTAGCCAACCATGTTTTACTAACCTAGCAAGCAAAATCAGGGCAAAACAAGTCTAACAAAGGTATGCAACATTCAGGTTTCACAACATGTTTCAAATGTTTCGAAGCAGTGTTTCAATTGTTATTTACATGATTAGGCTTGTGTGATTAGAATGCTTGATGATGCATGATATGCATGATTTGCAGTGACTAAATGCAGGCATAACACCGAGGGTGTTACAAAGGTACTCAGCTAGACTTACCCGACATAACCGAAAATAAGTGACACCAAGGATTATGAAGGGCTTTATAGTAGGGTAGCTGACTTATTTGCCAAAAGAAGCATTTTTAGCATTTTAAGAACCTTTCTAAAAACATTATTGCCAAGTTAATTATTTATAACCTGTCGACTAGATTTGCACCTATACTAGAGCAAACATGTGATTAAGCCGATAATGATAACCAATGATCATTAATCAACTTCCATAATGTCATATTCATTATAACTGTCCAAGTGTTCTATTAACATTACTACGATGAAGTAACTCAAGTCAAGTGCTCACTATCTAGGAGCGATGGCAATTCGAATCGATTCCTAACCAGCTGATGATTTATTCCTTTCACAAACCTCACTCACCCGCTAAAGTGAGGTATCGGTCACCGAGTCAACTATCCAGGAATCTCGAGTTTGCTAGGAACCACATGTACCCAGGGGCCGACCGACTGCACTTTGGTCTTATCATCTCGCCCCCGTGTCCTACCACACCTGCTCCGGCACAGTGCGCTGTGGGCAATCTACTCGGCCTGAATAATCTCCCAGCTTCGTGGTCGAAAGGTACTTTATTCGGCCAGCTAAATGTAAGGCATGCGTTCAACATGACTCGAGGCCCAGCAACGATCGGTCCTTAATCGACACAGACGGAAAGCACTACAGTTCAAAACTCTATAAGTCTTCGTTCGGTCTCAACTTCATTTAACACTTAGTTATACCATAACTTCATAGTCATCCAAGCAGATCCAAGTAACCACCTATAGCTCGTAGGTGACAGGAAATCACCCGACTTCTACCGGTCTAAGCCAGCTAAGCATTGACTCGACTGCGGATACCAGGGTAACAAGGATATAGTATAACAAAGGTAGACAAGGTATAATGCAGCAACGGTTGCAAACAACTCCTGAACATAATGCATCAATTAAAGTAAAGCAGTTAATTAACAATTGCAAACCAGGGAGAAAAATGCTCCGGGGCTTGCCTCTCTCGAAGGAGCTTAGGCGGTGATCGGGGCACTCCAGAAGTTCCTCAACATCCTCCTCATCGGGTTCGGGCACTTCCTGCGGCTGCACCTCGAGCTGCTCCTCGGGCTCCTCAGGTATGACGACTAGGTTCTCGGTTTGCGATCCTGTATGATGTAATGTGCGTAAGTGCTTATGAAATCAGTGCATCGAATGAGATGAATACAATGGATATGCTTCAATGCAAGGTAGTCAACATCATCCAAAAACATATACTACAAGCACATGTCATCTATTGCATTCTCTTCTACTACTAATATGCTAAGTCAGCACCTCTCATTAAATGCTTCAAAGATACACCAAAGCTTCACTAATTTCTTATTCACACATAAAGCAACACTTGATTAAACCCTTATTAATAATAGGTTTGAATAGCAACATCTATTTTTATTGCTTAGAAAAATCTTAGAAAATTACCATATCACAGTACTACCCTAAGTAGTCTACCATCAGATTTTCATGGTATTTGAATGAGTGGATTAGCCTACACAAAAATAACAAGCTATGGCATGATTATGAACATGAAAATACTTTGTACTGTTAAAAGTGTCAAACAATAGAGGAAGTATTTTTCCTATGTTCTACACAGCAAATAATCACTGTACAAAAATTATCACATGCATGTTTTATACAAATTTTGCTCTCTAGCAAAAATAACAAAAATCAACCATTAAAGGCACTTGAACTACACCTCATTATTTTTCTACAGTACATGCATGACACATATTTTTCCTAGGAAGTACATTACACAAGAAGAGTAACAAACTTGGAATCATATTTTTCTGATACATATAGGATTTACTAACCATTTTACAAGATATTAGCAATATCAAGAATTAATTAAAGCTCTACAGAAAAGTATCTCAAAAATGACATGCAATATTTTTATCATGTAGATCTGGTGACAAGGAACCTAGCAAAATTTGTTTCAATAGATTTGGAGCAAATTTGAGTATACAAACATTTTCCAAAGCATTTGTCTTTCCAAATAATAAAAGAAAACTGAAAATGAATTTTTGCTATTACTACTGGGCCGGCCCGTGGAAAACAACTGGCCCACGGCCACATTCGGCCCATGTAGACCGAGCAAAGGGGAGGGCGGCGGCCTAGCTCGGGGCTTCGGCCCAAGCCAGCCTGGCCTAGCTCGGTCGGGCAAGGAGCCACGCCACTGCGGCTGGGCCCTGCGGGTCAGCGACCGAGAGCAGGGGAGGGGCTCCGCCGGCCGGTGCTCACCGGCGGCGAGCCCTTCCGGTGGCACGGGTGGTGCCAGCATGCACACCACGCCGAGCCGCACTGGCTGGGAGGGTGGAGGTGGCTCGGTGGCGTGATGAACCACCTGGCCGCGGCAGCGCGCTCGCCGGAGAGGAAGGAGGCGGCCGAGCTTGGTCCTTACCTCGATGACGGTGGCCGCAAGCGAGGTAGGGATGCTAGGCGGAGCTTCAGGCGGCGGGAATCGAGAAATGGAGGTGTGGGAGGGGGTATGCCGCCGGCGGGGCAGCGGTGGCATCGGTGGCGAGCTCGTGGCATGCGCGGGAGCTGCTGGCGCTGCGTCTGAGAGAGCGGGAGGAGGAATGAGGAGGAGGCAACATGGTCGGGAAGAAGAAGGCACGCGCGTGGAGGGCGAGGCAGGCCGTGGCTGCCGCGCGGTGGGCGTCGCCGGCGCATGGTCGCCACGCGGCGGTCGCGCTCTGACGCGGTCAGGATGCGACGAGCGGGAACAGCGCGACGCAGGCTAGACGCGGCGCTGGGCAGGCCAGACGCGGCGCTGGGCTAGGCCGAACGCGAGGTGCGCGAGGGCGGGCACGGCGGCAGGCCCGGCCGGCTTCGGCCGTGGGCCGAGAAGGGAGGCGACGGCCCGTGAAAGGAGAAAAGCATTTTTTTCAATTTTCGATTTTCAAGGAAATTTCAAATAGCAGTTTTCAAATATCCTTTTGAGCAAGAAAATGACTTCTTTTGAAAATGGCCCAAAAATAAAAGTTGCTTAGAATTTAATCCTCTACAGCTTTGCTCTTATGACCAAAGTATAATTCTTGCTAGATTTTGAATTATAAAATTAAAGTCAATTTTAACTCAAAACCCTAATTTTGGAGAATTATTTTTAAAGCAAAATTTGGCAATAACTTGAATACAAACTTTGCTCCAAAAATTGCGCTAAATAATTCTAGATGATTTACAATCATAGCCAAACATGTTTTACTAACCTAGCAAGCATAATTTGGGCAAACACAACTCTAAACAAGTGTATGCCACATTCATGTTTCACGATCACGTTTCATATGTTTTGAAACAGGGTTTCAGTTATTATTTACATGATTAGGCATGTATGATTAGGATGCTTGATGATGCATAATATGCATGATTTGCAGTGCCTAAATGCTGGTCATAACACCAGGGGTGTTACAGCGATGTCCGAGCATCGAGGAGCAAGGAGTCCCCGGCGTCGCCGACGATGACCGAGCACCGAAGAGTGAAGAGTCCCCGGTGTTGCTGGCGATGACCAAGCACTAAGGAGCGAGGAGTCCCTGGCATAGGTGGTGATGACCGAGCACCGAGGAATGAGGAGTCCCCGACGTCGCTGGCGATAACCGAGCACCGAGGAGTGAAGAGTCCCCGGCATCGCTGGCAATGACCGAGCACCGAGGAGCGAGGAGTCCCCGGCGTCGCTGGTGATGACCGAGCACCGAGGAGCGAGGAGTCCCCGGCATAGGCGGTGATGACCGAGCATCGAGGAGTCCCCGACGTTGTTGGCGATGACCGAGCACCGAGGAGCGAGGAGTCCCCGGCATAGGCGGTGATGACGGAGCACCGAGGAGCGAGGAGTCCCCGGCGTCGCTGGCGATGACCGAGCACCGAGGAGTCCCCGGCGTAGGCGGCGATGTCCGAGCACTGAGGAGTCCCCGGCGTAGGCGGCGATGTCCGAGCACCGAAGAGTCCTCGGCGTAGGCAGCGACATCCGAGCACCGAGGAGTCCCTGGCATAGGCGGTGATGACTGAGCTCCGAGGAGTCCCCGGCATAGGCAGTGATGTCCGAGCACCGAGGAGTCCCTGGCGTAGGTGGTGATGTCCGAGCACCGAGGAGTCCCTCGCATAGGCGGCGATGTCCGAGCACCGAGGAGTCCTCGGCGTAGGCGGTGAGGTCCGAGCACCGACGTAGCTGACGACGTCCGTGCGGTGAAGTGTGCCCACTTAGTCCTCGAGCATGAAGAATCCAAGCGCTGAGGAGTAACCGGCGTAGCTGGCGATGAAGCACGAGCGGTGAACAGTCCGATCAACTGGTCGGCGATGGAGTCCATGAACCGAGCGGTCCGACCAATTGATCGGAGGGGAAGCCCTAGCACCAGGTGATTCGATCACCTGGATGATGATCCTATAATGCAAACATGTAGAACGGGTAGTACATGACGCACAAATAAATAAACTCCGGAGAAAAATCAGCAATGATGATGAAACGGCGTATGTAGTTCGACGATCAGTTGGTGTGAAAATATATTTATGTTTAATATAAACCACCCAACCAGTTAGTGTGTAGCTGAGTCTCTAGCCCTAGCTAGCCCATAGTCTATAACATGGAGCGTGGAGCTCGTGCATGTGTAGGAGGAACAGGCGTGACCAAGGAGCTGCTGCCGACCACCCATAACGCAGAGCGCGGAGCTCGTAGCACGTGTAGGGAGGAGCCGGAGATAGGGCCGTCTCTGGAGGCATCCGAGCATCAACGTGACTGTTCGAGGGTTCACCTTAGACTTAGCTGTATGTCATCTTTAAGATGGTATACATGAAAGAAAAACGTTTGGAGAGCAAACATAGAGAAAACAGCTCAGAGAAACATTATGATGATATACGAAGACTGGAGAATATTTAGAAAAATATTAAAGCATCACTTAGCTTTAGATAGAAAGTCTGGTCGGTGGCGTATGGCATTATTTGGTCAGTGTTGACAAAGTTGCCCGGCGCTGGAGCTTTCCGAACTGTTATCATGGCGGCAGTCGTGGTTGTCACGGCATTGTTCTTCGCGGCGATCATCATTGCGACGCGGCAGGTGGTCGGAGTAAGTAGTCCGGGCGACATTGTCCTTATATTAGTGATCGGCCTTAGGAGATTCGGGGAGATCATTGACTGGTCAGAGAAACAATGCTGTATGGCGGAGTAGATGGGGTGTGACCAAAGCGTGCTTGATGCGTTCGTTGTCTTTCTTGTTCTGTTTCACCAACTGCCGGTGGTTCGTCATTACTAATGACATTGATCAAGTCTCCTTGCCTTGGTGGGAAGGCTGGGAATCGTGGGAACCCTGGGGAGTGGTCTGGGATATCCAGATCATATACAACTTCTTCATTGTCACGATGCTGAAGCTTAGTGTGGACGGAGCCATTAGATGCGATGCTGGACGGGGAGCTTGAGCTACCCTCTTGAACTGTGTGGACCGATCCTTCTTGACACTCCTCAATCCACACCATGTTGATGAAGTTGCATGGCTTTGGTCGAGGTCGATGTATAAAACATGGATCCAAGCAGCGTTGTATATTGTACGCGTAGTTGGAAGCAGTGTTTCGCAGGTCGTAGGGCTAAGCCTGGTAATTCTCCATCAAGGCTTCGCACTCGAAGAGCCAGAGACCCGTTGTGGGGGTTGGTCAGCGACGAATGGAGCGCCCTTCAGGAGTAGACATGACCACGAGATCCGTACCGAGTCGTGCAGGACGACTGGCCCGAGCTGGTTGGGTAGATCTGTTGTGGGTAGTGGTTACCTGCTCGGTATGTTGATTTTGAATCGAATCTACCAGAGCTAGGGTTTCAGCAAGCTTGGTGCCGACCTGATCAATGGAGTCGAGTAGGTCGGTGTTGTCGATCTGCCTCCCTTTGTAGCGAGGAAGCAAACGATGGGTTGTCGGCATGGCTGAAGACGATGCTGGTGTGGCCGAAGCCAGATCCAACGTGGTCGGAGCCATAGCTGATGCTGGTGAAGTAGTGGTCGATGCAGATTGGATCTACGCCTCCTCTGTGGTCATGGCGATGAAGTTATCGGAGCCAGTGGTCCAGGTGATCTGGCCGATGGTTTACGTGAGGCCGTTCGGCGTAGCCATGGAACCGGGGATGATGACCATCTTGTTCGTCTAGGGAGCAGTACGCACACCCTCTACCTGGCTCGCCACTATCGATGAAATATGGTCGGCAGTCTACCTAGGGGTATGCCCAAGGTAGTAGATTATCGGTAGACAGGTGCGCAAGCTACGAACGAGATGGTGACGCAAGACAGACACGAGGTTTTATCCAGGTTCAGCCGCCGTGAAGGCGTAATACCTACGTCCTGCATTGGATTGTATTGCTGTATGTAAATGAGATATGTCCACTAGGGGACCCCTGCTTCTCCTTATATATTCTGGAGGGATAGGGTTACAAGGTAAGTATCCTATTTGGTACTATACAATAGCTTGCGGTGCACGCTAAGCAGTGCCGTGCACGCCTTGATCTTGTGGGCCGGGCCACCTCTGATGGTGTAGCCCATGTCTTGTCTTGTAGATACCGAGGGCTATACCCCCACAGCGCCCAGTTGGAAGACACTGAGTTCCTAGAAGCCAAGCACTGCCTCATGATCTTTGGGGGCTCCTAGGCCTACAAATCCTGCCGGCAGCGCCACATCACCGAGCAGGAGGTGAACACCATTCACACCCTCCCCACTTTGACATGGCTCTGATGGTCCTAGATGGCCATCACCTTCAACCAGGAAGACCACCCCAATAGTGTCCCTCATCCGAGGCGCTACCCGCTCGTGGTCAGTCCAATCGTGGGCACCACGCGCCTCACCAAGGTGCTGATAGATGGGGGCAGCTGCCTCAACATACTCTTTTCTAGCACCCTTGATAAGATTGGCATCCTCCATAGCAACCTGCACCCCAGCAAGGCACCATTCTATGAGATCATGCCAGGGAAGAAAGTCATGCCCCTTGGTAGCATTTGGCTCAACATGACCTTCGGCCAGTTGGACAACTTTCGCAAGGAGCCACTCACCTTCGACGTGATTTACTTCCCCAACGTCTACCATGCCCTCCTTGGTCGATCATGCTTCACCAAGTTCCTGGATGTCCCTAACTACACCTACCTGATCAAAGCTCAAGATGTCCGGCCAGAAGTGGGTCATCACCGTCGAAGGCAACTTCGAGCAAGCCTACTACTGCAAGCAAGACTGCATCGCCCAAGTAGCCACACTCGTCGCCCCCTATGATCTCAATGGCTTGGGCCACGATGCGAGAAGGGCGCCGATGGAGGAAGTAGCCAAGGTAGCAACGGCGCTCGATCGATCGAGCATCGGCAAGGCGGACAAGGTTCCTAGCGGTAGTGGTAGCTCGGTTGGCCCCTCCATCCAGGCGCTTGGCCCCCTAGAAGGGGTTGACCCGATCGAGGTGAGTTCTGACCTTTCCCCATGAGGGAAGGCCAACATCAAGCCATCCGCCCAAAAGCACCATCTCCCAAGCCATGACCCACCAGTCGATGTCCTTCACTGGCCTACCTCTCCAACAACAAAAACCAAGATAAGTCTCGTCCTCCCGACCCTCTTGCTTTGCTTATCTCTATGATTGTCTCCTTTAACCTGAGCCACTGTAGCGATAGCTCAGTGGCACCAAAGGATCGATCGAGCTAACCACCTACTGACCTTTCTGAGGAGAACTACCATAGAAGGCCCCCGAGCGAGGCGAGGATAGGACGGACAGAGCGAGAGGACCGGGCGAGGGATCGGCAAGCTGCTAATGGAACAACCCCAACCACTGTGTTACCAGCTATGTCATCTTTCCCTTCTCTTGTGTCCATTCCATTTTCCTTGTAGGTACTTGCCTATCTCCCGATCCTTCATTTGGATCAGGCCATCCCACCGCACGATGGTCTAGGGGCCCCCAGAAGGGGCATCGCCAAGGTTTCTAAGGCTGCCCCCCCCCCCCACTGGACTTCAAGGCCACCCAAAGCACCTAAAGTGCGAGGGGCACTCGGGAGATGAGTCCACGCAGCTATAACTGGGATGCCCAGAAGCGTCCCGACCATCTGTACGAGCGATGTCTGAGTACTAATCCCGAGCTACTCGTGGTGACCCAATGAGGGAGGCAGCGAGCGCCCAAGTATCGATAGACGGGCTTGGGAACTATATGAGTGGCTCGATCGGGAAGCTGAGGATCTCCCCTCTGAGGGACATGACCGGGGCACAGAACGACCATAAACTCAGGGTTCTCATAGACTTACCCGCTAGTAGCACGGGCGCGGCAATGTTGGCCAATGAGGCCATCATCGCAACAGCCCATCCCAACGATGGACTATGTCTCTAAGCATGACTAGAGAGCAATGGGATTACAAACAAAAGTAATTTTATTTCATTAATTGAGAACGACCCAATTACAATATACGGCGGTAGAAACCACAATCTACTGCCACCTATATGGTGGCAAAGACCATAGGGCGCGCTAGACCTCTGGGTCGGGGCCCTATGGTATTCATCGCTTAGGCTAGTGGGCCATCCTTGGGCCTCCTCCCTAGGGCCCAAGGATGGGCAACATCGACCATCGACGGGGCCAGGCCCCCCTTCGCCACCATAGGGATGGAGGGGCAGCGACCGACGCGTCGTGACCTCTCATCCCCGTCAGATGGTGTAAGAACTCCACTGATCTCGATGGAGCCCTTATGCCCTCAAGGGCAGGGGAATACGGCAGATGCCCCTGGCGTCACGTCATCGCCCCTCCTTCGCTAGAGTCCTTCCACCCTCGAAGAAGCAATCACCCGGCACACCAAGACAGGCTCACCCGAAGGGAAGCGTCGCACTTCATCATCGCCATCGCTGCTAAAGAAGATGAATCTGAGGGGAAGAAGAAGAAGGGGCCACAGGAAGGGATTGAGGACGCTATGTCCCCTGGGGCTTCCCTTTATAGCCCAGATGATGCGCTGTGAGCGGCCCCAGGCCCTCCGATCAGCCATCAATGACTTAAAGGGGCCCTAGGGAACCGGCCAGGCATCTCTTCAATCCCCGCAGCATGACTCAGGACAGTTGCGTGATGACGGCTACATAGTAAAGGCAGAGTCAGGGAACCACTGACAATGAGTCAAGTCCCTGCTCCACTTTCCACCACGTGCACCGCCCACTCCGTGCACGCCTCCTCGCGGGACTTGAGGTGCTCCGACTCCCGTTGAGCCCGTCGACTACCATCGACGGCCTAGATCCGAGCGCACCAAGTGTCGTGACTCCCCCTCCGCTAGATCTGCTCCGCATGGCCCCGATGTCCCATCTCCCAGACAAGGTGGGACAACACGGGGGTGCACGCCTTAACTCCTCCACTAGGCACGACGGCCCAGACACCATCTACCGCCTGCGCAAGACATCAGTGGAAGGGACATGCCTAGTAGCCACCACTCCCACTGACAGGGAGGCCCCACAATGGCCTTAGGGGCTACGCTAGCTCCCCAAACGGAGCAACCCGACCCCCCAATCGACGGGCGCTCGGGTGACGCATCCCCCAAAAAACCAACCAACTCCCCGGAGTTGGGGCGGGAGCAGCGGAGTAGTGGGCCCAATGAGGGCCCCCGTCTAAGGCTCGACGAAGGGGCCACAGGAAGGGATTGAGGACGCCGCGTCCCCTAGGGCTCCCCTTTATAGCCTAGATGATGCGCTGTGAGCGGCCTCGGGCCCTCTGATCAGCCATCAATGACTTAAAGGGGCCCTAGGGAACAGGCCAGTCGTCTCTTCAATCCCCGTAGCGTGACTCAGGATGGTTGCATGATGACGGCTATGTAGTAACGGTGGAGTCAGGGAACCACTGGCAATGAGTCAAGTCCCTGCTCCACTTTCCACCACGTGCACCGCCCACTCCGCGCACGCCTCCCCGTGGGACTTGAGGGGCTGTGACTCCCCTTGGGCCCGTCGACTACCATCGATGGCCTAGATCCGCATGCACCAAGTGTCGTGACTCCCCCTCTGCTAGATCTGCTCCGCATGGCCCCAATGTCCCATCTCCTAGACAAGGTGGGATAGAGTGAGGGTGCACGCCTTAACTCCTCCACTAGGCATGATGGCCCAGACACCATCGACCGCCTGCGCAAGACATCAGCGAAAGGGACGTGCCTAGTAGCCACCACTCCCGCTGATAGGGAGGCCCCACAATGGCCTCAGGGGCTACGCTAGCTCCCCAAATGGAGCAACCTGACCCCCCGATCGATGGGCGCTCGGGTGATGCATCCCCCAAAAAACCAACAAACTCCCCAGAGTTGGGGTGGGAGCAGCTGAGTAGTGGGCCCAATGAGGGCCCCTGCCTAAGGCTCGGCGTGCTCCCCGCACCCGATCTATGGCCATAGAAGGTCGACCCCAGAAGGTCAGCTTGAGAGGATCGGGACTTGCTATCGTAGCCCTCAGAAGGGCGTGATGCTCCGGATGATCAGTTGGCCCCGAACCAGAGCCTAGACGCTCTCGATCATCCAGCCCACGGCAGACACCGATCAAAAAGGAGGGCGCCCCAAGGCCTAAGGTTGTCAACTCCCAGATGAGATCGCCGAGCCCTCGCTCAAGTCGAAGACCTATGCGACATAGTCTCACGAGGGGGTCAGCACCATCATCGCCAAGCCTCGACAGCCAAGCAACACCCATCACGTTGGAAGAAGAGGGCCCCAAGTAGGGCACAGTGTGGCAAAATAGCATAATCTAATGCCTCCCATGAGTGCTTGTCTTCTATTAGACACTAAGCACTCGAGGGAGAACACTAAATTACTCGGTTCTGTCGGGCACACCCTAGGGGAGAACCCGAAAATCCACATTTTTGTCATCAGGATCACAAATGAGAGAATAAAGCTTACATCATTCGTAACCATTTCTTATGTCACTTTTAATACAACATCAGAGTATAATATTTATTAATACAACAGCGGAATAAAATCATGTTATCAGAGTTATAAACAATTTAATTGAACAGCAGAATAGAAACATGTGAACAGAGTTACAGCGGAAATAAACATCTATTAATGACATGATGAAATATTGATATATAGACTACGACAACAGATTATGAAACTTTTGTTTATAAAAGTATTTAGTGAGAGTTATAAATAACAACTACGATCGTAGCGTAAAGGAAATCCTCTCTGAGCCCACCAGGAGGAATCCACACACAAAGGTCAGCTCAAGCCTCCACCTATTATCTGCAACAGGGGGAATAAAACCCTGAGTACCCAATAGGACTTACCCGATAGGAGAAAAGAAAAGACTCCAAGGATATGCAAGGCTATCTGGCTTGTGGGTTTATTGCATTTGCAGGAAGCATTACTAAGCGTGCGTCCTTATGTTCGTTTTTTATTAATAGCCGCATTGGTTCATTAACTAACCATTCTATGTAAGCACCTGTGCTACTTTCAAGCAGGTGGTAAGCAATCAGATTTCCTTTGTCCATCTTCCATCTTTCATCTTTCAGTTCTCACTACGATGCTAAACCGTAGACAAGCCGTACCGGATAGCCCGGCGATTCGTAAATCAATGCCCCCAGCTGGGTACCCTGAAAACACACGTCCTGCTTGTACCCCAGGCACAAGCAGGACTAACCCATCACTCTCTTGTCCTGGGTGTCTAGGTCCCCGTCCAAACTTGGACTCCAAGCCTCCACATCCTGAGTCCTGGACTCTGTGTGGCGCAAGGACCTCCACCATCCCCGCCTCCAATCAGTCGGTCCGGAAAGAGCTAGATCCGCGACAAGAGAGCAACAAGTCTTCCAAGCGCCCATACACAAGTATGTGCTCGGGATAATAAGTCTGTGACCTGCCTAGAGTCTTATGTAACGAATGATCCTTAACTGACCAGACAGGAAAAGCAGTGTAACCAAGCTATGCCCCGCGTCCACGGCGACACAACCTCTTACACCCCCCAATACCCAAACCATATCCCTGCCTAGTCACCATTTGCCTTTCCATCATTTTTATATTTCTCCAAGTGATGATAATCCAATAATATATTTCCTACATCTCGCGAGTGACAGGCAATCACTCGACTTCTACCGGAGTCCTGTAGCATTGCAATCTACACGATCCTGTTATACTAGTAAGACTCATAGGATAAGGAGATATATGCAAGTGGGTTTCATTCAACTCCTTAAAACTTAATGCACATATATAATTTAAACTGCAGAAAGTAGGGGTTATGCACCGTGGCTTGCCTGGGTAAGATATATTAAAAAGTTAGTATCTGCATCTTCAGATCATCCACCGTCGACTGGATAAAAATACCATTGCATCATCTCCTAGAGAGAATACCATAACACCATCTTTGGATTCCCAATCATCCTTCGATCAATCGGTTGATCCATCATCGTACCTATATGATATGCATGCGATACAATGCAAAGATGTAATTAATCAACTGCAATCGTGACTCGTAAAATACGACGTACGCCACTTGAGTTAACGGCTAGTTCTAACGACGACCGTATTTAGGCTACATATACACGTCATCGGATAAGACATTATTTCCCAATAATTATTTTAGTTATATAAACCCAAGTTGTTTCTTTATTCGCAATAGAACATTATTATTTATCTAGCAACTAATTATTCTAGAGCTACAAAAATTATGGTGAGTAGCTAATATTGCTAGGAACCTACTGTAAAGATTTCAGATCCACTACTATTACCAATTTATCACGAAAGTTCCTATAAGTTTATATTTTGCAATATTAAGCATCTTAGATTAATTATATGGCTCCCAAAAATATTAGCGAACTATGTGAACAAAATATACTAATAGGTAGATCCTAATTTTAGAGACTCAACAAAACTGGTTTCACTATTTTATGATTTTTATTTGATTTATTACGGATTTACAAATCTCAGCCATTTTAAACAATTAATAAAACTAGTAGAAAGCGAAATACGCACCACGGCCGCATTAGGCCCGGCCGGTCAAGACTGGCCCGCCCACCCGAAACCCAGGCCGCGGCGGCAAAGGCAGCCCAGAGCACGGACGGTGTGTCCGGTCGGCCCAGCAGCGCAGCGCGGCGGTGGCCAAGTAGCGTTGCGCGGCCCACCGACCAAGCATGGCCTAGCCAGGGCGCGCGGCGCGCGCGGCCCGCAGAGGCGCGAGGCCCAGCAAATGGCCAGCCCACGCGGCGCGGCGGCCCAGGCGGGACGCAGTCACGGCAGGCCGGCCCAACGAGCCGGCCCATCATGGCTTGGGGCACGGTCGCGACAGCATTTTTGCGAAGTGACCCCTACGCTCTTCTCTAATCAATCCTAGGTCCAGAGTACTGTTCAATGAGTCATGTATTTTTGCAGTAAAGACCCCGTATAACGTTCCGGCTTGGATACTTACCCTCCTCTACCTCCTCTTCACCAAAGCAAAGCACCAGGGGAGGACACCAGCTGGTGGTGGCGACAACGACGCCGTGAGCCGCGGCAACCGGCGAGGCAACCCCTACACCGGCGGCCATAGCGTGCTCGCACGTGGGCACAACGGTCCGGCTGCACACGCAGCACGGCGAAGACCCGGGCAAGGGGGGCCGCGACGTAGACGACGGTAGGACCATGTAGGCGGCGTGGGGCTGCGACAGCAGGACGCCAGTGCTCGCACGGCGTGAGGCATGGCCACGGCGAGGATGTGGCCGCGTTCGGCATGGGCGCGCAGGGCTCGGTGTACCAGGCGCAGCGTGGAGCTCGCGCGAAGGTGGGGCGACGCGGACGGCTCAGGGACGGCGACGACAGTGGCCATGGCGACGGGGCGCATCACTGGCACGGTCAGTAGGCGGGGCCACGCGGACGACGGCGGGCGGCGATGGCCCCTGGAGACAGCTGTCGTGATGCGGGCAAAATGGCGCGACCACAAGTGCTTTTGGGGGTGCGGCATTCCAGGCCAGAGCGCGAACAACAGGGAGGGAAAAGAAGGGGCAGCGCCAAGGCGGTGCAGACGGACCCACGTGGCCGACGAGCTCACGCATGGGAGAGACCACGGCATGGGCGCACCTGGCCGCGGCGGTGGAGCGGCGCTGGCGTGAGCGCATGCTGCGGCCGGGCGACGGCGGCTCGACAGCCATGGCGGAAGCTCGCGCGAGGCCAGAAGAGGACGGGAGGTGTCGGTGCTTCATGGGCCCACGCGCGAGATGAGGAGCGAGGAGCCGAAGGAGGCTCAGGCGTGGTGCTGCGGGGAGCAGACCAGCGCAGGCCAGGACTCGCTCACGGGGAAGGCGCGGGCCAGCGCAGAGCTCGAGCGCGCGCGTGCTGGAACCGAGGAGGGGGCGGAGCTTCGGCCTTGAGCAAGGGGAAGAGCGGGGAAGGAAGAAGAGGGGCGCGGGACACCGACGACTCCGGTGCGGACGGCGCAGGAGCTCACGAAGGAGAGGCGGGCGGAGTTCCAGAGCGAGGTGGTGCCATGGGAGGGAAAAGCAGGAACTTGTCCGTGGCTCCAGCGCGGACCGGGGTGCAGAGCGCGGACGCCGAGGTGGAGGAGGCGGCTGTGGTGAAACGGCTCGACAGCGGCACTACGGAGCGCGGCCAAAGTAGCTAGGCCACAACAGCCGAAGGAAGGAGTAGGGACGGTGTCCGACAGTGGCGTTCTAGGGCTGGTCGTTTCCTCCTCGGCACCTCAGAGAAGAAAAAGGGAGGGGAAGGCAGGACTGACGCGGATTGATCGGTGATCTGACTGCTACCGTCCAGAGCGGGGAAACCGATGGAGTCGATGAAGACAACGCTGTGAAACAGGGACTTGGGCAAGCAACGGGGACAAGAAGGACGGCGCTGCAGCAAGTTCGGCCAACTTTCATTAAAACAAGAACAGCACGGCGAAATTGACACGAGTTGACTCGAAAACAGGACCACGTGCTTTTGACTCAGGCAGTCTTATATATATATATATATATATCGCCGTAACAGCACTTTGCTTCGGAGCACGTTCATCCATCGTAACTTTTACAATGGTTTACTAATTTACGCAAGCTTCGCTTATCGTTTCCCGCATATTTTAAATCAAAAATTCGAGAAACTCGTTTCGAAAGTTTTACTGAGGCCTAAATCGCGGCGCTAAAAAGGATCATAACACCGGGGTGTTACACACAGCATCCACGTCAGCGAAATCCATCCCTGCCAAGGAGGGTTCGATCACCAGAAGATCGAATTCAGTCCTTCGTCGCCATCACGACAAGTGAGGCCACAAAGGGCTCAGGGGCTCGTGATGAGATCCTAACATATGTGTATGTTAAACCTTGGGTCCAGTGGCTCCCGAACGAAGAAGACCCCCAACCGACCCCTTCAGGATCGCTCAGGGGATCGAGGGCTATACCCATCAGGTACGCTCGCGCGCACCCTCTGGAGAAGAAGCCCGACCGAGCATGACTCCACCACAACTTCCGCTTGGGGCTCGGGGGCTTGTCTGAGCCCTAAGGCTCCCAATCTACAACAACACATAGGCCCCGCCCTTTGCTCTTGTCCCGCCAATGATGTCAGCCAAGGCCCGGGCGCAAGAAGACATGCCCCGAGCTACCGAGGCTCGGGGGCTCCCGGCGCTGTCCCTTGGGCACGGCATTCCACTCCATTCTATTCCTTGGCCTCCGCTCAGCACCGAGAGCAAGGCAACCCACCGAGGGCCACCAAGAGCTCGTCCACCGCATCCCGTCGTCTTCCTCCTCTCCGACGAGGGGAAAACACCATCGGCGGCGAGGCAACTTTAGGATTAGCACCGAGCTAACCCCCTACCAAATCTCTCTACAACCCTGTTGTACCCCCTTCCGATTTTTGCTGTTTTTAAGTATAAGGATCATCAGCTGCTGGACGTAGGGCACCGATTGACCCGAACCAGGATAAACCGTTGTGCCCTCTCTGTGATTCTTATGTTCTTGAGTCCACCTAAGCCACCGGAGACCCGTATTCTGATATCGACTTGATCAACAATGCTTGCCGCGGTTTCGACCCCGCGACACCCCCCATATTTAATTCGTTTGAGAATTCAACAACGCATTATAAGGAAGATGCAACAGAATTTTCACCAATTCGTTCACGATGAATCAATCCACAAACTCAATTCCTTGCCTAGCTGCCTACAGTTGGACAACCCAATTTTCAATTGGATCTGATGTACTTCTGTATTTTACTAGTACTTCATTGTTATTCTTTCAATATTTTACTTGTTATTTCAGTAGACAATTGTATATAGCAAGAGAGAAGAGACACAAAGTGCCGATAGCAACTGCTGAGCGAATAATCCTCGTAGAGGCAACTAAGCTTTCCTCTTAGCCTCTGACTACTGCTGAAATGAATGACATTGATATTTTTTTCTGGACCAATTAAACATTTCAATTGTCAAACAATACACCTGGCCTATGGTCAGATCATGAGGTCAACCAACTAGAAGCTAAGAAAACCATACATCATTATGAGCAGGCTGCACCATTTTCTTTGGAGGGGGCAGGATACGGGATGTGCGTAAATTGTATTTTGAATTATAGTGAGTTTTCACCCGGTTAAAAGACATAAACAGGATTATCTTATTTTTATCTTATAAAAAAAATTGACCAGGGGGAGAGATGTCCCCCTGATTTTTCGTCTTAAGAAGCTGGTGCCGTGACTCGAACCGGGCTGGCTCAGCCAACCGCTTCTTTGGCGTGTTGTGCTGACCAGTTGCACCGTAAGAGTGTTGGCATTTTTTTATCATATAAAGAGACCAAATTACCATGTGATGCTTTACTTTGTTCACACAAACGAAAATGACTCTGTCCGTATTCTGGATTAGTGCAAATCCTTGCAAGGAGAAACATGGCGAATGACACTTTGCTGCGAGATTGAAATTATTGTACCACCACTGAGAAAAACTTGCATGCTTGGTTTCGTGATCCTATAACCCTTTTGTTCATCCTGGATTATTCTATGTCTGCATCCACGGGTTCAATAATAAGCTCATCATTAGTCATAAGTCATAAACCATGCATGGAGTAGTGGTGCTCAGCTCAGCTAGCTCTATCGGTTTCAAGCACAACCGAAGCAGCTCGGTTAGTTTAATCGCAATATAATCATGCAACGGCTTAAGGGAACTCCTCGCTGGTTAGCTTAATCTCAATCATGAAATGACTTAAGGTTTGAACTCCTCACAGTATTCCGAGTCACTTAGACATATATACATTAATTTGTGCTATATTTATCTGACCACACACTATTGGAGGCCGCGGCTTTGCCGAGTGTTTTTACACTCGGCAAAGAGCCCTTTGCACTCGGCAAAGGCTTTGCCGAGTGTAGCACTCGGCAAAGGCCGCTCGGCTAAAATTTTCTCGGCAAAGGGTTTTTGCCGAGTGCTTTTTATCGAGGCACTCGGCAAAATAAAAAATAATTTTGCCGAGTGCTTGGGGCGGCACTCGGCAAAATATTTTCAGCCGTTGCGCGCCGGCTGTTAACGGTTATTTTGCCGAGTGTCCGACCCAGCACTCGGCAAATTTTTTTTTATTTTTTTTAAAAATTACTTTGCCGAGTGCCCAGCCCAGGCACTCGGCAAAGTTTTTTTTATTTTTTAAAAAAAGTACTTTGCCGAGTGCCACTGCTCAGGCACTCGGCAAAGTTTTTTTTATTTTTTTTAAAAAATTACTTTGCGGAGTGCCCCTGCCCAGGCACTCGGCAAAGCTTTTTTATTTTTTTAAAATAATTTCTTTTGCCGAGTGTCCCTGTTTAGGCACTCGGCAAAGAATTTCTGGATTTTTTTTAAAAAAAATACTTTGCCGAGTGCCACGGCGAGGCACTCGGTAAAGAATTTTTTTTTTGAAAAAACTTTGCCGAGTGCCTTGCCCATGGCACTCGGCAAAGACCCCGAGAATTGCAATTTTTTTTACATTCCATTGTAACAGACAATACATACATATATATATATATACATCATCACATCTATATCACCAACATGCATTATATATCACCAAAGTTCAACATCACAAGTTTATTATTACAAGTTCAACATCACAAAGTTCAACATCCCTACTGCGGCGACGGAGACTGCATGTGTGGCCCCCTGGACAGCGGTGAAGGACCGGACTACGGCGAAGGGTTGACATGATCAGCCGCCGGTGACACGCTAGCGGGATTGTTTGAACCCGCCGACGGAGGCTGTACAAAAGAGAAGAGATTGCATGTGTTAGACTCAAAATTGAAAATTTCGGCAGCACCTCCCCTGCACGGGGAGGTTTCCAACCTGCAAGAAACAACGGCACGAAGGCCGACAATCACAACGGCACGAAGGCCGACAATCCCAACGGCACGAAGGCCGAAAATCACAATGGCACGGAGGCCGACAATCCCAACGGCACGAACGTATTAAACTTTCATACTCACAGGAGTGAAGTGTCGAACCGGAGCTGGAGCTGGCAACTGCACTTGGACACCCGATGCTTGCCCGATGGTTTGCATGATCTGATACATGTCTGCCATCTGCTTCTTCGTGGCCTCCAGCTCTGCGGTCAGGTGCGCTTGCGTCTCCCTTGTCTCTGCCAGCTCGGCCTGCAGTGTTTCAATCACATGTTTCAGTATTGCAAATCTGATCAATGTGTGTAACGTTTCAATGTACGACGAGTGAAACCGGAATTACCTGAAGTTCGTCGACCCGCGACAGTGTTGGAGTAGGCCGTGCACGTATGGGAAGGCTTCTGGCCGTGCTCCGTGCCCTCACATCGGAGAGAGAGGGTGCAGAGCTCGAGGAGTCGGCACCGTCTACAATCCACAACCGCCCGTGCTTCCTGCCTTGCCCCAGCCTCATGATCACCTCTGTCTCAAGGGGCTCAGTGCTCAGATTGTGATCTGAGCCACGGAGCGCCCTAACCGCCTCCATGTAGTCTCTAACCTTAGCGTGGACGCTCGGGTCAGAGTAAGCCTGGGCAGGGGCATCTGGGTTGAAGACGACACTGGATTTCATCGGGCCCATGTGGGACACAGCCCATGCCCCAAACTCCGACACCGGCACATCCGGGTGTGCCACCTCCTGGAGAAAGACGGCAAGATGATTAGAAATCAGGCAAAATTGAGCGTTAGAATAGATAAATGACATCTCGTACAAGTGCCCGCTTGAATGCGGGGAGGTTGCGGCTGCCTTGGTGGTGAGTTGGAGTGGTCCTTAGTGCCCGCTTCCGCTTGCCTTGCTCGTGCTTTGCGATGTACACCGGGTCAAGGTACCTGTCCATGATCCTCGACCATGCCGATCTATGCGACATGCACCACGAGGCCGGCACCTACACATCATCAAGTGTTTGACATATAAGAAGATCAATTCTGGACCTACTAAATCTCAAAACGAATCAATATTATTCACCTACCTGAAGGTACTGCTCCTTGGTCAGCGCCACCTTTCTTGCGTCGGTTTTGTTGAGGAGCTCTTTCTTGATGGACCTGTAGTAGTCGATGTGGGCCTAGAGTCGCGCCTCGTGAATCATGTCGCCGACGTACTTCTTACAGGCTCTGTGTGTCGTCTGATCCGCCAGGGTCTCTCTACCTTCTTCGGCCTTGAAGTACCTCTGCATACAAACACGATGTATCCGTTCATTATTTCAATAAAAGACTTAAGCAATGGAGGAGATGTATTGAGCTATGTTGTGAGACACTTACCCAAAAGTCCACCAAAACCCCTGCTTGTCCTGCTCGTCATCCGAGCCGAGCTTGTACCTGTCCCACGACCAGGCCGGACTCCCACCTCCCCTCTTTCAAGTCCATAAGGCCGGGGAAGTGTTTCCTGCACAGACATCCCAGGACAGTAGCGAGGGTGCGTGGGGGGTCAAGAGCACCCGATAGAACTAGCCTACCCCTGCATAAGTGATTACGAAAAATTATTAGTTTCTCTTTTGATTTTCAACGTATCATATGAAGTACTAGTGATAACATATATAGTTACTTACCTTCTTCCCACAGGACGAACCAGTGGGCGTCGGTCAGGAAGCGAAACCGGATGAAGGCTTGTGGGACCTCGTAGGTAGGGAGCCGACTGAGCAGAACTGTCCTCCGTCTGCTGAGTCCCCTCGTCCCCCGACGGAGTGTCTATGGTCGTGCCCGTGGCCACCACGTGGTCCTCTGGGGTAGGAGACGGGTCCTCTGGCTGGTCGAGAGCCGGGGGAGGTGGTGGGTCCCTCCTGGGGCGACCCTGGCCCCTCCCCCTCCCCCTCCCTATGCTGGGGTGACCTAGGCCTGCTCTCGCCGCTGGGGGCAAAGACGTCCCCTCGCCTCCATCAGGAGGGCATAGCCTCTGGTACACCGAGAGCACCTGCCTCAGTGAACGGTTGCCCACCATCTTTGTTCTGTCACCTGCAATATACAAAGAATGAACAACAAGCGTTAGTACATACATGTCAAATAGTTCAAAATGAATAAACATAACAAAATTTAATAAAAACATAGTATTACATAGTTTAGGAATAATCTTCATGATTGGGGTCATAGGTCTCATCATCACTGTCAAAATTGTCTAAATGGGCAACACTATTCAAAGGTTCTGTGTCTTCTTCATTGTCTTTGCCTAAATATAATCGCTCAAGCATTTGAATGTCCTTCGGATTTAGCACTACATCTCCAGGGTCCTCGTCATCAACCGTTTCATTGTCTACTTCCATGGCGGTCATCACACCGGGTAAGACTATCTCAAAGCTCCCTTATAGCCCATCTGCTTGATAGAACTCTCCATCATATGTGTTTGTGTCGAAGGTGTAATCTTCATCGTTTGGAATAGGTAGTTTACCGTGCGAAGATACCTGGTGCACAATAGACCAACCCTTAAGATGGTCTTTGTCTTGGCACGCGTATGGCATATGATACACCTGCACGGCCTGTTGAGCCACAATATAGACATCTTTTCCTTTATAGATGGAATCATGCCTAATCTCGACTAGCCCAAGATGAGGGTCTGTCTCGTTCGTGCAGGATCAAACTAGTGGCACTTGAATATGATAGGAGTAAGAGGTACCCGGCCCTCATATTCAAGTTCATAGATCTCCTCAATTATTTCGTAGTATTCGACGCCATTAGTGCCCGGCGTAAAAACTTGGCTGTTGGTGGTTTTCCGACCGGGCCGAGTCTGCTCGTGTCTTGACGTGTGGAAGCGATATCCGTTCACGTCATAACCGGTATATGACTTCACCCTTAACTTGAAGCCATTTGCAACCTATCTCAACTCGTCACTCATGGATGCATTTGTTTGCGCCTGCAAGCTCAAGCATGATACATCGTTATACTATTGGAACGTACGAGCTACTAAGGAATATCGACGAACGTACGACCTTTTGTTTGAACCAAGAAATGAAATCAGGCCTCCTAGCTCCCGCACCCTCTGAAAGAAGGGTATCATGTTCGTGCGGGGTAGGATCCCTTGATTGATGCCACTATTGATGAACAAATTCCCTGTACCAAAGAGAATCAATGGGGTTCGATATAGAATAGTGACGTCGTATTGAAACAAGTTCGTTGAGAACTTACTTAATGAATGGCGCAACCTCGACAAGGTTGGTGAACACATATAGCGTGATTCTGCGCCACTCTTCTGGATCCAATCTCTTGGGGGTCGATCCACTTGCGCTGCCTAGTTGGCATTTGAAAAGGCTGAGGGTCAATTCAACTTCGTCAGCATTGTAACGAGGGGGTGGATTATGCTTGCTAGGAAGGTTCGGCTTGTAGTAGGATGTCATGAAGTTTGCAACCTCCTTCCGAATGCTTGCCTCTACAATGGAAGCCTCAATTTTGGCTTTATTTGTACATTTCTTACGAAGAGTCTTTAGACATCGCTCGATTGGATAGCACCAATGGGCCTGCACGAGCCCCCCAACCATGCCTCGGTCGGGAGGTGCACAATCAGATGCTGCATCGGCAAGAAGAAGTCAGGTGGAAAGATCTTCTCAAGCTCACAGACCAACTCAGGTGCCATAGTTTCCAATTCTGTAATGATGGTCGAAGATAGCTCCTTGGCACAAAGCTGGCGAAAGAAGTAGATCAACTTTGCCAGCACTAGCCAGACATGCTCAGGGACATAGCCTCGAACCATCGACGGAAGTATGCGCTCAATCCATATGTGGTAGTCATGACTCTTCATCCCGTTGACTCGCAGAGTCTCTAAGTTCACTCCCCTGCTCAGATTCGCTAGCATACCCATCAGGGTACATTAAGTTCTTGATCCATCGAAGTACTTCCCTCCTTTGATCGATTTTCAAGACATAGGGGGCCCTAGGCCTTCTCCACTGCTTTCCTGTTGCAAGAGGCCGCATCTCTAGGTTTGGCCTATCGCACAACGTTGCCAGGTTCACTCTAGCCTTAGGGTTGTCCTTAGACTTGTCAGTGTCCATGAGCGTTGCCCAAAGTGCCTCGGCGATATTCTTTTAGTGTGCATGACATCAATGTTATGGGGCAGTAGGAGGTCATCGAAATAGGGGAGCCTCGTCAAGCCGGACTTATGAGTCCACATATGTTGCTCACCATATCCCATGAAACCACCATCTTCGTTGGGCACGAGAGCATCTATCTGAGCATGAACCTTCGCCCCTAGTCCTCAAGTGTGGTCTAGGGTCCATCACTTTGACACCTTTCGTAAAGCTCTTGACATCTTCTCTGAATGGATGGTCAAGAGGGAGGAATTGATGATGTTTATCGAACGACGAATACTTGCCACCCTTCTTCAACCATATGAACCTCAAAGCTTCCTTGCATATTGGGCATGGGAACTTCCCCTGAACACACTAGGCGCACATTAACCCATACGCCAGGAAGTCGTGCAGGGAGTAGTGGTACCAGACGTGCATTTTGAAGCTAGTCTTCGTAGCTCGGTCGTATGTCCACACCCCTTTGACCCAAGCATCGATCAACTATCTATCAGCAGGCTCCATGAAGACACCCATATTACTCCCTGGGTGTCCAGGGATTATCAACGATAGGAACACAAGTATGCCATTGAAAGGAGACACCGGGGGGAGATTCAGGGGGATGACGAACACGGGCCAACATGTGTATGGTGCAGCCATCATGCCATATGGATTGAACCCATCTATTGCCAGCGCGACACGTACATTATGAGCCTCCTCTGCTTTGAGAGGATGCCGTGAATTGAAGTACTTCCATGCATCAGCATCGGATGGATGTACCATCTTCTCAGGATTGTATCGTGTGCCAGTTTTTGTGCCATGTCATCTGTTTCACGGATTCCTTGGTCATGAATAGCCATTGGAGCCTCGGCAGGAACGGAAGGTGTCGTAGGACTCTCATGGGGATCTTAAGCTGCCTCTTCTGGCCATCGCCTGAGTCTACCTCCATGTACCTGGAGGATTTACACTTCGGGCAGTACTTTGCATCCGTGTGTTCTTTCCTAAATAGGACGCACCCCTTCGGACACACATGTATCTTGTCATACGACATCTTAAGTGCAAGAAGGAGCTTCTCTAACTCGTACAAGTTCTTCGGCATAATGTGTGTCTTCGGTAGCATATCGCTCCACACGGCCACCATCTTGTCGAAGCCTTCTCGACTTAGGTTTAACTCAACCTTCAACCCCATTACGCAACCAATGGCATCCAGCTGAGAAACATTAGTATGATCGTGAAGGGGTCTCTGTGCCGAGTCCAACATCAGGTAGAAGGCATCTGCGGCAGCCTCCATCTCCTCCTTGTCATGTCCTTCAGTGAACTAAGCTTGGTGCGTGTCATCCAGCATGTCTGCTACCCTGGCATCATCATCGAAAGCCTCGAGCCGTGGTCTCACCACCTCCTCCCTGATACGATCGGCTTCACCATGGTGGATCCACCGGTGGTAGCCCGGAGTAAATCCAAACTTCACAATATGTTTACCCATGGTTAACTTATCTTTCCTTCTTCTGTTGTCACAACCGCTGCACGGACAAACCACTAGAGAATGGCCTCCAGCACTCTCACCAAATGCATGCTGTAAGAATTCTTTGACCTTGACTATAAACAGCAAGTCGTAATCGTGCTCATCTCTCTGGAGCGTGTACATCCACTCACGGTCCTCCATCCTTTAACAGACGTATCAGCACATATGAGTCACCATCAATTGCATCTATGCGGTGTCCCTACTCTCTAATAGGTGAGGATAGGTCCTAATCCCACCCGCGGATCCGTAGATGAGGTTAGTTTCCATGCTCTGCTCCTATCCGAGATAGAATTTCGGCAGCACCTCCCTGCTGTTCTCCCGATACACGTCCTGCAAGGGAGAGTGTGTATCTAGAGAACAATAGGGGGGTGATGCCGAAACACTGTCTCGGACCGAAGCGGACCATGGAAACTAACCCATCTACGCATCCGCGGGCTGTCCAAAAAACGTGGATAATCCGAAACAGAAATGCTCGTAGATATGCAAAGATCTGCATACCTCCAAAGATATCTCTTTTGGATGGGAGACGCCTAACTAGGCTACACCAATCTACGACGACAGACAAGCGGAAAAAGAGGTGATTTATACCTAGGGTGTCGGTGAAGTCAGGCTAGCGAGGCAGTGGCGAGTCGACGCAGTGGCGAGGCGACGCAATGCAGGCAGACCCGCGACGCCGACGAAGACGATCGGGGACCTCTGGGTCACCTCCGACAGGTCCTGCTCTGCAAAAGAAGAAACACGACACTATAAGTTCAAAATTTCGGCAGCACCTCCCCTGCACGGGGAGGTTTCCAAAACCTACAAAAAACAACGGCACGAAGGCCAACAATCACAAACGGCACGAAGGCCGATAAGCACAGTGGCACGAAGGCCGACATCACAACGACACGAAGGCTGACAATCACAAACGGCATGAAGGCCAATAAGCACAGCGGCACGAAGGCCGAGCGGAGAAAGGGTGGATATACCTAGCCCACGCTCGTAGGCGGTTCGGTGACGGTAGGGGCATCGGTGGGACGGGCACGCGGAGAAGACGGCCGAGACACCTCCTCCTCCCCTCCACCTCGGCTTCCTCCCCCTCTCCCCTTCTCCTCCTCCTTCCTCTCCTCCTCCTTCTTCCTTTTTCTTCTCTTTTTCCTTCTCCTTCTTCTTCCTTTTCCTTCTCTTTCTTTCTCCTCTTTTTTCTTCCTTCTTCTTCCTTCTTCTCCTCCCTTCTTCTTACTGTTGCTTCCTCCTCCTTCTTCCAAGCCGGTGGCAAGACCAAGGGAGCACGGGGGCGCGCGGGGCCGGCGCGTGCAGGGGAGGACGGCCGCGTGCGTCGGCGGTGGCAGCACGCGCGGACGGTGGCGGCGCGCGCCAAGGAACCGCGTGGCCTGGCGGCGCGATCGGGCTAGGGGGTGCTCGGGGGCGGGCGATGCAGGGGCGGGGGCGCGCGGTGGCGGGGGCTCGCCGGCGTGGGCGCGCCGGCGCGGCGGAGCCGGGGTGGCGGCGCTGGCGGGCCGGGGATGCGCGTGCCAGGACCGAGCAGAGCGGGCGGGCTGCGCGGTCGGGCTGGGGTTGCTCGGGGGCAGGCGATGCAGGGGCGGGGGCAGGGGCTCGCCGGCGTGGCGGAGCGGGGGTGGCAGTGCTGGCGGGCCGAGGATGCGCGCGCCGGGACCGAGCAGAGCGGGCGAGCGGCGCGGCTGGGCTAGGGGGTGCTTGGGGGCGGGCGATGCAGGGGCGAGGGCGCGCGGTGGCGGGGGCTCGCCGGCGTGGGCGCGTCGGCGCAGCGGAGCGGGGGTGGTGGCGCTGGCGGGCCGGGGATGCGCGCGCCGGGACCGAGCAGAGCTGGCGGGCAGATAGGGTTCTGGGGTGGGGGGGGATTTTGGGCCGGCGGCCCATTTTCTATTGGGACTTTGCCGAGTGCTCCAGAAAGGGCAACTCGGTAAAAAAAATATTTTTTAAAAACATATTTTGCCGAATGTAAGCCTTGGGCACTTGGCAATTTTTTTTTAATTTTTTAAAACTTATTTTGCCGAGTGCCAGTGCCAGGCACTCGGTAAATTTTTTTTATTTTTGAAAATCAACTTTGCCGAGTGCCCCCTGGGCCGGCACTCGGCAAAGCCCACTTTGCCGAGTGCCCCCCATGGCACTCGGCAAAATATATATTTTTTATTTTAGGCCCAAATTTTTTTCTGTGGCCTTGTGACAGTATTTCAAACTCTATTTTAAAATTTGAGGCAATTTTGACTTTTTGATATATTTCATTAGTTTATTTCGTTTGGTCGAATTTTTTGGGATATTTCAAATTTGAACTATAGGTACATGGAATAATGGACTTTGGTCATCCAAAAATTGATACTCATGATATTTAGGGTATGTTTAAGCCGTATCCAGAAACTCACATGAAATCTCGAGCATCTCGTTGACGTAACATGTCGAGGTACTTGTCGGAAATGTGATTTTAAATTATATAAAATGCAACGACATTTTATATAATCTAGTGTTGACGTAACATTTTATATAATTTAAAATCACATTTTCGGCAAGTACCTCGACATGTTACGTCAACGAGATGCTCGAGATTTCATGTGAGTTCCTGGATACGGCCTAAACATACCCTAAATATCATGAGTATCAATTTTTGGATGACCAAAGTCCATTATTCCATGTACCTGCAGTTCAAATTTGAAATATCCCAAAAAATTCGACGAAATGAAATAAACTAATGAAATATATATAAAAAAAGTCAAAATTGCCCCAAATTTTAAAATAGAGTTTGAAATACTGTCACAAGGCCACAGGAAAAAATTTGGGCCCAAAATCAAAAAAATAATTTGCCGAGTGCCGGACCAGGGGGCACTCGGCAAAGTTGATTTTCAAAAATAAAAAAAAATTGCCGAGTGCCTGGCGCTGGCACTCGGAAAAATAAGTTTTAAAAAATTAAAAAAAAATTTGCCGAGTGCCCAAGGCTTACACTCGGCAAAATATGTTTTTAAAAAATAAAAAAAATTGCCCAGTGCCTTGGTCTGGCTCTCGGCAAAATAAGTTTTAAAAAATAAAAAAAAATTGCCGAGTGCCATGGGCTGGCACTCGGCAAAATATGTTTTTAAAAAATAAAAAAAAATTTGCCGAGTGCCTAGGGCTAGCACTCGGCAAAATAAGTTTTTAAAAATAAAAAAAAAATTGCCGAGTGCCATCCGTAAGGCACTCGGCAAAATCTGACGGCAGGTGGCCGCCGTCACGGGCCGGCCACCTTTTGCCGAGTGGGACTTTTGCCGAGTGTCGCGGCACTCGGCAAAGCCCACCTTTGCCGAGAGCCAGGCTTTGCCGAGTGCTTTATTTTGCAGAGTACGGCACTCGGCAAAATATTGCTTTGCCGAATGCCCCGATAAAAAGCACTTAGCAAAGTCTCAGGCACTCGACAAAGTACAGTTTTCCAGTAGTGACAGTTGAACAGGATTCAAATATAAGCATTTTTATTTAGAAGTGAAATAAAGAACTATAATCTAGTATTTTGGGAGAAATTTTTTTATTTAAGCTGAAATATTTTGAGCTAGAACATTTTCTCGTGGATTCGGAATAGTTTGTTATTAAGCTAGAATGTTTGTTATATATATATATATATATATAGCAATGAGAGACAAAAGTGCCGGTAGCCTGCTGAGCGAATCCTTGCAGAGGCAGCTAAGCTTTGTTCTAAATAAGCTTCTGACCACCGGTGAAATGAACATTGATTATTTTTTTGGACCAATAAACATTTCAATTGCCAGATCATGAGGTCAACCAACTAAGAAGCTTAGAACCATATAATATTGTCAGCACGCTGCACTTTCTTTTTTTCTTGGAGGGGCGAGGATACAAGCTTCTAGTTGGTTGGCCTCATGATCTGACAACAGGATGTATATTGTTTGACAATTGAAATGTTTAATTGGTCCAAAAATAATAATCAATGTTCATTTCACCCGGCCAGTGGTTATTAGAAGTTTAGAGCAAACCTTATTAGCTGCCTCTGCAAGAGGATTCCCTCAGCAGTTGCTACCGGCACTTGCTTGTCTCTCATTATATATTGCTGCATACGATTGTCTACTGATTCATTGAAAGAACAATGATGAAGTAAAATATTGGAAGAATAACAATGAAGTACTAGTAAAATAGAGAAATGCTAGACCGACCAACTTCAGGTCCAATTGAAAATTGGTTGTCCGATTGTACGTAGCTGGCAAGGAATTGAGTTTATCGGTTGCATCAAGAAACGATCTGGTGTGAAAGCTGTTGCATCTTCCTTTTTCTCTTTAATGTGTTGTTGAATTCTCAAACAAATTAAATATTGGGACAAATATATAGACACAATATCTAATACAGGAAAGATTTTTTTTTCTAACAGCTAAAAACGATCTTCAGGGTGGGTTCATAAAACCATCACAAGAATTGCAAAGTTCAGTTCAATAATTTTCAGGCCTTGTTTAATGTACGTGTATTCGCTCCAATCCAAATATGTTAGAGTGGAATGGAATTGAATTTAGTTTAATTCCACTCTAATCCACTTCAACACACGTGGATTGAGATGAATACGCGTGCGCATCCGGGAGAAGCGACCTGCCCCTGCAATATAGTAACGATTCCAAGGCGTTGAGCAGTTTAAAACTTCACATTTTAATTTGCAGTTGGTACCGGCACTCGATCATCTCTATATATAGTATAACATACTGATCGAAAGAACAATGTTGAACATATGAGTAAAGAACTGTGAAGTAGTACTAATTAAGCGTACTAGTGAGATAATACAGTATATATATGCTCATTCGTTTCGCTTGTCCGATTGAAAACGGGATATGGAATATATACAATGGATGACAGCAATGGAATGTTCTTGCGTGAATGAAATGTGTTGCATCCTCTTCTTCTTCTTTTTTATGCCGCAGAATTAATTATTCTCATGGAATATGTACAATGGATGACAGCATTAATGGGTCAACGAAGATACTCACCGAATAAGGGGATCATGTTTCAAGATAAAAGACACAGAATAAAATGATGAACTGTACGTGCGTAACCTTCATCAAACAAACGAGTAATTAAGTGGCTCGCTACAACTACAAACATCGGGGTTTTTTTTAGCATAACTACAAACATCGGTTGAGTATGGTTACTTGTAACTACATGCATACCAGCTTTCTAATTAGGGCATGTTTGATCCACCCAGCTAAAGTTCAGCTAGCTAAAATTTCAAAGCTAATAAGCTACCTAAAATTTCAAAGCTAAACTTTAGCTGAGGTGTTTAGATCATTCAGCTAATAGACTCAGCTAAATTTTAGCTGAGTTGATGTAGCTAAACTCAGCTAAACTTTAGCTGGGCCATTTGGATCCACGACAGCTAAATTTAGCCAACTAAACTTTAGGGTCTGTTTGATCCACTAACTAAAGTTTAGCTAGCTAGCTAGCTAAATTTAGCTGCTAGGGATCGAAATGGCCTGGCAAAAAACGAGCTAAAGTTTAGCTAAGTTTAGGTACTTCAAACTCAGCTAAACCTAGCTAAAGTTTAGCTGAGTCTATTAGCTGAACGATCGAAACACCTGAGCTAAGTTTAGCTGAGGGAACTTTTAGCTGGCTAAATTTTAACTTTGAAATTTTATCAAACTAAACTTTGTTTGGGTAAATCAAAACAGGCCCTTAGTTGGCGGATCCAAACAGACCTGCGTGCAGGTCGATCATTAAACAATGCTCAAGTCAATCTCTGGTCGTTGTAGCCATGTGCATGCGATCGTCGTTGGAACAGTGTTTGTCCGTTTCAACCATGCATGCATTTCTATTGGAATAATCTAATAATATCAGATTCTTTGCCTGCTTGTACGACCATTGCTGCAGACCCTAACCCTAGCTAGTGTACGTCTACTCGAGCTCGACCCTAACCCTAGCTAGCTATATAAGCACCACCATTGCTGCAGACATTCCTCACCTCCAACCTCCAAACCTGTCTACTGTCTCTACTATCTAGTAGCAGCTGCAGCAGGGATCGATCGCCAGGCGCCATTTCCGAGCTAGCAAGATGGGGAAACGTTTCCTCCACCAGCTACTCGCCGTCGTCCTTGCACTCTTCGTCTCGCCGGCGAGATCGGGCGACTGGCTTCCGGCCACGGCCACGTTCTACGGCGGCGCTAATGGCTCCGACACAATGGGTAACAATCTAGCTACCTTTGTCTTTGCGTTGTTCAGGGTACGCATGCATGCATTGCAACACATATATATGTGTGTAGACTTTGATCTGATCGATGAGCACGTACGTACGCATGCAGGTGGTGCGTGCGGGTACAGCGACCTGTACGAGCAGGGCTACGGCATCAACAATGCGGCGCTGAGCACGGCGCTCTTCAACGACGGCGCGTCGTGCGGACAGTGCTACGTCATCATCTGCGACAGCAGCAAGACCGGGTGGTGCAAGCCCGGCAACAACTGGGTCGTCGTCTCCGCCACCAACTTCTGCCCGCCCAACTGGGACCTCTCCGCCAGCGGGGAGCTCCCCGCCGGCGGCTGGTGCGCCCCGCCCCGCCCCCACTTCGACATGTCCCAGCCCGCCTGGGAGAACATCGGCATCTCCACCGCCGGCATCATCCCCGTCCTCTACCAGCAGGTCAAGTGCTGGAAGAGCGGCGGCGTGCGATTCACCATCGCCGGCTTCGACCACTTCTACATGGTGCTCATCACCAACGTCGCCGGGAGCGGCTCCATCCAGAGCATGGCGGTGAAGGGCGCCAACACGGACTGGATCCCCATGTACAGGAACTGGGGCGCCAACTGGCACTGCCTCTCCGGCGGGCTCGTCGGACAGGGCCTCAGCTTCGCGCTCATCTCCACCGGCGGCCAGAACATCATCTTCCAGGACGTCGTGCCGGCGTGGTGGCAGTTCGGACAAACTTACACCACGTACCAGAATTTCGACTACTAATAAGTGTGTGCACAAGTTAATTTATCGGATCCTCCAAGACCAGGGAATTAAGCGTGTGCTGATTAAGTGATTCTATATTGCTTCATGTCATTTGTAGTGTGGGAATCATCTAGCTATATTATTATACATAACCGCCAACTGATCATTGGGAGTATATCTATAGTATATATGTTGTAACTTGTAAGTGAAGTACTTGGTTGAGGGCTCTCTCCCCTCGCTTCTTTTCTTGCTGCCCTGGTTGCTCCAAATCGCTTACCACTAGCTTGGCGCGTGGTTTATAACAAGCTGTGCTTCGAGGGCTTTCTCGTGGTCATGTCGTCGTGTAATTCTCTTCCTCTTAATGAAAAACGTGCTAAGGCACAGTTACAAAAAAAATACTTGGTTATTACTTATTAGTACTGTGTTTGTCACTGATTTTATCTGTGCATTTAAAACTGCCACCCACGAATTGTTCTTAATTTGCTTCACCCATGAAAGCTGCATCTAGAGTTAATGATGAAGATTAAAGACTGTATTTATTTCTCTGTGATCATTTTTCATTGAAAAATAAAATTTGAATCATAAATCAATTGTTTACTTTTTTAAGGCCATCAAGTTGTCGAGGATGTTCAAGACTTTTTTTGCCTATGTCAACGTTCTTTGCCAATGATAATCGTACCCATTTTGCTAAATTCTTTCATCACTTTGTTATAGTCGCACCCCCTCTATTTTGCTCTAATTTCACCAGTGGGCAGTGAGCCAGTGATGTCATTGTTCTACTGCAGGGCCAAGCCATGACCCGGCATTAGCATGTCACTGACAGGTTGTTGCCTGATCCGACAATAATATCCCCCATACACTGCCGATTGGTGGCTCAACCGGCAATGATAGGTGACTTCACTGCTGGCACTTGGATTCCAAACATTTGGCTGAATCCTATGTACTTTACGACACAGTATGTCAAAATCTTAGAGCAAAGCTTAGCTGCCTCTGAAGGATTCGCTCAGCATTTGCTACCGGCACTTGTACGTCTCTCGTTGCTAATATATATTCCAACTTAATATTCTAGCTTAATTTCTCTAATAACAACAAATATTCCACATCCATGAGAAAATGTTCTAACTGAAAATATTTCAGCTTAAATAAAAAATGTTCTAACTCAAAATACTGCATTATCGTTCTTTCTTTCTCTTCTAAATAAACATGTTGACAATATGTTCAACTGTGGTCAGATAAATATAATCCAATTTCTGTCTAAGTGTGTGATGGCTAAAACTCCTACTGTTAGGTGACTCGGAATACGGAGAGGAGTTCAAACCTTAAACCGTGTTGCATGATTGTGATTAAACTAACCGGTGTAGAGTTCTCTTAAGCCGTCGCATGATTGCGAATTGCGGTTCCTAAACTAACCGAGCTGATTCAGTTGAGCTTGAAACTGATAGAGCTGATGAGCTGAGCACCACTACTCCATGGGTTATGAGTTATGACAGCAACACGTCTATTATTGAGCCGCCGGTGGATGCAGATGCATGCGGAATAATCCAGGATATGAACAAAAGCAAGCACGCATGCATGTTTTTCTCAATAGTGGTACAATAATTTCAATCTCCTGGCAGAGGTGTCATTATTCGCCATGTTTTTTCTCCTTACAAGGATTTGTATTAAACCAGAATACGGATAGAGTCACATTTTTTGTGCGTGAACGAAGTAAAGCATCACATGGTAATTTGGTCCCTAGCTTCACAAGATAATCCTCTAGATTTTTAACCTAGGAAAAACTCACTATAATTCGAAGTATATTTTACACACATTCCAGAAGAAGAATATCCAAGCCCCTCCAAAGAAAATGGTGCAGCACTGCAGCTTGCTGATAATGATACATGGTTCTTTATTAATTTAGCTTCTAGTTGGTTGACTTCATGGTCTGACAATAGGATGTATTATTGTTTGACAATTGAAATGTTTAATTGGTACAGAAAAAATAACCAATGTTCATTCAATCAGTGGTCAGAGGCTTAGAGGAAAGCTTAGTTGCCTCTACAAGGATTCGCTCAGCAGTTGCTACCGGCACTTGTCTCTCATTGCTACATATATAATTATCTACCGATTCCTTGAAAGAACAATGATATACAAGGTAAAATATTGGAAGAATAACAATGAAGTAGTACGTGTGAAATACTATAGCTCCAACGTACATCAGGTCCAATTGAAAATTGGGTTGTCCGATTGCACGTATGTAGGCAAGAAATTGAGTTTATCCGTTGCAATCATGAACGATCTGGTGTGAAATCGACCTGGGGGAGCCAATTGAAGGACATATTATATTTTTGTGCTATTTATTAAATGTTTAGTTGTCCGAGAAGAATTGCAAAGTTCAGTTCATCACCGGTTGTTAGAGAGAACGTACCTACCTGCCTCTGCAACAGTACAGATTCCAAGGCGTTGAGCAGTTTAAAATTACTTCGTCACGTTTTAATTAGCAGTTGGTACCGGCACTTATCTCCGTATATAGTTTATATAGTAACATATATACTGATCGAAAGAACAATGTCGAACATATAATAAAGAACTTGGAAGTACTAGTGAAATACTACAGAATATCCTGCTTCTCAATTCATTTGTTTCGCTTGTCTGATTGAAAACTGATGGTCGGAATGTATGTTGCCAAAACAATTGAGTGGTTGCATTTTATATGACAACACCTGCTGTCTTTGTGACCAAGACAGTGAAACAACGGATCACCTTCTCTACTCGCTTGTGTCTTCTCGCCAGAGAAGCTTGGTGCCTCCCTTTTCCGATGAATACAATAGCGAGCGACGAGCTGGTTCGCTGTTGGCAGCATGCACGGAGGATCATCACTAACAATGCTCATCTTTTGGTTTATCTGGAAAGAAAGGAATCGCCGTATCTTTGATGCAGTCTCCAGCACAGCGGCAAAGCTTCCTTGAAGAGCGGAACTGCTGGGTGGCAGCAAGGTTCGTCTCCACGTCGGTCTTCTTAGCACACGCGCCTAGCTAAGCTAATTGAGAGTTTCTGAATCCTGGCTAGTCGCTTAATGTGCAACTATGTAAATATGTAATAGGTCCAAATCAAATTACAGGTGGTGTGTGTGTCCCTCCTTGTTCGCTTTGTATACTACCGGCACCTTGCTCGCTAGTAGACAAAGACCTGTACACTCTCTACACTCTTAATGACGGCGCTCTTCAACGACGGCGCGTCGTGCGGACAGTGCTACGTGATCATCTGCGACAGCAGCAAGACCGGGTGGTGCAAGCCCGGCAACAACTGGGTCGTCGTCTCCGCCACCAACTTCTGCCCGCCCAACTGGGACCTCCCCGCCGACTTACATGGTATGCGACCGAATACGAAGAATTTGAAATGGAATATCCAACTGCAGAAGGGGTAACGATCCTTGGAGCTACCTTGGGTTCCGAAGTCCTATGGAACAAGGACGACATAGAGATCATTCTCTCGACGCCGACTTCTATGCTGACGGCGACACCAGCATCACAACCATCCGTTGCCGGATCTTGTCCCCCGATGATCCAGATCACGGCGACGGCGATGACGAAGGCAATGGCGGGGATGACAAGGGAAGGAACTCACCCCGAGGCACAAGCCCTCACCCTCGTTCTCCTCCTCCAACAACAAGTCCACCTCCACCTCCCGGCAGTCCGTCTAAGGGCATGAGCAAAGGACCGGGAGGCACAAGCCCTCACCCTCGTTCTCCTCCTCCAACAACAAGTCCACCTCCACCTCCCGGCAGTCCGTCTAAGGGCACGAGCAAAGGACCGGGAGGCACAAGCCCTCACCCTCGTTCTCCTCCTCCAACAACAAGTCCACCTCCACCTCCCGGCAGTCCGTCTAAGGGCACGAGCAAAGGACTGGGAGGCACGGAGGAACCGGGGGCAAAGACACCGCCTGCTGCCATTGCGAGCACAAGCCACTGTCCTCCACCGCCGGCGAAGACTAAAGGCGACCAAGGGCAGCTCACATACTCACTTGAGTTCGAAAGGTATGGTAGCGGCGAGCATAATTTGCTAATAACTTTTCTTTGCCATAATATGGTACTAACATTTCTATCCCAGGCCGAGATCACCTTTCCATCTATTTCCTGAATCGGATGACTGCCCCGGCCATTACGAGCATGAGAAGTTCATGATAACCAAGGCCCAACTGTCGACGAGGAAAGGTGGGAGACAAGGAGGTTTCATCTCTGGTACATGGAAGCGGCAAAAGCTGGCCTGCATGGTTTTCTAGTCAAGGTTGTGGCCGAGTACTTCCACTTGCCCGGCAACGATGTAGAACTCCCCGTGGACTTCCACGACATGTACAGACTACTGCGGGAACAAGACCTTGACATCGCCCAAGTCACCTTGTTCTCTATGTAAGTGATGAAGTGCGAGTTTCACATATCACCTGCCTTTGAATCGGTCAAGACTACTTATATATGCCACGATGGCTTATCCTTGCAAGTTGATGGCCTATATATCCAAGGAACTAAAACTTGATGTTATCTATCTATCTCTAATGCATATTGCTCAAAGAATCATCATTGGTTACCACCCAGATGACAATCATCCAACCATGAAAGACTTGACCAAGCGACAGAAAGAGGCGCACAGGAAGAAACTGATGGACAATGAGAAGTTGAACATTTCAAGGTACATACTAGGAGCAATGAAGAAGATCAGGGGAAATGGGAGTATCCTAGCTGCCTACCACTTTGGGTAAGTCGAAGACATGCCTGTAGAGATAAGTGGGTAGCTAGCTAGAATTATTATTTCTCGTTGTAACCTGTATTTTGTTTCAATGGCACAGCCAAGGCCTCGAGGGTCACTGGGTTGCATTTATCATCTACCCTCAGGATGACAGGGCCTGCGTATTTGATTCGTTGACAGTGCCAAACTTAAAAGGGTACAAGGCCTTTGAAGATTGCCTCAGAGTGTAAGTGACCGAACTGTCTTCTCATATGCGTTCTAATGCCCTGCCTAATACTAGTACATTTCGTATAGCGCTTATAAGGAGTACGTGAAGGATCCTGAATGCTATGATCGAAGAACAGATAAATTTAAGGCTAAGCATAAGAACCGCATCAAAATCAGACATAACTTTCCGGTAAGTATTTGAAAGGTTTAATTGTGATTTCCGTTCATATGTGTTCTAATGCCTGTGTTGTAATGATTGTGTATCGATCATGCTGTGTGCCAAACAACCGGTAGGATCACAAACTTGTGGCTTCTACGCCTGTGAGTTCCTGAGGGTGTGCAAGCAGTACAGCAGCAGTTAGAGGGTGCTCAAGAATGGATTGAACTGGTCGAGAGACGTGCAGAGCACTCAACACAGCTTCAAGCAGACAAAGACGGACATATGTAAGTTTGTCTTAGACAAATGCGTGCTTGAAGGGGGCACGTTCTTCAATGAGAACAGCCTGCTAGCGATTTTACCGGAGTACGAGAGGCTGAGGAAATGGCCCACGATGATGCGTCCGCGGGATTACACCTTAGCGCATGTATAATGACTTTAATATGTAAATGTAATGAATTAACGATGACAAGAACGACTAAGTGAATGTATATATATGTATATTATCTCATGTGTAATGCCTGCATACTTTTTAAGTTTAATCTGTGAAATCTAGATGTGATTTGAATTTGAATTTATATGCCTGCTGTATTTTATTTGAATTTATATGCCTGTTGTATTTTTTTAATTCAGGAAATAATTTACTGAGGCGGGCAAATAATAAAGCCCGCCACGGCTAATGAACATAACCGCGGCGGGCCACAAAAGGTGTCCGCCGCGGTAAAATAATTTACTGCGGCGGACGGTGTAACGTGCCCGCCGTGGTAAAACTATATTTACCGCAGCGGGCACGTTACACCGCCCGCCGCGGTTAAGCCACGATTTACCGTGGCCTCTAGGCCGCGGCGGACGACTTTGCTCGCCGCGGGAAACCGAAAACGCCCGCCTTCAGTAAAGTTTGTGTAGTAGTGTTGCTAGTTGAAGGACATATTGTACGTTGTGCTATTTAAATGTTTAGTTCGTCTGAAAAGAATTGCAAAAGTTCAGTTCACCAATTGTTAGGCAGAAGCTACCTGCCGTTGCAATAGTAGTGATTCCAAGGCGTTGAGCAGTTTAAAACATCACGGTTTAATAGCAGTTGGTACCGGTACTTAATTATCTATGTATATATGTAATAACCTACCGATCGAAAGAACAATGGTGAACATAAAGAATTGTGAAGTAGTACTAATAAGCGTACTAGTCAAACACAATTTTATATGTTCTTGCGTGCATGAAATGTGGATGGTAGCATATACTGAACCAAGCAATGGAACGAAGGTACCCAATAAGGGGAATGTTTCAAGATCAAAGACACAGAATAAAATGATGAACTGTACGTAACGACCTAATACGGTGCATTTTTTTATTTGTTTGTCTAAAATAATAGAGCTGAGAAAATTTGAGCTAGATGCTTGAGTGTGGTTGTAAGTTGTAACTACATGCACACCAGCTGGAGCTGGCTACTGAGTACGGAAATATAATTGCTTTCTAGAACAGTACCAGTGCTAAGCAGACATGCAGATATCGATCTTTAATTAAATATAAACAACTATCAAGTCAACCTCTGGTCGTTGCGATCGTCGTTGGAACAGTGTTTGTCCGTTTCGATATGTGATGATGTGATAACCATGCATGCAATGCAATGCATTTCTGTTGGAATAATCTAATATCAGATTCTTTGCCGGCCAGTACGTACGTCTCCTCTGGCTCGAACCCTAACCCTAGTCCCGGTTGTCCCGGTTGGTAGATCTAATCAGGACTAAAGGTCCCTGCCCAACGGTTACTGTGGCAGGCTTTTGCTGTAGGGGACCTTTAGTCCCGGTTGGATCTACCAACCGAGACTAAAGGTTTCTCTAGTTCCGGGCGCGAAAAATACCAAGACTAAAGTCAAATTTCAAAGTGGATCAAAAGTCGTTTCTCTACTAGTGTTCATGGATGTATTATTGTTTGACAATTGAAATGTTTAATTGGTACAGAAAAAATAACCAATGTTCATTCAATCAGTGGTCAGACGCTTAGAGGAAAGCTTAGTTGCCTCTACAAGGATTCGCTCAGCAGTTGCTACCGGCACTTGTCTCTCATTGCTATATATAATTATCTACCGATTCCTTGAAAGAACAATGATATACAAGGTAAAATATTGGAAGAATAACAATGAAGTAGTACGTGTGAAATACTATAGCTCCAACGTACATCAGGTCCAATTGAAAATTGGGTTGTCAATTGAGTTTATCCGTTGCAATCATGAACGATCTGGTGTGTAATCGACTTGGGGGAGCCAATTGAAGGACATATTATATTTTTGTGCTATTTATTAAATGTTTAGTTGTCCGAGAAGAATTGCAAAGTTCAGTTCATCACCGGTTGTTAGAGAGAACGTACCTACCTGCCTCTGCAACAGTAGAGATTCCAAGGCGTGGAGCAGTTTAAAATTACTTCGTGACGTTTTAATTAGCATATCTAGTTTATATAGTAACATACTGATCGAAAATGTCGAACATATAATAAAGAACTAAGTACTAATTAAGTACTAGTGAAATACTACAGAATATCCTGCTTCTCAATTCATTTGTTTCGCTTGTCTGATTGAAAACTGATGGTCGGAATGTATGTTGCCAAAACAATTGAGTGGTTGCATTTTATATGACAACACCTGCTGTCTTTGTGACCAAGATAGTGAAACAACGGATCACCTTCTCTACTCGCTTGTGTCTTCTCGCCATGGAAGTTTGGTGCCTCCCTTTTCCGATGAATACAATAGCGAGCGACGAGCTGGTTCGCTGTTGGCAGCATGCACGGAGGATCATCACTAACAATGCTCATCTTTTTGTTTATCTGGAAAGAAAGGAATCGCCGGATCTTTGATGCAGTCTCCAGCACAGCGGCAAAGCTTCCTGGAAGAGCGGAACTGCTGGGTGGCAGCAAGGTTCGTCTCCACGTCGGTCTTCTTAGCACACGCGCCTAGCTAAGCTAATTGAGAGTTTCTGAATCCTAGCTAGTCGCTTAATGTGCAACTATGTAAATATGTAATAGGTCCAAATCAAATTACAGGTGGTGTGTGTGTCCCTCCTTGTTCGCTTTGTATACTACCGGCACCTTGCTCGCTAGTAGACAAAGACATGTACACTCTCTACACTCTTAATGAAACACGTGCATGGAGCACGTTAGCGAAAAAAAAAATATGTTCTTGCATGCATGAAATGTTTAGCATCTTCCTTTGTTTTGATGCCCACCCAATAAGGGGAATTGTTTTCAAGATCAAACAACGAGTAAGCTCCCTACAAACATTGGTGAATACATCTTATTTGTTTGCCTAAAATTGAACTTTTTCTTTTGACGAAATTTAATCTGGATGGTCGAGTGCACTGGTAGAGAACCGATCTTTACTCCCAATGGGGAACCCCCTCTAGTCCCGGTTCCCCACCCGGGAGCAAGCATCCGGGACTAAAGGGGGGTCCTTTAGTCCCGGGTCAGGAACCGGGACTAAAGGAGGACCTTTAGTCCCGGTGGGTAACACCAACCGGGACTAAAGGTGCCTCCTGACATGCCACGATGGTCGGCACCTTTAGTCCCGGTTGGTAATACGAACCGGGACTAAAGGTTTTTTTCTTTTTTCTTTTCTTTTCTTTTCATTTTTTTGTTTTCTTTTCAAAATAGGATTTCGAAGTCGTATTGTACGCTGCTAATTATATATTTATACGCGCATATAGTATGTTTCGGTTCAAGCACAATGAACGTATTAAATCACACAATTCAAGCATAGAAATATATATATATATATATATATATATATATATATATATATATATATATATATATATATATGCATGCATGCATCATATATATATTTACATGCATGCATGCATATGTGTATTTTACATTATATTATTTCATGTGCATATATTACAAAAGATTACATTACAGTTGTTGTGACATAACAAGTTTCCTCTCATCCTCTAACTTGGCTTCAATGGCAGTGTTGGGTCGTAGTAGAACTCGCCCTTGGAATCGATGACCTGCTCATTAAAAAATCCGGCTATAGACTCTTGAATTGCTTTGATTTGGTCTTGCCGTATGACCTTTTCCTCCAACCATCGAGTCTACAGGTTTGAATTAAAGGAAAATAAATTAATATATGTACATATATATATATATAAAGACATAGTAACACAATCAATAATAATAATTAAATGAATATATAGTGTATTTTTAACGTACTTTGAGTCTCTCTGTAGGAGTTCTTTGGGAGAGCACCTTGATAAACTTGCAAACATAGTAACCACAGTAGTTATTCCCCTGTTCCTACCTCAGACACCACTTTACGAGAAAAAGATTTGTCATCCAATCTGGTGATCCGGTGAAAGCTATATGTTTAATTAATAAAGATGATGCGATTCAGGGGACTTACTTTCAAAGGGATTACATTCAGTGGCGCTTTGTATTTTTCCATGTGTTGCTTCTCAATAAAGGTTTTTCCAAACACTGCCCAATAAAAAATTTGCCACGTCATCAGATATAGTTAATCATCATGTTTGTGTGTATATATAGTTGCTAGAGATCCCGAAATTACCTCTGGATAATATCTATCATATCTTGGTAGTCTTGTTGTGGTTTTCTCATCGAGTCATAGATTATCAAGTGACTTTTCACCAGATTGATGTCCATCAATATCCAGTGATTGCTGCATGTGTTTATAGGATATAACGCATAACACTCATTAATTAACTAGAATCAACATATAAGCCATTAAGGATATGATCGACATGATTAACACTCACTTGAAGTTATAGGGAAAGAGTATATCCTTCTTGTGACGTTGGTTCACTAAGAAGTTCATGAGGTTACTCTCTGACTCAGACTTCCAATTAGTCTTTGGAGTAATTGGGTCTTTGAATACTATATGGGGATCAACAAAACCAATTTCATTGTAGCCTTCCTTTCTGAGCTCTGTCATTGTAAATCTGCATATATATAGTACTTGTTAGGATAATTTATATGCATATACACACATATGATGAGTTTAATAATAGATCGAAAGAATTATTACTTATAGGCAATAGCAGCTAATGATAACTTTGTCCAGAGAGGTCAGGTGGCATAGTTGATGAAATTCTGCAAAGTCAACATACATAACATCATCGCCACGGAACCCATGTTCGTCTCTAATTCTGACACCAACGCAGAAGTCTCCACTGGTAGACGCCTACATGTACCACTTGTTTAGCAGGTACATTTGCGTCCCCAGATCAGATAAGGCTTGAGGGTTGTATAGACTCTGGCCTAGTACAAATTTTTTCTTCCAAATATCAACCTCCGCCGCACTCTCAATGTTTCCATCACCAAACATCTGGTAAAGGTCGAGACCAGTCTCATCAAGAAATTCACCAAGGTGATCCAAATCGACATCCGGAGGTATGTTTGCCTGATGCATTAATCCTAAATTCGAACCATATTCATTACCAACAACTAGCGGGGGGATTGATTGGTGCGCTTGTTGTCCGAGTTGGGCAACTCCTTTCCCTGCCCGCTTCTTTTTCTGTGCCGCCTCAATTGACTTGGTGAGAGTGCGGTCATAGTCTGATAACGTTGATTTGGACGGCTTACGAGATTCCCGCTGTTGTTGCTGGTAAAAGTCACCTTTTTTCTTAGAATATCTGGAGCTACGAAGAAGTACGGTTTCTCCGGGTTTCTCCTTGCTTCTTGATTCATTTTAAGTTTGTCATAGAATCTAGACATGTCTTTTTTATATGCATCAGTTCCTTCTTCCTTCTCTTCAGATATTATTTTGGGAATAGCCCTTGGTTTCACAGTGGCTTTCTTTGCTGGCGGGGACTGGTTCTTTGTTTGAGGGGCTGGCCTCTTGCTAGGCTTCTTGGTAGGCGGGGGCGGGGGAGGCGTTGGAGACCTCCTTGGAGGTGTTGGCAGCGGCGTTGGAGACCGCCTTGGAGGTGGCGACTGCGGCGTTGGAGACCTCCTTGGAGATGATGGTGTGGATGCAGCCTCGTCTTCCAACACAACGTCATCGTACAGAGCACTATGATGATCTGGCGATTGAACAATTGGATTTAGGTTGGGGGAGGATCTGCTACAAAAAAGGAATGACATATTATTATGAGCAGATTGTTAATTATTTAAGCCAATACAAATTAATGATGTAGTGTTTTCATCTACACGTACCTATGGTGAGGTAGTTCAGGAGGAGGTGGAGCCGACATCCCTAGAATGATGATGTAGCGCTTGCGCCATAGAATGAATGTCTTCTCCGCTTCTCCTAGAGTCTTCTCGCCATCACCTCCAGGAATGTCAAGAGGCAAATCACTAAAACCTTTTTCAGCTTTATCTACCGAGATGGTAGCATATCCTTCTTGGATTATATTCCTATGAATCCTTGGTGTCTTGGTTCGGTCGATAGGATTAACAAGACCGATAGCCACCTTGATTGTGGAATTCTCCTTCGGAATGTGTAGCTCACACGTTGTACAAGGTTCAGTGACGTCATCCATAGGGAAGCGCAGTCCTGTGTCCCCTTGATTTGGTATCTCCGTGGAAGCGCAGCTGCTTTTCAACTGAACAGATTGGCTAATGTTGATTCCTGGCTCTGATGCCTGCTTGCTTGCACTCACTGCTATTTGCACTTGCCTTATGATTTCCTCCTGCATTCTCGCTTCAAGGTTTTTTTCCCGCTCCTGTGCTTCACACACCGCTTCCTCCAACCTCTGGAGCCGCTGTGCCTCTTCTTCCTTCTTTCTCTGGCGACTTCTGTAGGAAGGTCTATCCTGAGGGAATCCATGCTCCCACGAGACACTTCCTTTGCCTCTAGTTCGTCCACCATGTTCAATAGTCCCGATGGCGTATGTCAGCTCATCCTTCTCTCTGTTGGGCCTGAACGCACCACTAGCAGTAGCTCTCTAAGCATAAAACAATCTTTCTGCTGCTTCTTGCAGTCTTGCGCCATAAACGCACTTCCCTGTCTCCTGGTCTAGTGTTCCCCCATGAGCGAAAAACCAATTCTTTGCACGTTCTCCCCACTCGAGTGATTCTAGTCTGATACCCTTGGCAAGAAGGTCTGCTTACATTTTGTTCCACTTCTTAATGGCAGTCAGGTAGCCACCTGATCCTAAGGTATGGTGGTATGTCTTCTGTTGGGCATTACGTTGGTTCTTTATCACCCGACTCACACCCTCTTCTGAAGTCTTGTACTGTACAAACTCATCCCAATAGGGCCTCTACTTTGAGATCGGGCCTGGGACAGTAAAATCTGGTGCTATGTTCTTCTTAACATACGTCGTGTATAGGTGTTTCTTCCAAGTCTAAACTGGGTGGCCATCTTCTTCATTGCCCAATCCCTAACTCGCTCCTTCAATTCATCACCATCTATTATATCATCATAACCATCTGTTTGGAGCGTGAAATGTACCAAGACATCATTCTAAATTAACGCCTTGTCACGATCGGAGACAAAACTGACATGAGGAGCATTGGTCTTCTTCTTCCATTCACGGGTACTAATCGGGAGCCGGTCCCGTACAAGGTAACCACAGTGGTGCACAAATTTCATTTTATTCGGCCCCCCCGGTTCTGCTGTATCCACATTGAACTCCGAGATGATGAAGCGGCCCTCCAATGGCTTTTTGGGACCTCGGCCATTTTTACTCTTCGTTGTAGTTGTTGATGTCGATCCAGAGGGCTACAAAACATAAACATTATTTTTAATGTCATGAGCACACATAAGACATATGATAATATATATAGCTAATAATAAAAAAATATATACTTGGCCAATATGTTGTTGCTCATTTTGTTCAAGAGCTAAGTACTGACTCCCGTCATATGCATCCTCTTGCACGTTATTTTTAGCACCATCATCGCCGGCAACTTGAGTGCCAGTGTTGATCAAATTCATCATCAACTCCTCCTCATCCATGTTTCTCGGGTCGGCCATCTAGCTTCAAAAAACAAAACCAATATATAGTACGTCAAATCTTTGCTTACATGCGTAAAATCTATGAACAATATGCATTATTAAATATTGCCCCTCGGTCACGGATGCAATTCGCCACACTAGGACGAACTACGTCGGTACTAGGGCGAATTAGGGCTATACATAAACGGCCGAGGGCAAATTGCGTCGGTGACTAGGGCAAACCACGTCGGTGACATCAACAGCGCGGTTCGCCCTGGTGTGATTGTTTAGCATTAACGATAACGATAATACGAATGTTGATCAACTAGGCCACGAGAAAGGGCGGTGTGACAAGAGTGGCGGTGCTCCACTCCGCCGTATATATGTCTGTACACATGGGTGAATGAGGGCGGCGGTGCTCCGCCGTATACATAGAAACGCATGGACGAACGAGGGCGGCGGTGCTCCGCGACATATATATACATGCATATAAATACAAATGACATATATATACGTGTCGGCGTGGTGGCCGGTGTGCTGACGACGACGACGTGAGGCGGGCCGGCGTGCTGACGACGACGACGACGTGAGGTGTGCCGGGGCGGTGTCGGTGCGTGATGTTGTGATCCTATGTACCATGTGAACCATGTAGTCATTCATCATATGAGAAAATTCTATGTTAATAATGTAAGTATAAGTCATTATGAAATGTAAGTATATGTGTCTTATTGCTAATATAACCATTACTATTTCTGAAATGATAAGAATTTATTTTCTTCTTCTACAGGCGATCTCTGATGCTATGATATAAAGTTTGAAGATAGTCTTCCCGGAAAAAATATGTAATGCTCATATTACTTTAGCAACATTAATATATTATATATGTATATTCAAAGTTCACAAATGAAGAAACGTTGAAGTTTTCCTTCATTTGTCTGTAGCCATGCATGCAAGTCCAACCAAAATTGCTTATATCATCACATGTGATATTTTTTATAAACTAAAAAACGCTTAGTTTACAAACTGGGTATCAAAATTGAGTTCCTATTTGACCATTATATATCCTACAACAAATCCTTCAAAAAAAAGATCCTACATGAATATATTTGGATAAAATTTCGTTAACAAACATTGATCTATGAAGATAGAAAAAATTCTTCTATTGAAACTGCATCTTGGAATAATGGCATATCATATAGTGATGAATATATGGCGGTTGATGGGCTGAATCATTTTTAGCTTTAGTGACAACGACAATGGTTTCCAAATAATATATAGCGTGTTTATTATACAAGCCATGGATTTACATCGATCTAATTAATTTCTAAAGTAATTTCATTGGTGGTCCTTAATTAAACGTGTCATGAGTTCAGGTCCCAGTGATCTTAAAATGTATTTTAGTACCATAAAATGCAGTTTTTGATACTCTAAACTTGCTAATTTATCCATATAATATCCAAATATTCAAAACTTGCGTTAAGATATGGTTTTGAGATGTGAGCTTGACAACTCCATCTTTCTCTCTTTGGCCTCGCTCTACTATAGGCAGAACTGGAAACAGCTGCAGCCACAGCCCAATAATCATAGCTGATCAGGTTTTTTATTTAAAATCATTTAGAGTTCCAAATATTCATTTTCAGTTCCTAGATTTTGTGATTCAAAATTTGGAATTTTCAATCGACCTCGAGCGTTGACATGGCTTACACCAAAGTTGTAGTTTTCGACGTGATCTATAACTCGATAGTGGAGGGCTCGGGCGAATGTACAAAGAGATCGACGAACATATCACCTCGAGCTCAGCAGTGGAGGGCCTCGGGCACGGTGGGGCCACGGGCGCGGTGGAGGGCCTCGGGCGCGGAGGAGGGCGCGGTGGAGGGGCACGGGCGCGCGCGGTGGAGGCCGCACGAGGAAGAAGAGGGCGGCGCCGGTGTCACGGAAGGCGAACGGACGTGGCGCGAGGAAGAAGAGGGCGGCGGTGTTCGACGAGGAAGAAGACGAGCGGATCAATCTGCGCCAGGCGCTGGAGGTTATATATCAGAGAGAATTACTCCCGGTGACAGCCACCAACCGAGAGTAAAAACCCTTTACTCCCGGTGCGTATTACCAACCGGGAGTAAAGGTACCTTTACTCCCGGTGCATGTTACCAACCGGGAGTAAAGGTATACCTTTACTCCCGGTTGGTAACACGCACCGGAAGTAAAGGATTTTTTTTGGCGGGCCACGAAACTGCAGCCCACCTTTACTCCCAGGTGGGCTTCCCACCCGGGAGTAAAGGTGGCCTGCAGTTTCGTTTCCCGCCTGTTTTAAGCAATAGTCTTGTTAAATACAATAGAAATGCAATAGTTTTTGTTAAATACATAGTAAATTAAATAAAAGACATAAAATTATTTTGTTAAAAATATGTATTTTTTTTGTTTATTGCACATAGGCAAAATCTATAACCTAACTTTTTTATTTTTTGTTAGAATTATAAAACATAATGTAACTAATATTTATTATTTCGTTAATGCAAAAATGTAGTGTTTAATTAAAATTATTAAAACTATTGGTTTTGGACAGGAAATTTATTTTCACATCATTTTAACATTAATATTTTAATTTTTCATCACTCAGTATCCTAATTTACCTTTTTGAGAGAGAAATCCCACCAAATCAAACATTGATTTAATTTGAAACATGACATAATAAACATCTGAATTCACAATTATTACATAATATCTCAAACACACACTATATTAAATCACTATATCATCAAGTGGGCACAGCAGTGAACTTCTTCTTTACGTATGTCCCTTGGTTATGATCGCTTCGTAACCATGGAGTGTCCTCATCATTTACCAAGATGCTAGGGTCTTTGTTCACTTTGAAGGGCGGAATTCGGTCATCCTTTTCATATTCTTCTGACATGTCCGACTTGTTCTCAATTCCCACAATGACTTTTTTTCCTGAAAGAACTATGTGGCGCTTTGGCTCTTTGGTTGAGTCATTATCGTTTTTCTCTCTTTTTGGTTTGGTAGACATATCATTGACATAGAACACCTGATTCACATCCTTGGCAAGGACGAATGGTTCGTCTTTGTACCCAATATTACTAAGGTCTACTGTTGTCATTCCATACTCATTGTCTACTGTTACCCCGCCTCCGGTCACCTTGACCCATTGGCACTTGAACAATGGGATCTTCAAAGTAGGTGCATATTCTAGTTCCCATATTTCATCTATGCGTCCATAATATGTCTGCTTATTCCCATTCGGGTCTGTGGCATCTATGCGGACACCACTGTTTTGGTTGGTACTCTTTTATCTTGGGCTACTGTGTAGAATATGTTCCCATTTATCTCGTACCCTTTGTATGTGACGATATGCCATAATGGTTGCATAGCCAATAAATACAGTTGCTCATGGATGCTCTCATCACCTTGACATTTTTTTCGCAACCAACCGCCGAAAGTTTCCATGTGCTTATGCGTAATCCAAGCTTCAGTCTTCCCTGGAAACTCGGATCGTAAGAGATCCTTGTGTGTCTCAATATACGGATCTACCAAAGAGGAGTTCTGTAGAACTGTGTAGTGCGCTTTATTGAAATAATCATCATCCGTACCAATATATGTTTTCCTCCCTAGTGTCCCCTTTCCGCTTAGTCTCCCCTCATGTCTCGATTCAGGAACACCAATCGAGTCAAGGTCGGGAATAAAGTCAACACAGAACTCAATGACCTCTTCTGTTCCATAGCCCTTGGTGATGCTTCCTTCTGGGCGAGCATGGTTGTGAATATATTTCTTTAGGACTCCCATAAATCTCTCTAAGGAGAACATGTTGTATAGGAACACAGGACCGAGAGTGAAAATCTCCTTGACTAGGTGAACTAGGAGGTGTGTCATAATATCAAAGAAGGAAGGAGGGAACACCAACTCAAAGCTAACGAGACATTGAACCACATCATTCTGTAGTTTAGCTAGATCAGTTAGATCAATTGCCTTCTGAGAAATTGCATTGAGGAATGCACATAGCTTCACGGTGGCTAGACGTACATTTGGAGGTAGAATTCCTCTTAATGCAACTGGAAGTAATTGCGTCATGAGAACATGACAGTCATGGGACTTTAAGTTACAGAATTTCTTCTCTGGCACATTTATAATACCCTTTATATTCGAGGAGAATCCAGATAGTACCTTGATGTTGTTTAAGCATTCAAACATGATTTCCTTCTCCTCTTTGCTTAGAGTGTAGCTAGCAGGACATAAGTAATGGCGTCCATCATCTGTCTTCTCTGGATGCAGGTTGTCTCTTTCTCTCAAACAACGCAGGTCCTGTCGTGCTTCAAATGTGTCCTTAGGCTTTCCATACACACCCATAAAGCCTAGCAGCTTCACACAAAGATTCTTCATCAGGTGCATCACGTCGATCGAGCTACGGACCTCCAGGACTTGCCAATAGGGTAGGTCCCAAAATATGGAATTCTTCTTCCACATGGGTGCGTGACCGTTAGCGTCTTTCGGAATAGGTTGGCTTCCATGTCCTTTTCCAAAGACGACTTTCACATCATTGACCATATCGAGTACATCCTCACCGGTTCGGTTGCGAGGCTTGGTCAGGTGGTCTGCCTTCCCTTTAAAATGCTTGCCTTTCTTTCTTACGGGGTGATTTGCAGGAAGAAATCAACGATGGCCAAGGTACATGACCTTTTGACATTTTTTCAAGAATACACCTCTAATATCACCGAAGCAGTGTGTGCATGCATTATATCCCTTGTTTGACTGTCCTGAAAGATTACTTAGAGCAGGCCAATCATTGATTGTTATGAACAACAATGCTCGCAGATCAAAGTGTTCCTGTTTGTACTCATCCCACACACGTACACCTTCTTTATTCCACAAAATGAGAAGTTTGTCAATAAGTGGTTTCAGGTACACATCGATGTCATTGCCAGGTTGCTTCGGGCCTTGGATGAGCACAGGCATCATAATGAACTTCCGCTTCATGCATAACCAAGGAGGAATGTTGTAGATACTTAGAGTAACAGGCCAAGTGCTATGACTACTGTTCTGCTCTCCAAAAGGATTGATACCATCTGTACTTAAAGCAAACCTTAAGTTTCTTGCGTCATTTGCAAACTCCGGGAATTCTCTGCCGATTGCTCTCCACTGGGACCCATCAGCAGGGTGTCTCAACATATTGTCTACCTTACGGTTTTCTTTGTGCCATTGTAACAATTTTGCATGTTCTTTGTTTCTGAATAGACGTTTCAAGCGTGGTATTATAGGAGCATACCACATAACCTTGGCAGGGATTTTCTTACGCGGACGTTTGCCCTCAACATCACCAGGGTCATCTCGCCTGATCTTATACCGCGACGCATGGCATACCGGGCATGCATCCAATTTCTCGTACTCTTTGCCACGGTACAGGATGCAGTCATTAGGACATGCATGTATCTTCTCTATTTCTAGCCCCATAGGACAGACAACTTGTTTTGCTTCGTAGGTAGTGGCGGGCAATTCATTGTACTTCAGAAGCATCTTCTTTTGGATTTTTAGTAACTCTCCAAATCCCTTGTCAGATACACCATTCTTTGCCTTCCATTGCAGCAATTCTAGTGTGGTTCCCAACTTTTTCTGCCCTGCATCACAAGTTGGGTACAATAATTTCTTGTGATCTTCTAGCATCCGCTCGAACTTGATCTTCTCCTTTTCACTTTCACATTCTCTTTGTGCATCACGAATGACCTGACAAAGATCATCAGCCGGCTCATCTTCTGCGGCTACCTCTTCTTCAGCTTCTCCCATTGCAGTATCATTGAAGCACGCACCATCAGGAATAATATCATTGTCGTCCCATTGTTCTTCTTCACCTTCTTCCATTACAACACCGGTTTCTCCGTGCTTTGTCCAACAAATATAGTTTGGCATGAAACCCGACTTGAACAAGTGTGAATAAAGAGTCCTTGAGCAAGGATATTCCACCGTATTCTTACATATGACACATGGACAGCACATGAAACCGTCGTGTTTGTTTGCCTCGGCCGCACGTAACAAAGAATGCATGCCGTCAATGAACTCTTGGGAGCGGCGATCAGCATTATACATCCAATGACGGCTCATCTGCATTACATGACATAAATATCATATTAAAACCTAGATCATAATTAATTATTTATACAACATGCGTGCCACCACAAAAGATACAAATTTATGAAAGCATCGCTACAATGTAGACAATCCCAACTACCACTAAAAGAACTAAAGCTAAAATACATTTCAGGAGCACAAGGATTTCGCGACCAATCTCAACTAAAACAGACAGATCTCCCGATTGTGCAACATCTTTGGGCTTCTTTGGCTGGATCACTGCCTCATTAGCCGCCGTATCTGCCTGTTGTGTAAGATATTTTTGCACGAGTTCAACATACTCTTCCTCCCAGTAGAAGCCTGAACATCGTCCACTGCCATCCCACTGAAATTAAAACAAAAAATTAGAACTTTAATCACAACCATCATGAAAATAGGTATAAACTAACCATAATCATTAAATACGATAAAATAACTCACATTGCGATCCGGACACTTGTAGAAGATACGATCCTTGTTGGGACCCTCCTTCTTCACTCGGTACTCCATCACAATCTTCGTCTCATCACGACACTTACCGCATGGAATGAGAGGAAGGCCTGGCCTAAGTCGCTTTGGAAACCCATGAGAGGCCGAGGACCCGGAAGCAGTTGCCATCTACTCTCTATACTCATTTTTTAATACACTATAAATTTCTCCTTTTATAAACAAATAAAATTAAGAAACTATAAAATTATCTAGATCTCTAAACAATGATATTTTTAATGGTCATTGTGTTCTCGTCTTTTACTGCGGCAGGTAAGTAATTCACATGATATTTCCGTAAATTAACAGAAGAATGGGAGTGTACACACATAACAGACTACTGCGATGATATCGGGACGTGTGAATAAATAACCATCCGTACTAGTTGAACTTGCTTACGTGATCATCTCGGCGAGTATTTCTCCACCGGACGGCACCGTACTTGGTCAAGAAAGAGCTCCGATTCTACGAGGAAGGGAACACGGTCTTCCACGACCGTTGTCGCTCTCCCTCGTAGAATCAAAGCTCCTCCTTGACGTTCGTTACCGTTCGGCAGAGAACATGCTCGCCGACATGAACACGGTCCGCTAGTTCAACTAGTACGGATTTTCTATAATTTTCTAAGTTTTTCATTTCATAAAAAGTTAAAATAAAAAGTACGGTGATTGACAGACTACTGCGACGATATCGGGACATGTGAATAAATAACCATCCGTACTAGTTGAACTTGCTTACGTGATCATCTCGGCGAGCATTTCTCCACCGGACGGCACCGTACTTGGTCAAGGAAGAGCTCTGATTCTACGAGGAAGGGAACACGGTCTCCCACGACCGTTGTCGCTCTCCCTCGTAGAATCAAAGCTCCTCCTTGATGTCCGTTACCGCTCGACAGAGAACATGCTTGTCGAGCTGAACACGGTCCGCAAGTTCAACTAGTACGGATTTGCTATAATTTTCTAACTATTTTCTAAGTTTATATTTATATATACTTTAACCTTCTTTCATGTAAATATGCAAGCTTGAAGTGATTTTGAGCTCAAATTGCTTACAAATAAAAAAACCACAATAAAAAACCATAAATATATATAGTGAACAAAATGACATAAAAAATGGTGAAAATGAGAGTATGAGATTGGTAACCTTTACAACTGAAGAATCGACGGAGGAATCGAATAAATCGACGGAGGAATCGAAGAATGGATGGAGGAACAATGGAGGGAGGGAGGAAGCAAGAACACTACTGCAGTGAGCTTCAAAATGTGCTGAGCTCGGGCTCGGGGAGGAAGGAGGAGACGGCCGATTTATAAAGGGAGAACATTTAGTCCCGGTTGGTGGATCCAACCGGGACTAAAGGTAACTTTCCAACCCCGGGCGCAGCCACGGCCCGGGAGTAGATCTTTACTCCCGGTTGGAGCCACCAACCGGGAGTAAAAGTATACCTTTAGTCCCGGTTGGTGGCTCCAACCGGGACTAAAGGTCCCTGCCATCTCTGTCTGGCGCAGTAGCCGTTGGGCAGGGACCTTTAGTCCCGGTTGGAGCCTCCAACCGGGACTAAAGGTATTTCTAGTCCCGGGGGCAAAAAATTCCGGGACTAGAGCCTATTTTGACCGAGGATCAAAGGTCTATTCTCTACTAGTGGTGGTTGTAACTAGTACAATATAGCAGACTACTGAGTACGGAAATTGTTTTTTAAACCTTTATCTCATTTTGGATGGAAGAAACAAACAATATAATGCTATGCGTTGACGACTGTAGCGGCAGTTCGATCATTAAATAAAGGGTAAAGTACAATTTCCAAACCTCAACTCACGCCGAAGTTTAATTTTCAACCTTCAACTATATGAAACCGGTTAAGAAACACCCTCCAACTATCAAAACCGGATAAATTTGGTCATCAGCTGGTTTCAAAAGCGGTTTTCTATTTTCGGGAGACGCCGAAATTTTATATTATTTTTTTGAGCATCTTAACGTCCTCAAATGAAAAAACTCAAATGAGCATCTTAACGCCACATTATTGTTTTGTCGCGTGACGAGACTTAACTTTTGAAAAATCATAACCCTTCAATACGATGTCGGATGAAGATAATTTTTATATGTAAATTGTAGACCTCGATGATATCTACAACTTTGTAGTTTTAATTTTTTTCATTTAAGGACAGTAAGATGCTCGAAAAAATAATATAAAATTTCAGCATCATAATAATCGCCTACTAGCGCTTGCCGCATTAGAGCACTAATATATTATTTGTATGGAGTTAAATGAAAATACTTTTTATACCAAATTATAGCTCTCAATGAGATCTACAACTTTGTAATTTTAAGTTTTTTTCATTTAAGGACGTTAAGATACTCAAAAAATAATATAAAATTTCGACGCCTCCTGAAAATAGAAAACCGCTTTTAAAACCAGCCGATGTCCAAATTTGTCTGATTTTAATAGTTGGAGGGTGTTTCTTAACCGGTTTCATAGTTGAAGGTTGAAAATCGAACTTTGGCGCGAGTTGAGGGTTGGAAAGTGTACTTTACTCTTAAATAAACAACGCCCAATGCAAGTCAATCTCTGGTCGTTGCAACCATGTGCATGCGATCGTCGTTGGAACAGTGTGTTTTTGTCCGTTTCAGTATGTGAATGATGGGATAAGTGGATAACCATGCATGATTTCTGTTGGAATAATCTAATATCAGATTCTTTGCCGGCCTGTACGTCTCCTCGAGCTCGAACCTAGCTAGCTAGCTATATTAGCTCCACCATTGCTGCAGACATTCCTCACCTCCAACCTCCAAACCTGTCTACTGTCTCTACTACGCTCTCTAGTAGCTAGCAACGTCTGGGAGACTGGGACAGGGATCGATCGCCGGCCATTTCTGAGATCAAGATGGGCAAACGTTTCCTCCACCAACTGCTCGCAGTCGTCCTTGCACTCTTCGTCTCGCCGGTGAGATCCGGCGACTGGCTTCCGGCCACCGCCACGTTCTACGGCGGCGCTGATGGCTCCGACACAATGGGTGGGTAACCTATAGCTACCTTTGTCTTTCGTTCGGTCATGGGTGTGCAGACTTTGATCTGATCAATGAGCACGTACGTATGCAGGTGGCGCGTGCGGGTACAGCGATCTGTACGAGCAGGGCTACGGCATCAACAACGCGGCGCTGAGCACGGCGCTCTTCAACGACGGCGCGTCGTGCGGACAGTGCTACGTCATCATCTGCGACAGCAGCAAGACCGGGTGGTGCAAGCCCGGCAACAACTGGGTCGTCGTCTCCGCCACCAACTTCTGCCCGCCCAACTGGGACCTCCCCGCCGGCGGGGAGCTCCCTGCCGGCGGATGGTGCGGCCCGCCCCGGCCACACTTCGACATGTCCCAGCCCGCCTGGGAGAACCTCGGCATCTACACCGCCGGCATCATCCCCGTCCTCTACCAGCGGGTCAAGTGCTGGAAGAGCGGCGGCGTGCGATTCACCATCGCCGGCTTCAACGGCTTCTACATGGTGCTCATCACCAACGTCGCCGGCAGCGGCTCCATCCAGAGCATGGCGATGAAGGGCAGCAACACGGACTGGATCCCCATGTACAGGAACTGGGGCGCCAACTGGCACTGCCTCTCCGGCGGGCTCGTCGGCCAGGGCCTCAGCTTCGCGCTCGTCTCCACCGGCGGCCAGAACCTCGTCTTCAAGGACGTCGTGCCGGAGTGGTGGCAGTTCGGACAAACCTTCACCAACTACCAGAATTTCGACTACTAATAAGCAATATATAGACACTGTTTCATTCATTCATTCCACAACAGTGCAAGTTATTTTATCCAATATATCCTCCAAGACTAGAGAATTAAGCGCGTGTGCTGATTATATATATATGGCTTCATGTCATTTGTAGTTTGGAAATCACTTTATATTATTATATACAACCGCCAACTGATCATTTAGAGTATATATATGTTGTACCTTGTAAGTTGTAAGTAAAGTACTTGATTATAGTTCTGTGTTTGTCATTGATTTGATTAGCGGATTTGAAATTGCCACCCACGAATTATTCTTTGTTTTATCGTGAAAATTTTCGACCCATGAAAGCTGCATTAATCTAGAGTTTCAATGCATGCCCAAATGACTGATTTTCAAATAATCCGAGCTCTCTTCGTTCCCTTAGATAGTTATATTGGACAAATGAAACCAAATGGCGATGAATGTGTGTGTTTTGAATGGGAGCTAGCGCTGATAAGAAGATTCTTGTTGAGAGATTGATCTATATCATCCAGAGTACTAGTGTGCTTCTCTTCTAACCGTCAAGATGACACAAGCAAACTAGAGTGGGCAAATGATCACGATGGATCCTGAAGCATTGCTGGTAGCAGTGTCTTTAATCATTAAGGTAACAAAAGGTTATACCAGGTGAGGAGGATGGCGTCTTTGAAAGGTTCAAGCCCAGAACCAAGCGAGGAAAGGGTGAATTAATCTAGCAGTGGGACAGTTGGGGCTTGAGCCCCCACACTCCCCCCCCCCCCCCCCCCCCAGATGGGGAAGAAATGAACGATGAAGAAGGGAGGTGAAGAAAGAGGAGGAAGTAGCAAGTGACTCCTTGCATTCTATGTTGCATCCTCCAAGGAAGCCAGGTGTGGCAACAACCAGCTTGAGAGGGCAAAACAGTAGAAGAAAGAAAGGAGAGACCAAAATAACAATGGAGATGGATCCCACTCCCTCGCCACTAATTGTCCACTTGGGAACCACAAGGTGTGGCTCAAAGTTGAGTTGGAGGGCTGTTTTACGACACATTGGAAAAAAAATGCAAACATTGGTAAGAAGTTGTTGGACTTAAAATTTTCACCTTTACTCCAAAACTAATTTTAGGGAACAATTTTACCAAATCTTTGGAGATGCTCTCAGCACATCATGAGCTTCTTCCAATGAATAGGGGTAAATTTTGGGTGCGTGCGCTTATGGGATGAGTGTGCATGCGTGCATGGCCACTGGTTTTCAAAAACAAATATAAACCAGAGGAAGAGAAACGGGCCGCGTGGTCCAGGCTGTAGCTTTCCCATCAGTGAGCCAATTTACGGCGGGCCTAGCCCCTAGCATAATTGGGCCAATGGGCCGTCACCCACAGCAGATTCAGCATCCAGCCAGTTCTAGTAGCCCTTCTAGAACTCTCTCCTTTCGTGTTCCTTCCACTCCACCGTTGCTCGACACGGCCACACGGGGTTTTTCCCCTCCCCACCCACCTCCCCGCCCCGCCCCGTCTCACCGCGTCGCCTCCCCCTCTCCTGATCGGAGCCTTGCTCGCATCCGCCATTCCCAGACCTCGAGAGCTACCGTCTGGTCCGGTCCGATCCGACAGATCCCTTCGCACGCCGCGCGTCCCCCGCGATTTCAGGTCTGGTGCTTTGATTATTTCCCCCGGCCCCGCCTATGCGATTTGCGCCCCATTATTTTCGGTCTGGGGTTTCGGTTTCGGCTGCTTGTTCGTGCAAGTCTCAGTGATCTGCGCAACGTTTTTTAAGTAAGGCATCATCCGTTTCGAGTCCGGTGTAGGATCCATTTTGATTTTGTTTTCCGATTAGGAAAACTAATTGTGTACGGCTAGTGCTGTCCTGCGGGAAGAAGAGGTTGATCATGATACTCCTACTCCCTTGTCGTCTGATGCCTGAGGCACATGCTGTGATTTGCTATGATGTTTGAGTGGTGACACTGGTAGTAGACTAGTAGTACATGTCGGATGAATTACTGTATTTACGCTTGGTCGTAGGGTGTCCGACGATGGTGTTGAATGCGTGGGAAATTAGTGTCTCACTTCTGCATTTCACTGGCACTGGATTGACGAGGGAGGAATAGTTTCTCCTGTTCAGCTTAGCTGGTGTATTGGTATTTTGGTGGTGGGGAAGAAAGCCTATGTAATTGATCATTAAACATTGATGAACAGTACCGAAATTACTGTGTAGACAATTCAAATTTGTTGGGCAGGGGGGGGGGGGGGGGGGGTGGCATGGCCCAGCTTGCTTTTATTAATCTCCGCCTCTGGCAGTAGGTCTCCTTCCTCGAAATGGATAACTGTCGGCTTCTTTCATCACTGGTTTACTGCAGATATGATATTGTAGAGTTAACGTTATTGCTGTCAGTGAGTTTTGGACGTCATGTTTGATCATCTAATTTATGGAGGTTTGGTCTTGGGACAAAGAGTGTCTGGACTCCACTTGATTGTGTGATGTTGCAGTTTCAGTTATCACATTATGGTTTGCTGTTTATTTACCTATGGACCATGCTGCCACTTGTTCATGTGAATTGATGATTTTTGAACTGGAGCTCAGGCTGGAGTTATGTGACTGTATCTTACTATCTACACGACACAATCATTTAATACCTTTTGCCTGTATTTTGAACCAGGTAAGGTGTTGTAACAGAAGATGCAAGGGGGGAGAGGTGGAAGGCAGGGCTCGTTCGGGTTCGGGGACCCTTTTGTTGGTTTCGGCAGCTTTGGACAGCCAGGGAGCCTTATGCCCGGTTTCTTTGGTGGCGCAAATCCCTTTGACGACCCTTTCTTCACAAACCCCTTTGGTAGCATGATGCAACCTAGTTTCCCAACCCCTTTCAGCAGCATGATGCAACCTAGCTTCATGAACCCCTTTGGTAGCATGATGCAACCTAGCTTGCTTGGGCCAAGTATGTTTGCGCCCTATGGCGATCTCAATGGAGGCATGCTTGGAAGCCAGGCACATCTCAGTCAAGGCATGAGCAATGCCAGTGGTTTCATTCAGCAGGCCCCTGAACCAAGCAGACCTAAAGGGCCAATTATCAAGGAGTTGTCTTCAGATGACGAGGATGGTGCAGACGATGATAAAGAAGATGAGAAGAAGAATGGTAACTTTAGGAAGCATCCAAGGGAAAGCAAAGAGCCGTATGTGGAGGACCCGGATGAAGAAGTAGAAGGTCAGTTCATTTACCTTCTTGGGCATGTTACTGTTCCCTGTTCAAATTTGCATTAAGCAATCATTTGAATTTAGTACATTGCCTGATCCTGTCTTGTGCCTTGTACCACATTTCTGTCCTTTCTGAAATATTTTCTGGCAATTCTTGGGGACATTCAGTAAATAAACATTTTTTGGATTCAGCAAATATACATGGACCTCATACAATGTAAATAACTAATCAACTTCATCGATCGTCAGAAAACCTATTGTACCACATAGTTTCAATATGATCTCATCTCATCTCATGGTATTGCTAGGCAGCCTACTCAATTGATATTCAGCCTTTTAGGTGACAGGTTATCATTGAACTGCTATTTTATTCTGTTTAGCAGAGTATCTTTTTAAAATATTCCCTTAGTTTGTGTTGTAAAGAATTGACATTACAAGTGGAAGCTACTAATGCATACACATTTTTTAGCAGATAATAAAAGACCTAAGCATGGACAATTTGGGAGGGAGTTCAGCAGAGCTAGCACATCACGTCCACAGCCTCAGACATTTATGTTTCAGAGTTCAACTGTTACATATGGTGGTCCAAATGGAGCCTGTTATACATCTTCAACGACTAGGAGGACTGGTGCAGATGGAGTAAGTATATCTCATGAGTGCTGTTTTCTTCATCTGTATATTTGTTGGGTCCAAAGTTATAGTGTTCATTATTTGTTAATGCGTTAGATTACACTGGAAGAAAGTAAGGAGGCTGACACAACTACTGGTAAAGCATCTCACAGGATTTCACGTGGCATTGGCAGTAAGGTATTATTGATATTCCTCACAGATCTCTTGCTTTCTCTCATCCAATCGCACTGATGTTGTGATTGGAGCTACTTACTATCTGTTGTTGGCACGTTGCAGGGTCACTCGCTAGCAAGAAATCTTAATTCTGATGGGCGTGTGAACACCCTTCAAACTTTACACAACTTGAATGAAGGTTTAGTGTTTTTTTTTTTGGTGCCTTATTGTTTTCCTTCCAAATTGATTCTGATGCCATTTTCCCTTTTCCATTCAGATGAGCTTGCTGGGTTTGAGGAATCGTGGCAAAGAAATGCCAGGGAGAATATGCCTGGCAGGGATCCTAGGATGAACATGCTTGGCAACGGTATAGCCTACAGCGCCCCCACCCTCTATTTCTCTCGCACGTGCACTCAAACATTTCTTTTTTGCCTGATCATGTTAGAAGAGAAGGACGGTATAGAGGCAAATTTCTTTTTGCGAAATCAAGGGTTTGACCATAATGTTTGTTTCTTTGTACTAGCGATGGTTTCTTGAGTTCTTTACACAACTGCTTTGCAACAGTAATCCAATCCCCTAGAGCAATGTCAACTACTGTAGATGGGGTATGAATATTGACTTATATATAGTGGTTTAGATATCCTGTGATAATGGTAATATTTCTGTAGTGTTTTTTTGAAAAGTAAAGGCAGGAGCTCTGCCGCTCAATTAAGAAGGAAAAAGAGTTTTATGTACAATGGCACCCACGATGCCTAAGAACACCGGTCATAGGACCAAGAAATAGCATCCACCACTCACGCACGTGTTTTACCCCGCAATACACACCGGTCATTGGAACAGTGTCCTCTTTGGCTAGATAGGCGACTTGCTCTGCCGCTTGGTGCTCATTTTCGAAAATCCTCCTATTCCTTTCCTTCCATATGTTCCACACAATGTAAATAAGCACTCCGTTAAACGTTCGGCATTCTTGCTTCGGTAATAATCACTTACGAAGTTCTGTTGTAGATAAGACCTCTGGATTTTGACAAAAAAATAAATATTACGGGTATTAAGCAGAACCACAGAACATTGGGGAATGGATCGCTTTGTATGTATGGCTGCATGTACCCACCCCTAGGTATGCATTTAACAAACAAATCTACAGCGTATATAGTATGTGACATAACAGTTAATCACAAATAACAACAGTTAACCACGGTAACAAGATCATGACACAAATCACATGTAGTCAGCAGCACAAAGGTAGAAGGATGTGTTGTTTGACACCGCTGTCTCATTTGAGTGTATGCCTTCAATTGGCTTTCAAGATCTTGGCCGATACTGATGTTGGTCACACTTCTCTTGCCTGCCACTTGCTAATAATTTTGTTGTGATCACCTGATTTACTTATTGAAGCTTGATTCCTAGAGTTCTGAGATCTTACTCAGTTGCAAATTATGCAGGAAATGTTCACTCTGACTTCAGAGATGTGAATCAAATGCCTGCACTTCCAGCTCCTGATCGATCCCGTGGCACGAATTCCTCATGGAACTTTCAGAATGGCTCTTCCATGGGTCGTGCACCCCGCACATGAGTTCCTCTGTAGCATATGCAGGATCACAGTGCTCAGTACCGGTGACTTCCACTATTTTGCAGAAAAATGAAGCTTGTGAGTTGTGACAGTTTTAGTAGTCAAGAGCTTCACTCGCAGACAACTGAAAGTCAGAAGCTTTCCTTTAGTTTGAGCAGTTCTATCCTAGTGCTCCAATCACTGTAGTTTAGTGCTGCCTGAGATGCAATTAAAATCTGTTTTGATGGGGAGAATTAAAATCTGCCTCATGGAACTTTACTGACTTTGGTGAAATCTGAAGAAAAGAAACCATCCCTGATCTTATCCATCAGGTTTTGGTGATGTAGCCTGTTAAACCTTCATGAATAACTCGTATGCCTTTTATGTTGCTGTGAGCCTCAGGGTCTGTATGTTTGTAGTTTTTCTTCCAAAAAATGTATTCTAGCTGCCAATAAGCTACGCAAAGTACATTGATTACGGTTACATCTAGAGAGAAGCAGCTAAACAAATAAAGTCGCATATTATATATGGTTGTGTCAAACGTGGCCGTCAGATTCAGGTGGCTTCTCCGTGTTCTTCTGCGGCGACCGGCTGATTTCCCCGGCGGCTGCCCTGGTCTGCTGCTGCACCACCAACGTTGACACTTGGCATCCGAAGTCCGTGGACGTGAGCAGGTCCCCGAGGACGCCGAGCTCCAGGTGCTCGCTCCAGTCCGATATGCCGACCGTCAGCGGTGACTTGGGGCCGTCCGCTCGCCGGCCGACGATCAGCAGGTCCGACGCCGGGCTGGACTTCCGGATGATGCCCACCATCTCATCGGAGCCACAGACCAGGTTCTCGCTGTAGGCGACGCGGTGGTCGTCGACCCACCGGCTGACGTACTCCTGCAGCGCCTCCTCGTCGAGCCGGTCCTCCTCGGGGTCGCCGCCCTTGCGCCACTCCGGCGGCGGCAGGAAGCGGAACACTGTGAGGCCGATGGGCGCGTCCTCGGCCATGTACGTGGCGAGCGCGAGCGCCTCCCGGTCGTCGGGCCCGCCGAGGAAGTAGAGCGCGACGCGGTGAGGGAAGCCGTCGGTGGCGGCCCCGGCGGGCACGACGGAGAGGCTGCCGCGGTCGACGAGGATGGCGACGGAGCAGGGGGAGTAGTTGAGCACGTTGACGTTGGCAGCCTGGACGGATCCGGCGCTGGCCGTGGTGTTCTCGACAGAGCCGTCGATGGCAAGGCGCTGGTGGAAGGGCACGACGATGAGCATGGCGCGCTTCTCGAGCGCGACGGCGCAGACGTCGTCGTGCATGGTGGCGTAGGGCGCGATGCAGACGTAGGGGAGCAGCGACGCGGACCCCACGGGGCGCTGCTGCACGAAGTACTGGAAGGCGTTGACGATGCGCTCCGAGTCGGTGCCGCCCGACGGCACGCAGTTCCGGTCGCCGTGCTTGAAGGCGCGGAGCACGGAGCTGGTGAGCCCCACGAGCGGCGCGAGGTGGAGGAGGTAGACGGCGACGGGCGACACGGGCGACGCGCTGGCGGCGTCCAGCAGCGCCAGCATGGGCGCCACGTCCGCCTGCGAGTGCACGCACGCCAGCACCCGCAGCTCGTCGCCCAGCTTCTTGTGCTGCACCGTGCGGCGGCGGTACGCCACGTACTTCTCCTCCGGGTGGTACATGTGCTTGACCACCGACGCCGTGGCGGCGCCCAGCAGCAGCACGTTGAGCATGAACGCGGCGTACACCTGCTCGTCGAAGACGTCAGAGTCCATGAACGCCGAGGCGTAGGCGACCTCGGTGATGCCCTTGAAGTTCATCATGAGGCCGAGGATGAAGGCCTCCCGGAGCGGCATCCCGCAGTAGAGGCAGGGCAGCATGCAGGACACCTGCTTGGCGGCGACGCCGACGACGAGGAAGAACTGGAGGAGGAGGCATATGGAGGCATCGTCGATCTTGAAGACGTCCAGCCTCAGGCCGCCCTGCGCGAAGAGCAGCGGCATGAGCACCCCGGCGACGAGGCGGTCGAGGCGCTCCCCGAGGGTGACCCCGAGCGGGGCGCCGCCGGGGAGCATGAGCCCCAGCATGAAGGGCCCGTAGGTGGCGTGCAGGCCTATGATCTCGCCGGCGAAGCTGCAGACGATGGTGGTGAGCAGCACGGCGACGAGGCGCGCCTCGCAGAGGAGGCCGCCCTCGGGGACGTCGCGCATGAGGCGCAGGATGGCCGGGCGCGCCACGAAGGCCAGGAAGCCGATGAAGATGGCGGAGGTGAGGAGCGACAGGAAGCCGATCCGCTGGACCTTCTCCGATGGACTGGACGCGAGGAGGTAGGACGTGATGCCCGCGATGGAGAAGGTGTTGGCGAAGTCGCCGATGAGCGCGGCGGACATGGCGAGGCGCCCCAGCTTGGAGGAGAGGAGGTTGAGGTCGCCCAGCGTGGTGCAGACGACGATGAAGGCCGAGAGCGACCACCACACGTTGAGGTTGGTGAGCATGAAGTTGGCCTTCCACGGCGCCGGCACGTGCGCCCCGACCGCGGCGGCGGCGGCGTACATGGCCAGGTGCGGCCCCACAGTGCCGAAGAAGGCGATGGCCACGGCCTTCTTCCCGGACTTGACGATCATGCCCAGGTCCGTCTTCACGCCGATGACGAAGATCTGCAGCACGAAGGCGTACGCGCCCACCGTGTTGAGCTGCACCCACCCCTCCGGCGTGGCGAAGAGCTCGCTGGCGTGCGGGAGCACCTGGCCGAGGAGCGACGGCCCGAGCAGCGCGCCGGCCTGTTGTGTGCACACGCTGCAATTAGCGCGCCGGCCGTGTACTACATACAGCATTTGGCACGCATGCATCATGCAACGTAAGTACTCCTACGTACCACGATCTGGGAGATGACGAGGGGCACGTTGGCCCGGCTGAGCAGGGCGTGGACGCCGCGGGAGAGCGCGAAGACGGCGCAGACATGGTAGAGGAGGAGCGGGAAGTAGAACTTGAGCGGGTCGTCGCCGGCAAAGACGCCGGCGGAGGTGGCGACGGCGTTGGGCGGGAAGCAGAAGCGGCTCTTGTTGACGGTGACCTTCCCTTGCAGGTGCAGGGCGGGCGGCGTCTCACGCGACATGGGCGGCCGGGCCGGGGCTCGGGGCTCGGGGTCGGGGAGGACGAATGCAGGGGAGGATGGGGCGCCGGGAAGAATGGGGAAGAATTTTCCATGGCGCGCCGCGAATGCATGCAATGCAGAGATGAGATGGTGCGCACGCCAAGGACGACGACTAGCACGGGACCGGGACGACGCATGGCATGGTTAAGCGATAAACGTGGACCGCCTCGGCATGTCATGGATATGTGCCTTATTTATTTAATTTTACTTCTTATGTATCTCTATTTATAAGAGCCTGATTTTTTGTTCTTGTTCATGCAAACATACAACTTTGTTATTGTTTGCCTATAAAAAAAACTATAAATTATGAGTTGTCCTTTTAAAGTTGATTGTGTAATATTGTTGTCTGCAAATTCTTAAAATTTACGAAGAGAATCCATGAACAATCTCTCTCGCCATTGCTCCCATGGCTGGCCTTCCTCTCTGCTGTTACATTCCATCCCAAGACCAAGCCAAATTGATGGGAGTCACTGATAGCTGGCTGCCGCGACGCTTTGCGGCCTGTTTGTTTGCCTGGTCCTTTCAGGCACGGCCGGCTAGCCTGCCCGAGGTTAGCTCGAGCCTGGCTCCCTTGGTGCAATCTTGTGTGTTTTCATTGCACTAGAATGAGCCAGGCTGAACGAGCCAGAGCCTTTGGATAGAGCAACTGCACCGGGCGGAGTAACCAACGGAAGAACTTGCACCTCGCTGGTGCCCAGGGTTTTCATATGAGTTGAGGGGATTTTGATAGGATTTGTCTTGTAAACTGGATTTTGTAACTTTGGACCGCTGGCAGGCTAAAAAAAGAGAGGGGAAAGGGGGTAAACAACTATTTCTGTCAATTGTGCATGCGGAACCTCGAAGCAACCCTGCACCTGGCAATTGAGTGCCCCTATACTCAAGCTCTTTGGGAGCGTATTAGGAGATGAAGCAGTAGGCAAAGGCTTAAGACCCACCAATTAGAAAAGTGGAAGACAATCTAGAGATGTGGCTGTTTTTCTCAGAAGAAATGAAAATGGTTCCAGCCTCTACTATCTGAAGATAGTACACAGTGTAGAAATTACAAACAGAGCATTAAGCTTGATTCTCCACAAGAGAGCACATAAACTAGATACGAAACGAAAAGGCACAATAGGTAGAATGAACAAAGACTACGCCTCAATTTATTCCGAAATTTTCATCTAAATTTTGCAAAGACTTTTAGAATTGACAGAAAAAGAAGACAGAGCTACGCACAACCTGGCGATCTTAACTCTTTGTACAATTTGGCGCCAAAGAAATGATCTAATTTTTTAATGCCGCGAAAAGACAACGGACACCTTCTTCCTTGTGTTTGTGGATGAATGTAAACTATTGAAATTAGCAGGTGCAAAAGTAACCATTGGGTCGCTTTACACTGTGCTAGAACCAAACACAAAACAACACAATCAACTAGCAATGTAATCAAATCACCGAGTAAAATGGATGAACCAAACAACACCTAAGATTCAAACTCCTCTAAAAGGCACAAAGTAACTATTGGGTTGCTTTTGGCTATTGACCAAACAACTACTCTACCAACTTTTCTAAAAAAAACTGTACCAAGAATTACCAACCAATATAATGAGTGAGTATATAAATAGTAATACACCCCGAGAACTCCATTTCTCTCCATTCCAGCCTGCACGTTCATCGCATCATAGTGTTTTTTTAGGGAATGCCATCCGGCTAGCTTTATTGATCAAACAATATAGTTACATTGTTTGCTACCAAACCAACAATATATACAAGAATTCTTTGAAAAGAAAACATCCCTAGCAAGTTCATGAGCTACTTGATTGGCATCCCTATTACAAAACCCAATGGATACATTTTTTTTTCGAGATCGTGCCTTGGCACGTTTTTCATCCAGTACCGAAACCCACAGCCCACACCTCTCACACTTCTCGCACATGGTTGTGATTACACAAGATACATTTCCGTGACTAAGACAAGGATACACCTCAAACCTTCTCCATCCCGACCATATCCAAGTTCATGGCCATTGGGTCAAACTCCCCACCGAAAAGAAGCTGCAGCGCCTCCTGCTTGGAGACCGATAACAGTGCTTGGAAGGTTGATTTGTACTTGCGCACCGTCTCAGAGTCGACGTGGGGTGAGCTTGCTACGACTCCCAACTTCTGCATGAACACGCACTGAGCCTGCTTGGTGGAGTCCGCCTCACGTGGCTTCGCAGCAAGGCGATCACTGTGCCGCAGTGACAGAACGGAGATCGGCGTCCTGGGCCTACGCAGCCTAGGCAGCCCGCGGATGAGGGGCGTCTGCAACGGAAGGCAACTCCACTTTCCTAGGCGACGCTGGCCTACCCGCGTCGTCATCGCTCGAGGAGTTCCTCGGCGCGCCCAGCAACTCCACTTCCCTAGGCGAAGTCAAGACCGGCTGGACAGCGCTAGGTTCGTCGACCATGATGGTGGCCATGTCCCCATGGCCTAGTTCTGAAGCGGAGCGACGGTTTGGTGGCGGAGCTTGGATTGCCACTTCAACCAACATTGGGTCCAGCGTCGAGCCGAGTGTGGGTGGCAGTTGCCTAGGCTGGCTCCACAACACCAGGTCTGCCTTAGCCTCAAGACCAACTACCGCGCACGACGAGCTAGGGCGACCGTCCAGCTGACGCTCGCATGCGAAGCTGCCCCCGAGCCAGGCACAGATGCTGGCCACACCCTCCGACACCTCGTACGTCGAGGCAAGGTGCGCCCGGAACTCCCCCAGCGAGACAGCTGGCTAATTCCCACCAACGAGCGCGATAAGAACAAGGGAAAAGTTCGCTTCAGGCGCAACGAGCTCTGTGTTCTGCATGTAGGATCTCTGGTACGCCTAGAGGGGGTGAATAGGCATGTAAAAATTCAACTTAAACCGAAATCAAATTCTCCCGCAGCACTGCCGCTCTGTGAGCGCGGCACTGCCGCACTTGCAGGAGAGATTAGTTTACAGTTCAAAATCTATCCAATGAAATTTAGATGGGGTAAATTTCTTAGCTTCCTACAGGGTGGTAAATCACAGATCGACAGCTGAAAGTGGTGGGAACACCACACACAAGTAGATCGACCTCAATCCTAGAAATCACCTCAACAACAAGAAGAACACAAGTGTAGCAACACAAGCACAAGATGACACAAGCATTTATCCCGTGGTTCAGCTCGCCACCAAGGCTTGCCTAAGTCCACGTTGTTGAGGTATGCCACTAAGGCTTAGCGATTTGCAACACTACCTCATTCTCAAGTCAAGAGAGTGAACTCTTGAGATGAGAGGTGATTTTACTTGCTGCAAGAGGTGGTTACAAACCTCTCGAGGCTGCCACACAAGTTGGCAAGCTCCGCGGGCGACGCTCTAGCCGGCTAGGAGCCAAGCTCCAAGAGTAACAAACACAACCGCCAGCTAAAACATGAACCAAGTGCTCTTTAGAGTTTAGGAATCAATGGAGTTGCTCTCTAATCAAGTTGTGGACCCTTTTCCCTCAAGGATTGATGGGGAAATCAATAGATTTGCTTGAGGGCTTTAGGTCAACAATAGAGTGAGAGAGAGAGAGATCCTACTCTGTTTTGGGTGTGCTGAAGTGAGGAAGAAGAGAGCAAATTGGTTCATTTTGTTACCATTGGGGAGGAAAGGGAAAGGTATATATACCCCCTAGCCCCCAACAGTCACTTTAAATCGCATATAGCCATTGGCGAGGAAAGAGAAAGGTATATGTACCCCCAGCCCTCAATGGACACTGCACCCAAGAGGTCAGGCGAGATGAGGCCACGACCAAAGGGTCGGGCGAACCGGAGCCCGCGACCATGGGGTCAAGCGAGACGGAGCCCGCGACCTTGGGGTCAGGTGAGACGGAGCTCGTGACCAAAGGGTCAGGCGAGCCAGAGCCCGTGACCTTGGGGTCAGGTGAGATGGGGCTGCAACCAAAGGGTCGAGCGAACCGAAGCCCGCGCCCAAGGGGTCGGGTGAGTCGGAGCTCGCACCCAAGGTGTCGGGTCGGAGCTCGCACCACGCAAGATAGCAAGGGTAAAAGCGAAGTGTAGACTATCTTGGCTGTGAATCTGAGGATGCTTGTGGTTGTTTGAGCACTTGGTAGCATAGATTAGCTTAAGCATTGTGTCCCTCTTTATAGTACGATGTTTCCTATACTCAAATTCAAGATATAAAAGAATCTTAAACTCCTTTTGAGTTTGAAGCCATTTATATTTGTAATTGGGGGCTCTTCTGTTTCGTGTAGCATCCTCGAATATAAATTCTCTGCTTGTCATCTCAATAAATCTCATTAGTTCTCTAATTGCGTGGTTATTATCACCAAAACCCATAATTAGGGCTTGATTGCACTTTCAATCTCCCCCTTTTTGGTGATTGAGGATAACCCAATTAGAGCTTACAAAAGATATGAAATAAATACTGAGATTTTTGAGCCATGGGTGTAGAGCCTCCCCCTAAGTATGTGAATAGAGAATTAAATTGTCAAATTGGCATAAGAAGCCAAGATTCACATTTTAGTGAAAGTGATGGGGCTCCCCCTACATCCATGCTCCTGTGGGGTGCTGCATACTGTATCAGGTATGTAAAATGTGATGCAAATGACAGTTTATGCACACCATGATTTGCTAATGTGCGGTAGTGCTAGAGTCAAGCAGCACATAGCTAGCTTAGATAAAGAAAATATGCAACCTAGCACAATAAGATGACTTCTAATCCACACAATGATACATGCCCATATCCGATACACAAAGAGTCAAATAGTAGCATTATTTCACAATTTAGAGTTTTGAGCGACTCTCAAATTTTTCACCTAGCGAAGACTAACACTCATCGAATAAGACATGAAGCGTAGCTGCTGACCAACCATGGTGTCGAAAAGTTGTTGACCCCTCTAGTTTTCTCCCCCTTTGGCATAAAGCACCAAAAAGAGAAGAAAAGAAGAAAGATCAACACCTACTCGTCATCTCACTGGATATCCGTCCAATCAATATCATTACCTCCTATAGCAGTCCTGGCACCACCATCACCATCATCGTCATCGGAGTCAATACGTGCACGGCCCTGACGGTGAGTAGTGACGGTGTAGCGAGTGGAACGAGTGGAACGCCTTGACTCCTATCTCTGATGGTATCCCTCCAGGGTCTCATCCCAATCTGCTACTCGTCCCTGCTGCTCCTCCTCCTCATCATCATCATCATTATCTGAATCTATGTTGGCGAGACTCAGAAGGTCATACTATGGAGGAGGTGGAATAGGAGGAAGGTCATGTCCACGCTGCTGATGCTGCTCAAGTTGTGTCTCATACGCTCTGTCAGCTGCATAGGTGCATTTGTCGAAGATTGCCTTCAACCACTTGCCAAACTTCTTCATCTTGCCTCCTCTGTGAGACCTAGAGCGGGAAGACTCAGGGATATCTACATGAGCATAAGAGCTCCTTGCTCACTGAGTAGCTACAGCTAGCTAGGTCTTCTCAATTTTGTAGACGGTATGCATCCCATCCTTTGGAAAATAAAATCCAGTGACCCACTCAATCATGAACATGAGGTAAGGGGCATAGGGCAGACCCCTCCTCCTATCCTCCATTGCAAAATCTCAACTCAGTCCACATAAATCTAGGGACATTAAACTTGTCCCCACCTAGAACAAATCTAGCCACCACATTTCTCACATAGCCATTAATATCTGAGGTTGCTCCATCCTTTGGGTTGATAGTGTTCCTGATGAGGTTGTTGAGGATGTAATAGAAGCTGTGTAGACCACTCCTCTTGCCATCTGCAATCCTTCTATCTCTCCATATGTAACTGATGTCACGGATCTCAGCTCAAGGCTCATCATGAATGTAAGTGTAACCTCTATGCTCCTCCCCCAAGCCAAGAATCTGGCTAAAAGTGACAAAGTCGACTCAGTAGTGCCGACCATCAGTCATCTAGTGAATCTCATCAGAGGTCTGGTCATAGAAGTATGTGGCATGAAACTATGCAAGGACCTCCTCATTCTAGTTATACTAGAAACCCATGATGTCTGAAAGCTTAAACCTATCACAAATTTTGATTACCTTGTCAAACTCAGGCTCCTCCTTCTGCATCTCATCCCAATCAATGTACTGCATCTTGATGATCTTGGTTTTCTTGGATTCAAGAATGGCAGTGGCATAAAAGTTGGAATGAAACTCATTCTAGAATCTGCAATCAATGCCCAAATCCTTGCGCACTGCATAGGGATTGATCCCCCTTGCGTCTTCCACCAGCTTCCAACTCTTGGAACAATTGACAACTGCATGCTGGCGGGAGTCATCTAGAGGTCTCATGATGATCTCACCCTCAAAATCTCTCATGTATCTACCATTAAACTCAGAGAGATGTTGTGGGGTGTCAGAAATGGCATCAGTGGTACGACCTGTCATCTCCAGCCTCTCCTCATCTTCAATGTATTGCTCGCGCCTCCCCCTGTCACCAAGTCCCCTTGGAGTTGCACTACTACCTGCTGTTGTTGACCTCCCACGACCACGGCAAGGTGGATCCTTGTATCTTTGCTCATTCATCTTCCTTTTCCCCCTTTGGTCATTAACTCCGTGCTCCATCTTCTCAAACGAGGAATGGAGAGGTGAGGAAAGAAAATTGCTCAGGCCAGGGGCAGTAGCAGTCGTCAGTGACGTTGAGGGAGGGTGGGCAGCTGCCGTGGCACTGCTAGAGATCGACAACGCGCGGCCAAGCGACGGCGACGGCGTGGGCGCAAGAGGAGAGAGAGGCGCGGGCGTCGATGTCGGCATCGGGGGGAAGAGAGAGGGAAAGAAGTTATTGCGGACCTAAGGATAAGAGGAAGAATAAATGGGCCTCTCAATAAAACCATTTGGGCCAAATCTCAATTGAGATTCATAGTACAGCACTGCCGCATGCCTAGCGCGGCACTGCCGCACTCCCCAAAATAGTGGGAGTTAGCTATAATCTATATGACTCTCTCTATATAAGATATGGACACATATCACTTATATACCATGACCATAAACAAATAATCAATATAGACCATGATCATGATACATAAGTTGCCTTTTATAAATCATTTTCATGCACAATATGAAAATTTTCAACTCTTTAGCCTAGATACTAGTTTATCAAACAAAGGCATGCTAAAATTCTAACCACGTTATGAGAATCAAGTATATTTAGCTCACTATGCAAAGCACAAAACCTTGACTCATCAAGGGGCTTTGTGAAGATATCGGCTAGTTGCTTTTCGGTGCTCACATGGCAAATTTTGATATCTCCTTTTTGTTTTGTGGTCTCTCAAGAAGTGATGATGGATGTCTATGTGCTTGGTTCTAGAGTGGCTTACGGGATTGTTTGCAAGCTTAATGGAACTCTCATTGTCACATAATAATGGGATTTTGGTAAAATGACATCCAAAATCACGAATAGTTTGCCTCATCCAAAGTAGTTGGGCACAACATGCACCGATCGCAACATACTCGGCCTCGGTAGTGGAAAGGGCTACACAATTTTGCTTTTTAGAACTCCAAGACACTAGGGATCATCCAAGGAATTGACATATCCCCAAAGTGCTTTTTTGATCTACTTTGCAACCGGCGTAATCAGAATCTGAATACCCAAGTAGATAAAACTTAGAGCCCTTAGGATACCACAAACCATGGTTAGGAGTGTGTACTAAATATCTCAAGATTCTCTTAACGGCCACCAAGTGACACTCTTTCGGGTTAGCTTGAAATCTAGCACACATGCACACACTAAGCATAATATCGGGCCTAGATGCGCACAAATAAAGTAGAGAGCCGATCATAGAACGATATACCTTGGTATCCACGGCTTTTCCTTCAATGTTGAGATCAAGATGTCCATTGGTTGGCATGGGAGTTTTAATAGGCTTGGCATTCACCATGTCAAACTTCTTGAGCATATCATGGGTATACTTCATTTGACTAATAAAAGTTCCATCCTCCACTTGCTTGATTTGAAATCCGAGGAAGAACTTCAAATCACCCATCGTGGACATCTCAAATCTCTTTGTCATGATCCTACTAAATTCCTCCAAAAAGTATGATTAGTACTACCAAATATTATGTCATCGACATATATTTGGCACATAAATATATATTCACCAACTTTGTGAGTGAAAAGGGTAGGGTCAGCTTTGCCTATTTCAAAGCCTTGTTTAAGCAAGAATTCCTTAAGGCATTCATACCATGCTCTTAGTGCTTGCTGAAGTCCATAGAGCGTCTTTTGAAGTTTGTAGACATGGTTGGGGAACTTAGGATCTTCAAAACCTGGTGGTTGCTCAGCATAGATAAGTTCTTGAATGCGGCCATTGAGGAATGCACTCTTCACATCCATTTGATATAGCTTGAAATTGTGATGAGCGGCATAGGCTAGAAGCATTCGGATTGCTTCAAGTCTTGCCACCGGTGCATATGTTTTTTCAAAGTTCAAGCCCTCTACTTGAGTGAAACCTTGAGCAACCAATCTTGCCTTGTTCCTTGTCACCACTCCATTCTCATCTTGCTTGTTGCAGAAGACCCACTTGATATCAATAACATTGGTATTGGGTCGTTCCACCAAAGTCCACACTTGGTTTCTTTCGAAGTTATTGAGCTCTTCTTGCATGGCCATCACTCAATCTGGGTCTCCAAGTGCTTGTTCTACCTTAAGAGGCTCCAAAGAGGAAACAAACAAGTAATATTGGCAAAAGTTTGCTAAATGTGAATGAGTTGTTACCCCCTTTCAAAGACTCCCAAGGATGTTGTCAACGGGATGATCTCGTTGTATTGTTTACCTTAGCCTTGGATGATCAATGGTCTCTTATCCATCTTCTGAATCTTCATTATCTTCTTGCTCGAATATGGGTTATAGGTTTTGTCCTTGAATCAGAGTTGGACATGATGCTGCTGTCAGAGGGAGTGCAGCCCTACCGCTCTTATGTGCGGCACTGCCGCTCTGCTAATTTGTAGCAAGGGTCGGCTCCCCCTCAGCATTAGGTACGTCAGCGGAACTTTGTTCATCAGCAGCTTGAGGAACCTCCACTTCAATGACTTCAACTTCTTGTTGTCTTATCACCAATAGCCAATTGCTTGATTGCTTCACATGGTGGATCCTCCTTTCCTACAACACTTGAATCAACTTGCTCCACTTGTGAGCCATTAGATTCATCAAATGTCACGTCTACCGCTATTTCAACTCTCCCGGAGGTTTTGTTGAAAACACGATATGCATGCTCATTTGATCCATAACCAAGAAGAAAACCTTCATCAACGTTAGGTGTAAACTTAGAGGTTTTGGGTTTCTTATTAAGTATGAAACACTTGCACCCAAACACTTTAAAGTAAGACACCTTAGTCTTGTTACTGGTTAGAAGCTCATATGAAGTTTTTTTCAACTTCTTGTGTAGGTAGAGGCGGTTGATGGCATGGCAAGCGGTGTTGATGGCTTCGCACCAAAAGAGGTCCGGCGTCTTGTACTCATCAAGCATTGTCCTTGCCATGTCAATTAGTGTACGGTTCTTCCTCTCTACTAAACTATTTTGTTGAGGGGTGTATGGAGTTGAAAACTCATGCTTGATGCCCTCTTCATCAAGAAACTCCTCAACTTAGGTGTTCTTGAATTTGGTCCCATTATCGCTCCTCATTTTCTTGATGAGGAGACCGAACTCCTTTTGAGCTCTTCTAACAAAAGTCTTCACTTTGTCTCTAACTTGACACTTATCAAACAAGAAAAATACCCAAGTAAAATGGGAATAATCATCAACAATAACAAGACCATATTTGTTACTCCCGATACTTAGGTAGGCGACCAGTCCAAAGAGATCCATGTGTATGAGCTCCAATGGTTGCATCATGGTCATGATGCTCTTTGGTGGGTGAGGTACGCCAACTTGCTTTCCAGCTTTACAAGCGTTGCATATCATATCTTTCTCAAAGTGAACATTTGTTAGCCCAAGAATGTGTTTGTCATTTTGAAGTTTGGCCAAGTTCCTCATCCCAACATGGGCTAGTCAGCGATGCCAAAGACACCCCATGCTAGATTTTGCCACTAAACAAGTCTCAAGATTAACTTTACTTTTGTTGAAATCAACTAGGTAAAGCTTGTTCTTTAAATGACCTGTAAAGACAATAGAGGAATCATCCCTTCTAAAGACTTCCACACCCTTATCCGTAAAGAGACAATTGAAGCCCATCTCGCATAATTGAGAGACGGACAACAAATTGTAACCTAACGAATCAACATGTAAAACATTTGTAATTGAATGCTCAAGGGTTATAGCAACTTTACCGAGACCAATCACATCCCCCTTAGAGTTGTCTCCAAAGAGAATATTTTTCATTTGAGTCCATCTTCGGGTTATATGATGAGAACATACTCCTTTCTCCGGTCATATGATTTGTACATCCACTATCAAGCACCCAAGTTGACCCACCGGAGGAGTATGCCTACAAAATAGATTTAGTTGCTTGATTTAGGTTCCCAATTTGACTTGGGGCCTTGCATGTTAGTCACAAGATATTTAGGAACCCAAATAGAAGTATTCCTATATGTGTTGGCTTCCTTTCCAACATATTTGGCAACCACTTCTCTACTGTTGTTGTTCCTTAAAACAAAACACAAAATCAAGCTTTGTCGAGGTGGTTGAAACTTTGGTTGATAGGCATACTTGTTCATAGTGCCCCACACTGATTCCTGGGATGGCTCGAAGATGGGTGGAACCCACATCCCAACAGGTGGGAGTGCGGGAAACTCTATTGAGCTAAAGTGAATTGTATCGCCTGAGCCCACCATGGCGAAGGTGGCGGAAAAGTGGGCCATCCGATGACCAAAAAAGTGTTGAATGTACAACGTCTTCCCCATGGATGGCTCCAACTGTCAGTGCAGAAAGTGACCAACAAGTAAATATTTGTAGTTTTGCCGTACGTTGTGATCAGAGGTGGCCTAGCACTCAATGACACAGGGTTTATACTGGTTCAGGCAATGTGCCCTATGTCCAGTTTGAGTCGGTCGGTGACTTTATTCCTGAGTCTAGGTGCTCGAAGTTTGCAGTGGGGTTACAAACCAGAAGGAGAAAGATAGGGGGTACAAGAGGTCTGGTCGGACTCCAGTCGGAAGGGCCAAGAGCGACAGGAGCTCTGCTATGAGCTAAGTGTTCAAGTGTGTGCTTGAGGTTCAAACCTGGCGGTTCTATGGTTGTAAACTAGTGAACTTGATCGATCTAATGAATCTAGGATGCCTTGACTGAATCTATTTACCTACCTTATTGGGAGAGAGCGCATCCCCTTTTATAGATGAAGGGGATGGCCTTACAAGTGAGAGAGAGAGAGCATGTATGCTACTGAGCCTTGTTGCCCATACCGGGGGGTATAGGATGATGGTAGGCGCCCATAACACTGTCCAGAGTAGTGCTTTGGCCAGGCCTTTCGGTCGGAGAGGCCATCCGGAGGCGGGCTGGAGACCAAAGTGAGCGATCTGGTCGGATAGGTGGGCCGGAGTCAGAAAACGGGTGCCGCTCCTCCTCGACCAGACCTTTCGGTCGGTGATTGGATCACCCTTTTGGCCTGCTGTTTAGATACTTGGGCCAGCCCATGAGTTGTGCATTTGTCTGCTTGGGCCGAGCCTTTGTTGAGAAGCCGGTCCACGAGGGACCCCGGGTTTATGAACCCGATAGGAGCCCCCGAGCCCCCAGGCGATTCGGGCAGAATTGTCTGGGGGAATTTTTGTTTTGACGGCAGGTGCACGTGAGCGCACCCACGGGTGTAGCCCCCGAGCCCCCAGGCGATTCGGGCAGAATCGTCTGGGGGGTTTTTTGTGTTGCCAGCGGGGGAGGTTTTTGTTTTGTCAGCGGGTACCCTCGCGCGCACCCGTGGGTGTAGCCCCTAAGCCCCTAGGCGATTCAGGCAAAATTGTCTGGGGTGTTTGTTAGCGGGCGTGTGTGCGTGTTTTTTAGTCGAGATAGAGTTGTCAACCAAGGCGTCGTTGCACAGCCGAGGCGGTTAGTTTTTAGGGATTCGGTGAGACGGAGCTCGTGGATCCTGGCGTCGATGCATGTCGTGGGATCGGGTGAGGCAGTTAGTCTTTAGGGATCGGACGAGACAGAACTCTCGGGTCCTAGCGTCGGTGCGTGCCATGGGATCGGGCGAGTCAGAGTCGTGGATCCTAGCCTTGGTGCAGCCTATGTAGCCAAGGCAGTTAGTATAGGGATCGGATGAGACGGAGCTCACTGATCCTGGCGTCGGTGCACGCTGTGGGATCGGGCAAGTCGGGGTCATGGATCCTAGCCTCAGTGTAGCCCGCGCAGCCAAGGTAGTTAGTTAGTTAGTTTTAGGGATCAGGTGAGCCAGAGCTCGTGGATTCTGATGGGGTGAGTTTGGGGTCGTAGACCCTAGGCATTTGGTGTGTAGTCAAAGCATAGTTGGATGGGGCAAGTTCAGGGTCGTAGACCTAGGCATTTGGTGTGTAGTCGAAGCATAGTCAGATGGGGTGAGTTTAGGGTCACAGACCTAGGCGTTTGGTATGTAGTCGAAGCGTAGCCGGATGGGGCGAGTTCGGGGTCACAGACCTAGGTGTTTTGGTGTCTTGAGCCCCCCAAGCCCCATTGGGCTTTGGTAGGGGTCGGTTTGAGTTGTGTGCGTTACCCTGTCCTCGGCTTCTCACAACTGGAGGGGCTAAGTTTTGTCCCTTGTCCTGATCGCTCGAGATCGAGTGACGCGCTCGGTGACTTTGCTAATGGGTATGATCGAGTGGAATCCGGGTCCATCGTTCGTGACAGGGTTGGCATAGCCCTCTTGTGATATTTCACTGCTCCTTTACCTACAACCCAGTAGATGCCTAGGTCATTCTAGAGACCAACCCAGGTGGCTTGATGGCCTCCCCTCGATGGAGATTCTATGGGCTTGGCAAGAGGTTTAGGATCGAACGAGAAGGTTGAGATGACCCTGTCTGCTTTGGGGCAGACGGGGCGAGGGCCACATGGGGCTCATCTACGTTTTCTCCCCTGGCTCTGTTTGATGTGGGTGGCTTTGAGCCCTTCATGGGCCAGCCTTCGAACCCTGGTTGATCGTTGCTCACGTTGAATGAGGTAACTTCCACTCTGTGACGCAACATAGAGCGTTGTGTTGCATTTCGCTGCACGTGCAATGGCTTAGTTCCCAAGCCCCTGGGTGGTTCAGGGCCCAAATCGTCCAGGGGGCATGGGCGTATGGAATGAATGCATGTATGGATGTATGAAATGATTTATAAAGAAATAGTGAGGGTCGGTAGTGTTACCTTGATCACTCGAGTGACGGGGTTTGAAGAGCTCCAGTCGGAAATGTCCGACCAGGACCCATGCTTATTGTTCCTAATGGAGTCAGCATGGCCTGCATGGGGCGTCCCTTCGCTCCCTACCTGTCTCTCGATGTGTTTTTCTGAGTCGTTCGATCGACTTAGGAAGCCCAATGGTCTCTCCCGACGGATATCCCGTTTTGGGTTTTTCCAAGTCCCGTGGAGAGCCGCCTGCGTGTGGTGACACTTTGGTTTTCGTGCCCGGTCATGTGATAGTGGTGGGCCATACCTAGGCCATGTCTCGACTCACCAGGCGGCGTTCCATCTGACTAGGCGGCGTTCCGTTGGTCAGCGTGCGTCCCATCGGTTAGGGTGTGTCCCATCATTTCCCATCCACATTGAATGGGGGAAGGGAGAGAGTTTTTCGCTCTGATCTTTTGCCCCTCTTCAATTGTCGCATTTTCTCCTTAAATATGGGGAGGGAGAGGGCTCTCCGTCGCAGTCCTTTGCCTATTCTCCAACTGTTGTCTTTCCTCCTTCTTCCTTCTCACCGAGAGTGCCTGTATGCCATGGTGGTTCCTAAGTGAGAGAGAGGGTAAGTGAGGGGGAGGACTTATAGATCCTTTCATGAATCCAGAGCGCGATGTTGAGGTGGAGGCTGCCTGGGGCGGTATTGGCCATCTTTGCCTAAAAAGGGGGTGGCTTCCGCCGAAGGGGGTGGCATGTTGGATTCATCTGCAAGGCCTTTTTCGGGATGGAGCCGTGTGTGGACTTTCTCCGATGGATCTTCACCGGGCGAGCCTTGTCGGAGGGGAAGTTGCTTAGGATCGTGCTGGTGGAGAGTTCCGCGCCTGCAGCTGCTCAGGTTGGCCAGTTCATAAAGTTTGATGAGATCTCTTCCAGCCATGGCGGCCATACCTTGGTAGCAGCGTCCTTGCCCAGGAGCTGCCTTGACTACATGATAAGGTTAGGACCTCCATGTTCTTCTGCTGAGCATCTATGGGGCGACACCCTTGAGGTACCCATTGCACTCGCCGAAGTCAAGGGAGCGGAACCAGGGGTCCCTTGAGGTACCCGTTGTGCTCGTTGAGGTCAAGGGAGCAGAACCGGGCGGGGCTCCAGCGCCGGTGGTTATGTTCGGTGGTGTGTGCCATGGTTTCTCCTTTGGCGTTCAGGCGATGTCATCAAGTGGCTGCAGTAGTATTTGGAGTAGTAGTAGAAAATATAATAGTTGAGTTCGTGGGTGAGTCCCTATGTGAATAGTTTTTTGTATCAATAAATACATCAGCACTATTTTTGTGATAGAATCACTATCCGTTCCTTGTTTTTATCCTAGCATAGCTTTTGTTTTTGTCCTTTCTTTTTTGCACCTGCCTGTTAGTTTCGTAGGCTATAGCTTTTTTAAGAACCTAGGCATGGCGAGCGGGGCTCGGCTGCTCATAACCGTAGGTCGTGGCGGGGTGCGTTTGGTTAGGAGTAAGAACAAAGTTACGTAGGGCAATCAAAGGAAAAGGAATGCGCTTCCGTTTGGGGACGAAGTTGTTTACCATGTGATAGTAAAAAGGAGAGGTAGTATTCAGTATTGTACCTCATGGAGCCCCTGAGTGGCCTAGGCTAAAAGTGTTCGGGCTGGGGTGCTTTACAGGGGCAAGTGTTGACTAAAAAGCGGTAAGACCAAATTTAGGGGGAAAACAATGTAGCTGTTCAATGTTCCAAGTGTTGGTGAGAACGTTGTCGTTGTTGTCCTCCAGTTGGTAGGTGCCCGGTCAGATTACTTCGGTCATCGTATAGGGTCCTTCCCATGGTGGAGAGAGTTTGTGTTTTTCCTTCGTTGATTAGGTCCTTCGGAGTACGAGATCGCCGACTTCGAGTATCCTTCCCCTGATCTTCCTTTCGAGGTACCTACGTAGGGTTTGTTGGTAGCAAGCGGAATGGATGACGGTCGTCTTGCGGGCCTCTTTGAGTAGGTCGACTGCGTCTTGCTAAGCCTCTACGGCTCGGTCGTAGTCGAAAGCCTTCACTCTTGGGGTGCCGTGGTCAAGGTTGGAGGGCAGCACTGCCTCAACTCCGTAGGCCAGGAAGAAGGGTGTGAACCCTATGGATCGGTTTGGGTCGTTCTCAGGCTCCAGAGGATCACTGGGACCTCTACAACCCATCACCTGGAGTACTTGTTGAGTCGGTCGAAGATGCATGACTTAAGTCCTTGGAGGACCATGATATTGGCACGCTCGACCTAACCGTTAGTTCGTGGATGTCTGACCAAGGCTCAGTCGATCCTGATGCCATATCCATCACTGAAGTCTAGGAACTTCTTTCTAGTGAAGTTAGTCCCGTGGTCGGTGATGATACAGTTAGGAACGCCGAACCGGTAGATGATGTCGAGGAAGAATTTGGCTGCCTCCTCCGAGCGGATGTTGGTGATGGGCTTGGCCTCTATCCACTTGGTGAACTTGTCGAGTGCTACGAGTAGGTGAGTGAAGCCACCTGGGCCCTTTTTGAGGGGTCCCACCATGTCGAGGCCCCAGACCACGAATGGCTAGGTGATGGGGATGGTTTGGAGCTCATATGCCGGCAAATGGGTTTGACGAGCGTAGAACTGGCATCCTTCACACCTACGAACGACCTCCTCTGCATCTCGTAGCGCGGTGGGCCAGTAAAAACATTGGCGAAAGGCTTTTCTAACCAGCGACCTTGGGGTCATGTGATGTCCGCAAATCCTGGCATGGACCTCGCGGAGGAGCTACTTCCCCTGGTTGGTGGGGATGCACTTCATGAGCACCTCTGATGGACTTCGTTTGTAGAGTTCATCACCGAGCATGACGAAGGTCTTGGTGTGTCGAGTGATCCATCAAGCTTCAGTCCTTTCAGGTGGGAGAACTTCCTCGAGGTGGTAGGTGAGTAGCGGCGCTCGCCAGTCGGTTTGATCGAGTGCCAATATGGCGATGTTGGCGGGTGACGTCGTCATGGAGCTACTAGGATTAGAGCCCCTGAGCACTGGCTTGGCATTGGGGTCGAAGCCCCAGGTGCTGGCTTGGTATTGGGGCTAGAGCCCTCGGGCGCCGGCTGGACGTTGGGGTGTGTCTAGACCGGACCTTCCAAGATGCGAGCGAACAGTTTGTGGATGTCATTGATGAAGACCCTATGGGGGTATTAACCCCTATACCCTTATGGCTAGGCCTAGGCCGGCCCAGACCAGAGGGCCTAGCCCATTAGAGGATGACGCGCGGCCCAGCCAATCTATTCGGAGTCCCGCGCAAGGAATCAAGGTAGATTTGGAGATCAAGCAAGATCCTGGTCGGTTAGAATAGGAATACTTATTCGGCCACCTATGGCAATTGTAACTGGTTAGGATTAGTTTCCAGATCTGTAACCCTGCCCCCGGATTATATAAGGCAGGCAGGGGACCCCTCTAAAAAACATCTCTCATTGACATACAGCAATACAATCAGACGCAAGACGTAGGTATTACGCCTTCACGATGGCTGAACCTGAATAAAATCTCGTGTCTGTCTTGCATCACCATCTTGTTTGTAGCTTGCGCATCTGTCTACCGATAATCTACTACCTTAGGCATACCCCTAGGTAGACTGTCAACCATATTTCGTCGATAGACCCTGTTTGGGGATGGATCCCACCTAGCAGCCAATTTCACAAGAAAATCAGCGACATCGTTGTCCCTTCGATGGACGTGATGCAGCTCAATCCCCTAGAATTTGTCCTTGAGGTTGTGCACCTCTTGGCAGTATGCTGCCATGAGGGGCCTTTGTAGGAGGACTCCTTCATGACCTGATCAATGACTAGCTCTGAGTTGCCGTGTACATAGAGTTACGTAGCACCAAGCTCGATGGCAATGCGTAGTCTGTTGATGAGGGCTTCGTACTCCATGACATTGTTTGAGGATGAAAAGTGGAGGCAGATGGCATAGCAGAGCCTACTCCCGTTTTGGGAGATCAGCACCACTCCAGCCCCCGAGCCAGGCGCCAGTATGGACCTGTCAAAGTACATTGTCTAGTACTCGTGGGTGATGTCTAGGGTCAGTAGCTGCACCTCTGTCCATTCGGCGATAAAATCCATGGGAGCCTGAGATTTAATGGCGGTCAGGGGATGTACCTCATGTCGTGGCCCATGAGTTCGAGTGCCCACTTAGAGATCCATCCCGCGACATTATGGTTGCGGATAATGTCCTCGAGCGGGTATGAAGTGACGACCGCAACTTCGTGGTCGATGAAGTAGTGCAGGAGCTTCCGGGTTGCCATCAGCACGATGTATAGGAGTTTCAACACCTAGGGGTACCGGACCTTGGGGTCGGTGAGTACTTCATCGATGAAGTATATGGGGCCGTTGGACCTTAAGTTGATGTCCCATCTCCTCCCTTTCGACGACCAGCACGGCGCTTACCACATGGTTGCTGGCCACGATGTAGAGGAGAAGGGGTTCTCCCCGCTTGGGAGTGACGAGGATCGGGGCTAACGTCAGGGATGCTTTGAGGCTCTCCAGGGCCAGTTGAGCTTCCTCAGTCCAGATGAAAGTGTCTGTCTTTTTTAGAAGCTTGTAGAGTGGCATCCCCCGTTCGTCGAGCCGGGAGATGAATCGACTTAGGGCAGCTAGATAGTCGGTGAGCCTTTGCACGCCCTTGATGTTGCGTATGGGACCCATGTTGGAGATGGCCATAATTTTTTGGGGGTTGGCCTCGATGCCGCGCTCGGACATAATGTATCCTAGCAATTCCCATTTGGAACCTCGAAAATACATTTTTTGGGATTCAGCCTGATGTTGAACCTTTGGAGGTTCATGAACATTGCGGTCAAGTTTGCAATTAGGTCGCAAGCTTGAGTCGTTTTGACCACTATATCATCAACATAGACAGCGATCGTTGGTCTTGGTCGCTTGGCTTGATCACGCTGATCGAGCAGGTCGATTTGGTCGGTGAAGCAATGCTGCATGCACCTTTGGTAGGTGGCGCTAGTGTTCTTCAAGCCAAAAGGCATGGTTACGTAGCAGTACGAACCATACGGGGTGATGAATGAGGTCACGAGCTAATTAGACCCTTTCAACATGATCTGGTGATAGCCCGAGTAGGCATCTAGAAAGGAGAGGATCTCGTAACCCGAGGTGGAGTCGACTATCTGGTCTATGCGTGTCGATGAAATATGGTCGGCAGTCTACCTAGGGGTATGCCCAAGGTAGTAGATTGTCGGTAGACAGATGCGCAAGCCACAAACAAGATGGTGACGCAAGACTGACATGAGGTTTTATCCAGGTTCAGCCGCCCAGAAGGCGTAATACCTACGTCCTGCGTCTAATTTGTATTGTTGTATGTCAATGAGAGATGTTTTTTAGAGGGATCCCCTGCCCGCCTTATATAGTCCAGAGGGCAGGGTTATAGATCTGGAAACTAATCCTAGCCAGTTACAATTGCCATATGTGATCGGATAGGGATTCCTATTCTAACCGACCAGGATCTTGCTTGATCACCAAATCCACCTTGACTCCTTGTGCAGGACTCCGATCAGGTTGGCTAGGCCGCACGTCGTCTTTTGGTGGACCAGACCCATCGATCCGGGCCGGCCCAAGCTTAGCCGTAAGGGTATAGGGGTTAATACCCCCACAGCTAGTCCCCGAGCACCATGTATTATGCTGCGACACGCCATTTTAACCTTCTCCGACAAGTAAGGCTTGAGTCTTGACATCTCTGACCACCGTCATCGCCGGAGAAGTAAGTTGTCCGAAGAATGTATGGTGCTCTTAAGAAAAAAGAAAAAGATTTCCGTCCTGAGAAGTGTGCCCACTTGTATTTCTGGAAAGAAATGTAAGTGGTCTTGAAGCATAGCGTCCTTGAACGTCAGAGGCATAGGGGTCAAAAAACAAACACATTCACCGCAAGGTGAAGTGTGCCCACTTAGTCCCCGAGCCTGGTAGTAGGTGACGTAGGCACGTGGTGCCAGGGTCTAAAAAGAATTCCCAGTTAAGTTGAGAACCCAATTGTCGTACAAACAAAAATGAGATGCACCGGCAGGTGCATCGTACCGACGTAGTCCCCGAGCTTGCTGGAAGGCGAGGTATGAACCTTGTAGCAAGGTCTAAATAAATGTCTCTCAACTGTATGTGAGTACAACTCACATGTAGCCGAGGAGAACCATTCTCCGAGCAGTGGTCGGGACAGTCCCCGAGCACATTAATAATCCTTACAATCATTCAAAGCACAGGGGTCGATTAAAACACATTCACCGCAAGGTGAAGTGTGCCCACTTAGTCCCCAAGCCTGGTAGTAGGTGACGCAGGCACGTGGTGCCAGGGTCTAAAAAAGAATTTCCACCGAAGTTAAGAATCCAATCGTTGTTACAGGCGATACGAGATGCACCAGCAGGTGCATCGTACCGACGTAGTCCCCGAGCTTGCTGGAAGGCGAAGTATGAGCCTTGTAGCAAGGTCTAAATAGATGTCTCTCAACTGTATGTGAGTACAAATCACATGTAGCCGAGGAGAACCATTCTCCGAGCAGTGGTCGGGATAGTCCCCGAGCACATAAGTTGTCGGAGCAGTCCCCGAGCACGGCAGTGGTCGGAGCAATCCCCGAGCACGGTAGTGGTCTGGGTAGTCCACGAGCGCGGCAGTGGTCTGGCCCCAGGCAGTGGTCTGGGCAGTCCCCGAGCATGGTAGTGGTCTGGGCAGTCCTCGAGCATTGTAGCAGTCTGATCTATCCTTGAGCACAAGACATGCAACGAAAATACGAACGCCACTTGTAATATTATTTGGTGTATTTATTTATCTCCTTTCTCTATCAAGTTCAGTCTAACACGTCTGGTCAAAAAAGTAGACGGGTATAGTACGCCACTCTGTCTTCTTGCTCTTTTCTGGCAAACAGTCGCTTGGCACCTGTATGGAGGTGCGTCAGTGTGGGCCCTCTTACACTATCAACGAAGAGGCGCGTACACTGGTAACGATGGGGCACGTTTATTGGCGTATATCTCGAGGTTGTGTGAACAACCATCTGCGGCGCGTGCGCACGTCTCCTAAGAATCTCGGGCGGACAAAATGACGGAGCTCTTTGTTATTTATAATACAGATCTGGTAAGTTACTTTTACCGATCCCCACTGTCATTCGCCGCCGCAACCTTCTTCTTCCTCTTGCCAAACCCTATTCCTCGAAAATCATCACCAATCCCCTCGCCACCGCATCCACTCCCTTAGTAAGGATAGACTAATGGCGAAGAGAGACGCCCAGAAGAAAGGCGGAGTCATGGCGAAGGAGTGGTGGAAGTCGCGGAGCAATGAGCAGACCATCGAAGACCTCGTCGCCATGGGAGTGCTCCACAACAAGGCACTCGCGGGATGGCGTGCGCCAGAAGGAGAAAGCTTCCCCGATCCACAACCAGGTGAGATTGTGGTTTTCGAGGATTTCTTCAAGCGGGGTTTTGGGGTTCCAGTGCACCCTTTCCTTCAGGGTCTCTGCTTGTATTACGAGATTGGGATTTGCAATCTGCATCCCAACTCGATTCTTCTTGTCTCCACCTTCATCCATCTCTACGAGGCCTATGGTGGCTTCCAGCCCCATTTCGACCTCTTTCGCCACCTGTTCTGTCTACGGAAGAAAGGGAGCGGCGGCTCGAAGATAGCCAGAGGCGTCTACCTCAATCTGCGTGATGGTATGAAAGCCCAATACTTGCACTGCCCCTAGAACACCTCACTAGACGAGTGGTACAAGAAGTGGTTCTACATCCACGAAGAGCCAAACACAATCACCCTGTGTGACGTGGGGTTGATTCTAGAGAAGAAGAACAGCTGGTCGAAGAAGCCCGAGAACTTGGAGCAGATCGCAGAACTGCTCAGGATGATCCCGTGGGGAAAAGCTGGATGGTCCAAGCATGGTTGGGAACTTCATCAGCCGAAGGATCCAGCCCTGCCAGAAGAGGGTACATCCTGGCTTCGAGTACCTAGGGGAGCTGTAGATCCAACGAGGACCAGGAAAGAGGCGCTCGACAAGATAGAAGTCAAGGCCAAGGATTGGGGAGCTATTCAACCTAGCCAATCCCAATTATGTCCGATTAAACGACATCGAGCACGCCTTCAAGCTGACCCGACCTCCCCCAAAGGTAAATGATACTTCCTTGTACCTGTAGAATCATGTTGTAACAAGAAATTGACTGTTGTCTCCTCTATGTTTCTCAGAGTAATGCTCGTGACCAGGCAGCAGTGTTCGTATCTCCGCCCCCTGGTGTGGATTGGCCGCAAATTGCCGGCCTAGCCGCCCAGACCAGTGCCAGGACCGAAGACGTCCACTGGGCGGCACTCGAGGTTGCGGAGGACGCATCGACCAGAGCTGCTGGCAAGCGGCCGGCTGCCAACAAATGGCGCCAAGCCATCTTCCCCCTTTCAGACGACGAAGCAGAGGATGCGGACATCTTCTGGCTCATCCCTCGAAAGAGGAGGAGACAAATGGTGTCGACAGAGCAGGGTGGCTCCTCTGTGCCAGCAGTGATCGCATCACCGACCACTACAGCACAGAGGACAAGCGGGGGAAATGTCGAGCATCAAACCCCGGCGCCTGTACCGGTGGTGGAAAAAGATCCGGTGGAACCTACCGAGCACGCGGAGCAGGGGCGGTCGAAGAGACGCTCCTTCGCCACATCATTCCACGCTTCCAAGCTGTAAGTATCTGTAACTTTAATGTAAGCTTATAATTTGTATTGAATACTATTGTCTTCTGAACTTTTCTCTGATATATTAGGTCGGCGTCCACCGAAAATCCCGACCAGCTAGCCAGGGTGCGGCACGACTTCGCCAGCAATGGCGGAAAAAACTGCCCAGCAGCCAGCCGTGGAGGAACCTGTAGAAGAAACTCCGCCGAACCTCAGTAGGCGAGCGGCCCGACGACAGTCCCCGAGCAGCTGGTCGAGAAGATAGCCGAGCTAAGTACAAGTGTTCCGAGCACTAACCCTGCTGAGGTGGATACCTTGGCGCCAAGGGAACCAGACCAAGCCGAGGAGCAGCAGCCGGAGGTGGCACAGAGCACTCTTGCCGATGCAACGGCTCGTGGGAAAGCCATGGTGGTCGCGGAGACTGCAGACTCCAGACCAGCGCCGCCCCCTGAATAGGAGGCTGAAGAGGATGAAGTAGAAGAGGTCCTGGGCCGTCCCCAAGATAAGCGACAACATGTATATGTGTCGCGCTGGTGGAACGACGAGTGGGTTATGCACGAAGAAATCCCAGAGGTCGAAGAGACCCTAAGAGTCGAACGGGCGGCAAAGCGTCTGGTGACAGAAGTCCAGGTATGTTTGGCTTGACCACTTGACCCTGTTATGTAGTCGATCTATCTAACTTAGCTTGTTTATATGCAGGACTTGATGAAGACCATGAAGTACCAAAAGAGGTGCTTCGACCAGATTGAGGGAATCGCGGCGAATAATAAAGAACTGGCGGCCGAGGTGGAATGCTTGCGCCACCAACTTGAAGCCACCGACCAGGAGAGGACAGAGTGAGAGGCACAGAACCAAAACCTGGTCGGCCAGCTCAATAACAAAGAGCGGGAGGAAACAAGTAAGTTTTCATCTTATCATAGCAAGTGCAGGACTTGTGTTGTTGCATTGTTGGCAGTAACAGCTTTAATGCAGGTTTAGAAGCTGAAGTGACCCGCCTCCAAGAGGGGAATAGCCACGTGACCACAGAGTGTGGTCGTCTGAAGGAGGACAACGAGAAACTGGCACGCAGCCAGTCTCAACTCCAGGACCACACCACCAAAATGAAGGAGGAACTAAAAAGTAAGTATTCCAGACCACCTTTCTCATTCTGTTGCTCGCCTTGTCTTGTCGTGCCATTACATTTGATGTCTTGTATGATGTTCAGTTTTAAAAGTTAATGCCAAGAGGCATCTAGAGGCCGTGATCAAAGAGCGTGACGGCTGGAAAGCACGATGCCTCGAGGCCACCGAGGAGCAGGACATGTGGAAGAACCGGTGCCAAGAAGTGGCAACTGGCATTGTGTCCGTCCTCGACCTTATCGACCCGGCGCTCACAGAGGAAGAGCCAAGGACGCCCCAGCTCAGACTGGTCGAGAGATGCAGACAAGCGTGGGGATGGTTCCAAGAGTTTGTGAAGGAGGCGGATGAGTACACGGGTGCCCATGTACTAAGCATGGTGTGTGCCCACTACACCCTGATCGATCTCAAGCGCCTAGAGGCTGGGTACCCAAAGGAGGTAGACCCAGACAAGGTGGAGGAGCTTTGGACGGCTCAGCTGGACTTGTCGTCAAAGATAATTGGCGACATTAACCTATGTGGAGGTGGGACAGCACCTGTATAGGGTACGCCTATCGACAAGTCAGCTGGAAACACCATCAGTTGCAAGCCAACCAACGAAGCCTGCGGTCTCGACTAGCCAGGCATCGGCGGGGCCATCCCCTTCAGCTCGACTAGCACAAGAGTCCCCAAGACTCGAGTAGGATATCGGAAGCGGTGAGCAGTAAGTGCCACGCGCCCCGACCAGCCAATGTAATAGGCTTAGAGCTGTAGAAGGAGGACATAGTTGTGTTATTGTAAACTTGAGCCTCTTCAGGCAAGCTTGTAATAACGTAACTGTATATCATTATAAGCTTGTTTGCTTTGTATAAAACGTATTTAAGCTTGAAACTTTATGTTGGTGTAACTAAGTGAGAACATGTTAACGTTCTGTTTAGTTGTACCATTTTGCTCGACACATCATCCCGAAAAGTTTGTGCGGCCCTAGTTTGCCATGTGGTCGGAGTGTGAGGTACGGTGACCTATGCACACGTAGACGTGGACAAGTCAAACCAAGGGGGACCTGCCGATCACCCATAACAGTAGAGAGCGGATCCCATGCACAGTGTTGGGAGGAACCTGGAGACAGGGCCTGCTCCTGAAAACCATAGAAGGAGTGGTGGTCGGCTTTTACTAGCTAAGTTAGAATAACCATAAAATTCGAAGTGACACATTAGAGTGGTCAGAGAAATCATAATTGCTTTATTGAAGTAAATCGAAAGTACAAGAGGAGTACATATCTCAGTAGTTAAGCATAGAAACGTCTAAGCTTGTCGATGTGCCACGAGTTTGGTACGTCCGTACCGTCCAGGTGAGCTAACCTGTAAGACGTTGGTCGTGTGACTTCCTTGATCATGAAGGGTCCCTCCCATGGGGTTGCGAGTTTGTGGACACCAGCCTGGTTCGTCTTCCACTTCAGGACCAAGTCCCTCGACCACGAAGAACCGCTCTTTAACGTTCTTGTTGTAGTACCTGCGCAAAACAGCAAGGTATTTGGCCGTACGTACACAAGAATCGAGCCTTTTCTCTTCTACGCTGTTCACTTCTAGCTCCCGTACTTCATTGACCTTGCCTTCATCGAAGTTCTCTACCCATGCTGATCTGAAAGCTATATCTGGTGGGAGGACTGCCTCAGCGCCGTAAACCATAAAGTATGGTGAGACGCCGGTGTTACGACTGGGCTGAGTTCTAAGGCCCTAGACCACGGCTGGTAACTCCTTGAGCCATCTTCCGGGAGCTTTGTCGTTTTCTCTGTACATCCTCTTCTTCAATGCATCCAAGATCATGCCATTTGCCCGCTCGACTTGTCCATTAGCTCTAGGGTGCGCCACCGAGACGTATTTTACTACTATGCTCCTTTCATCGTAGAAGTCCCAAAAAGCGTTCTCGGTGAACTGAGTACCCAGATCAGTGATGATGCTGTTGGGTATGCCGAAATGGTGGATGACCTGGTCAAGGAATGTGACAGCCTTCTCTGAGGATGCCTGTACCAAAGGCATGTATTCTATCCACTTAGAAAATTTATTGATCAGCATAAAGACGCATGTAAATTTCCTAGGAGCCGGTTTGAAGGGCCCGATCATATCTAGTCCCCAGCATGCGAAGGGCCAAGAGGCTGGTATTGTCTAGATCTCATGTGCTGGTACGTGGATTCTCTTGGCGAAGAATTAACAACCCTCACAGTGGCGGACTAGCTTTTCTACGTCGGCTACTGCTGTCGGCCAATAGAACCCCGCTCGAAAAGCCTTACCGACCAGTGTTCTTGAGGCCACGTGGTTGCCACAGGAGCTAGAGTGGATTTGGTCCAGGAGACGTTTGCCTTCTTCCTGGGTTATACACTTCATCAAGATTTCCTCCTTTGCGTTTTTTCGCCATAGCTTGCCCTCGACGAGCAGATACTGCTTACTACGACGTATTAGGCGCTCGTTTTCTGTCCGATCAGTATAACCACTACCATCTGTTAAGTAATTGATGAAAGGTATTCTCCAGTCGGGCTCATGAGTGGTCGAAGGCGGCTCGATGGTGCTCGACGCCGGAACCATAGCCACCAATTACTGGTCTGGAGGCTTGTCTACTATGGAATCTTCCCCTTCGATGGAAGGCGTGAGCAGGTCTTGGACAAATACGCCATGTGGGATTTTGGCTCGGGATGATCCTAACTTTGATAGTGTATCTGCTGCTTGGTTCTTGTCCCGGACCACGTGTATGTACTCGATGCCATAGAACCTACCTTCCAGCTTTCTTATCGATTTGCAGTATGCATCCATCTTTTCGCTGGTCGTGTCCCAGTCCTTGTTGAGTTGGTTGATGACCAGAGCCAAGTCTCCATAGACATAGAGACATTTAACACCAAGCTCAACCGCAATGCGTAACCCATGCAGGCATGCTTCATACTCGGCGGCATTATTAGATGCTGGGAAATAAATCCTGAGGACATACTGGAGCTGCTCCTTGGAGGGTGACACGAAGAGGACTCCTGCTCCCGCACCGCCAATGTTGAGAGAGCTGTCGAAGTACATCGTCCAATACTCGTCGAATCCTGGGGAGGCAGGGGTGCTTAAGTCTGTCCACTCGACGATGAAATCGACGAGTGTCTGAGACTTGATCATAGTACGACTTGCAAATTCCAAGGAGAAGGGGCATAGCTCCATTGCCCATTTGACGATGCACCCGTTCGCATCCTTATTGTGAATGATGTCCCCCAAAGGGTACTCGGTCATGACCACCACCCGATATCCGTCGAAGTAATGTCTCAACTTTTGGGATGTTATCAGTATGGCGTAGAGCAGTTTCTGAATCTATGGGTACCTAGTCTTGGATTCGTTGAGTACCTCGCTGATGAAATAAATCGGCCGCTGTACCTTATAGGCGTGGCCCGACTCATCGCGCTTGACCACCATGGTAGTGGAGACCACCCGATTGGTTGCCGCAATGTAAAGTAGGAGAGTTTCATCTTCTCTAGGAGCAGTGAGGACCGGAGGTGACGTAAGGTATTGTTTTAGCTGTGTGAAGGCAGCGTCTGCTTCATCCGACCACTCAAACTTCTCAGATGCTTTGAGCAGTTTGAAAAATGGTAGTCCTTTTTCTCCCAATCTTGATATAAAACGGCTGAGAGCAGCCATGCATCCGATAAGCTTCTGGACATCCTTCACCTTTTTGGGGGGCTTCATGTCTAAGATAGCTTTGACTTTCTCCGGATTGGGGCGTATGCCGTCGTAACTGACGATGTTGCTTAGCAATATACCAGAAGGAACACCAAAGATTCACTTCTTTGGGTTTAACTTCCATTGGAATGTATTGAGGGCTACAAAGGTGCATTTTAGGTTGTCAACAAGGGTATGTGCTTCCTTGGTTTTGACAACTACATCATCCACATAGGCCTCTACAAGGTCGTCTTTTATCTCGTCTATGAGGCAGGCCTGAATGGCGCATTGGTATGTAGCCCCGGTGTTCTTGAGCCCGAACGACATAGTCGTGTAGTAGTAGGCGCCGAAGGGTGTGATGAAAGATGTCTTGATCTGATCGTCCTTTTTGAGAGTGATCTGGTGATAACCAGAGTAGCAATCGAGAAAGGAAAGGAGCTCGCAACCGGTGGTTGAATCTACGACCTCGTCTATGCGAGGTAAGCCGAAGGGGTCCTTAGGGCAGTGTTTGTTGAGATCAGTGTAATCAACGCACATTCTCCATTCATTATTCTTTTTGTGTACAAGAACCGGGTTGGCTAACCACTCCGGATGATACACTTCTTTAATAAATCCGGCTGCCAAAAGCCGTGTAACTTCTACCCTAATCGCCTCCTTTTTGTCGCGAGCGAACCGTCGTAGCTTCTGCTTGATAGGTTTGGCCTTGCCATTGACATTCAAGGAGTGCTCGATCAAGTTCCGAGGTACATCGGGCATGTCGGCAGGTTTCCATGCGAACACATCCATGTTGCTCCTCAAGAACCTGACGAGCGCGTCTTCCTATTTGGGATCCAGGTTGGCCCTGATAAGGGTCGTTTTGCTAGAATCGCCGTCGACCAGCTGGATCACCTTGTGCTCCTTTGACTTGATGTTCTTGCGCGGAGCCTCGAGCTCTAGGATCTCCAGGTGGTCGGCTGAGGGCTTCTTAGCGTCGAGCATGGTCTCGGCCATGTGAATAGAGAGGTCGTGGGCCTCTGCTATTTTGAAACTATCGTCTTCACAAGTGTAAGCTGCGTACACGTTACCTCGGAGGGTTAGGACTCCTTTCTCGGTAGGCATCTTGAGCACCAGATACCTGTAATGAGGTATGGCCATGAACTTGGTGAGCGGCGGTCGACCAAGAATAGCATGGTAGGTGCCGTCGAAGTCAGCGACCACAAAGTTGACGTAGTCGGTGCGGAAGTGGTCCGGGGTCCCAAACTGCATAGGTAGCATGATCTGCCCGAGAGGTGTAGAGCTCTGTATAGGGAGAACACCCTAGAACTGTGCCTCGTATGGCTCGAGATCTGCCTGAGCTATCATCAGGGCGGGCAGACTGTTCTTGAACAGTATATCGATGGAGCTACCACCGTCGATCAATACTCTGTCGAATTGGACCTTGTTGATACAAGGATCGAGGACTAGGGGAAAACGTCCTGGCTCAGGTATTGCGGCCCATTGGTTCTTTCTGCTGAAAGATATTTCACGGTGAGACCACGGAGGGAGCCATGGATCGGCGAGGAGGTTGTCGACGTTGGCCACGTTTAAGCAAGCACGGGCGAGTAGCTTGCGTTCCCGCTTGGTCTCGATGGACACTTTGCCTCCGATGATGGTGTGCACGCGATCGGTTGGCTTGACGTACTTGTGACGAGGGTCTACATCATCGTCGTTGTTATCCTCGTTGCGATGTTCCCCTACGTCGTTAGGCTTGTCGGATGTATCCAGAGCCTATTGACGTGTATAGATAGACTTGAGAACGCGGCAATTCTCCATGGTATGGTTTGACTTAGGATGGAGCTGGCAGGGCCCTTTCAATGCTTTGGCATAGTCGTCTTCGTAATTACGACGTCCGCCACCCTTTTTAACGGTATTGACCTCGCCGTCGTTTTCCTGAGCACGCTTGCTCCTGTAATCGTCATGGCGGTTACGCTGTTGATTACATTGGTCGCAGTGGTCGTGGGAGTCGTTGCGTTGGTTGCGGCGGTCAAAATTGTCGTTCCGACCACGGTTGCCATGGTAGTCGTCGCGGTGTGGGGGGTGGTCGGAGCATGGAACCCTTGCTGCTTCTTCAATAATTATCTTCTTAGCGTCATCGGCGTCCGCATATTTCTTAGCGGTGGCTAGGAGCGCTGTGACCGATTCAGATCTCTTCCGGAGGAGCTTGTCTCTTAGGGCATCGTGGAAGCGGAGGCCAGTGATGAAAGCCTCGATTGCCTTGTTGTCGGAGATTGATGGGACCTTGATGCGCATCTCTGAGAAACGCCGGACGTACTCGCGTAGTGGCTCATCTTTCCGATCTTGGATCCGTTGCAGATCGTACTTGTTGCCCGGTTGTTCACAAGTAGCGTTGAAATTGTCGATGAAGGCTTGCTTAAGCTCCTGCCAAGAATCAAAGTAGTTCGCTGGCAAGCTGACCAGCCATTGGTGACCTGCATGGCCAACAGCGACTGGGAAGTAGTTAGACATGACGTGCTCGTCAGCCATGGCTGATCTGCACGCAGTTTCATAGAGCATGACCCATAATTCGGGATTTTCCTTGCCGTCGTACTTCTGAAGTTTCTCGAGCTTGAAATTCTTGGGTCATATGACTTGGCGAAGGTGTGGAGTAAACTACTTCAAACCCGGCGGACCGTGGGCAGTGTCATACTCCATATGGCGATAGCTTTCGTAGGATGCTCGATCGTCGGCTCTCTGGTTGATGCGAGCGCGCAGATCGCGTCCACCGAGGTAATGGCGGAGATCATTATTGCCATCGCGGCGATCTCAATTGCCATCTGGATTAGCCCTACGACCACGGTTATCACGGCGATTGTCGCGGTTGTCTCGGCGATTATCATACCGGACGTCACGACGGTTGTCCTCTCGATGGCAGTTGTCATCCTGACCACCATCGTGGCCACCATTTCCGCCTTGACGGTTGTCTGATGGGTCATTGTTGCACGAGCCACGTGGGTTGAGTGGCTGTGAGCGACTTGAGAGCTGGCGGCTATGGCTTGACTCGACTGAGACGGATGGAGCCCGGACATGATTTACAATCTCTGCGGTCTGGGCCATGGCAGCCGTCAGATAGGCTTGTATTTCATCGCGAACCGCTTGGGTTTCTGGGGTGTTGGGTAGCCGTTGCATTGTTGCCATGGCGACGGCTACGTTGACACTTGGAGTCCTAAAGACCTGTTTGTCCCCCACCCTATTGAAAGCATCGTTGAGGTCGCGTGGCTGGACCCTTATGCGTCGCGCCTCCTGATCTGCTTCGGCTTCGATTTGTCAACGATTAAACCGGTCAATATTTTGTGCTTCGCACGTAGTCCTTTCTTGTTCTGTTTCGCCAACCGCTGGCGGTTCATCATTGCTGACAACATGGATCAAATCCCCTCGTCTTGGCGGGAAAGACGGGAATTGTGAAAACCTCGGGGCGTGGTCTGGCAGATCCAGATCATACTTGGCGCCGTCGTCTTCGTGATGCTAAAGCTCGGTGTGGACAAATGCATTAGATGCGATGCCAAACGAGGAGCTAGAGTCGCCCTCTTGGACTGTGTGGACAGATCCTTCTTGATAATCTTCAGTCCAGATCACGTTGATGAAGTTGCGCGGCTTCGGTCGAGGTTGGTGCATAAAACACAGATCCAAGCGGCGTCGTAGGTTATACACGTAGCTAGAGGCAGCGTTTCGTAGGCCGTAGGGCTGGACCTGGTGGTTCTCTGTCGAGGCTTCGTACTCGGAGAGCCGGAGACCCATTGCGGAGGCTGGCCAGCAACGAGCGAAGCGCCCTTCAGGAGTAGATATGACCACGAGATCTGTACCAAGTCGTGCGGGACGACTGGTCCGAGCTGGTCGGGTAGATCTATTGTGGGGAGCGGTTACCTGCTCGTTAGGTTGACTTTGAATCATACTTACCAGAGCTAGGGTTTCAACGAGTTTGGTGCCGACCCGATCGATGGAGTCGAGCAGGTCAGTGTTGACGATCTGCTTCCCTTTATAGCGGGGAAGCGGACGACGAGTTGTCGGCGTGGCTAAAGATGATGCAGGCGTGGTCGGAGCCAGATGTACCGTGGTCGGAGCCAGATCCATCGTGGTCGGAGCCGTACTCATCGTGGTCAGAGCCGTAGCCGATGCAGGTGAAGCAGTGGTCGGCGCAGACTGAATCCATGCCTCCTCCGTGGTCATGGCGATGAAGTCGTCGAAGCAGGTGGTCTAGGTGATCTGGCCGACGGTGAACGTGAGGCCGCTCGGCGTAGCCATGGAGCCGGAGGTGATGACCGTCTTGTTTGCTTGGAGAGCAGTACGCACACCCCCTACCTGGCGCGTCACTGTCGACGAAATATGGTCAGCAGTCTACCTAGGGGTATGCCCAAGGTAGTAGATTGTCGGCAGACAGATGCGCAAGCCACAAACAAGATGGTGACGCAAGACTGACACGAGGTTTTATCCAGGTTCGGCCGCCCAGAAGGCGTAATACCTATGTCCTGCGTCTGATTTGTATTGCTGTATGTCAATGAGAGATGTTTTTTAGAGGGATCCCCTGCCCACCTTATATAGTCCAGGGGGCAGGGTTACAGATCTGGAAACTAATCCTAGCCAGTTACAATTGCCATATGTGGCCGGATAGGGATTCCTATTCTAACCGACCAGGATCTTGCTTGATCGCCAAATCCACCTTGACTCCTTGTGCGGGACTCCGATCAGGTTGGCTGGGCCGCACGTCGTCTTTTGGTGGACCAGACCCACAGATTTGGGCTGGCCCAAGCTTAGCCATAAGGGTATAGGGGTTAATACCCCCACAATGCGCAGTAAAGGAAAGTGATCCTTTGGACACGCTTCGTTGAGGCCAGTATAATCAACGCACATTCTCCACTTCCTGGTCTTCTTTTTAACAAGAACGGGATTAGCAAGCCAGTCAGAGTGGAATACATCTCTGATGAATCCGGCTGACAGGAGTTTGGTGATCTCTTCACCTATGGCCCTGCGCCTCTCATCGTCGAAGCGACGCAGGCACTGCTTGGTGGGCTTCGAGCCTGGGATGAGGCATAGTGCATGCTTGGCAACCTCCTGTGGTATGCCTAGCATGTTAGATGGCTGCCATGCGAAGACATCACGATTGGTATGCATGAAGTCGACAAGCTCGCATTCCTATTTGGCCAGGAGCTAGGTCCTGATTCACACCATCTTGGTCAGGTTGGTGGGGTCGATTCCCACCACCTTAGTTTCCTTGAGCGGGTGGAAGGCTATCAAGGAGGTTGGTTTGTTGCAGTCTGGGACTATCAGGGTCAATGATTCCCCGAGCCGTGGGAGCTCGGACGAGTTGACGACCATGGTGGCGAGCTTGAAGTGCTCGCAGTCACACGTGAAGGCGAGCAAAAAGGCACTGCTCATGGTGATGACGCTGTTCGGTCCTGGCATCTACAGCTTGAGGTAGGTGTAGTTGGGAATTGCCATGAATTTGGCGTAGCATGGCCGCCCCAAGATAGCATGGTAGGACCCTGGGAAGTCTACCACTTCGAAGGTGAGGACCTCCGAGCGGAAGTTGGCTCGGTTGCCAAACATGACAGGCAGATCGATCTGTCCGAGTGGGTATGCCTGTGCTCCCAGGATCACCCCGTGAAAGGGAGAAACCGCAAGGCGGAGTTCCGGCCAGGGGATGCGCATGGCATCGAGGGTGTCGACATAGAGGATGTTGAGGCTGCTGCCTTCGTCCATCAGCACCTTGTGAGGCACTTCTTACAGACGATGGGGTCAACGACCAGCGGGTAGCATCCTGGTCTTGAGATGTGGAAGGGATGGTCCCTCTAATCGAAGGTGATTGGAGATTCCGACTAGCTAAGGAAGGAGGGGATGGCTGTCTCGATGGCGCATGCCTCCCTATAGCGTACCTTGTGCTGGCACTTGGACCAGATGGCATCGGATCCATTGAAGATCATGATGCATTCCTCAGCGTTGGGGAAACCATCTCCATCCTTGCCCACCATGCCTCCTTTCTTGGTTGTTGCCTCTTTGCCGTCCCCTTCTTTTGGCCCACCGGCCTATCGTAGAAAACATTTGAGGAGCTCGTAGTCCTTGTAGAGGTGTTTGATGGGGTAGGCGTGGTTGGTGCATGGACTGTCCATGAGCTTGTTGAAGTGGTCATGCAGTCCCTATTGGGGCTGCTTGCCCATGCGATTAGCCGCGGCGACCAACGCGGTGTTGTCCGATCGGCGTCGATCCTTTTTGTTTTTCTTGCCCCTCTATGTGGAGGGGCCCTCATCTTGGTCCGTGCGCTTGGCCTTGCCTTTGTCTCGGCCCCCATTGAAGACCGCTCTGACTGCCTCCTCGCTAAAGGAGTGGTTAGTGGTGATGTCGAGTAGGTCACGGGTGGTACGGGGCTTTAGGCAACCAAGCTTGTGGATCAGGGACTCGTAGGTTGTCCCAGAGAGGAAGGCACTAATGATGTCCGCATCGATGACATTAGGGAGGGAGTTGCATCGTTAGGAGAACCTACGGATGTAGTCTCACAGGGACTCGCTGGGCTCCTACTGGCAACTCTTGAGGTCCTAGGAGTTTCCAGGGCGGACATACGTCCCCTGGAAATTCCTGACAAAGACCCTCTTGAGGTTCACCCAGTCACAGATGCTGTCATGCAGGAGGAATTCAAGCCATGCTTGAACATGTTCCCTCATGCAGATGGGGAGATACTGAATGATGAAATAGTCATCATCCACCCCTTTGGCTCGGCAGGAGAGTTGAAAATCTTTGAGCCAAATACCGGGGTTTGTCTCCCCGGTGTACTTTGTGATGTTGGTGGGTGGTCAGAAGCGCTGTGGGAATGGCACTCTTAGGATACATCGGTCAAAGGCTCATGGTCCTGGGCCCTCAGGGCTAGGACTCCGGTCGTCCGGTTGGTGACCGTGCCTGGGGCTCGTTTCACCGCTCCCCTCGATGGTTCGGCTAGGATCCATGTCACCTGCTCTCACCACTACCCGGTGGACGTCATCATCATGTCGGGCCCGATGTCGGTTGCTGACGATGCTGCGAGCGTCCTGGTGTGGACCGGGCCACTCGTGTACCGATGGTTGGTGCGGAGCAGGCACCAAGTCAGACCGAGGCGTAGGTGATGCCTTTCGAGCCGCACTTGGTGGCTGTAGCGGTGAGCGAATGGAGTGATCCATCTGGTGCGTCCTCGCTCCCCTGGGGGAGAGAGAGGGCGCGTGTAGGGGTCGCGATGCGGAGCTTTTTGCTTGTTGAACGGCGGCGGCTTCTACTAGAACCCAAAGGTTCCGGTAGACCGCCCGCTTCTAGGGGTCGACAGGCTCGGGAGCATCGCGCAGAAGCATTGCTACTGCTATGATGTTCTGGCTAGCCCGAGCAAACTATGGGAGATTGTTTCCCTCATTCATGATGTCATGTTGGACCTAGCGGGCGCGACCTCGGGCGTCTCCCGCTAGGTTATGCGCATGGGGCGCAACGTGCTGCACCGAGCTTGCCGGTGCAGGTGGTGGATGGTTCTACCACCATTGTCGTAGTTCCTCGACGTGCCCTTCCGCAAATGAGAGGGCCCCCACATGTGGGTCTGGAGGGCTATCCCAGAGTATCCGCCATAACGCACTCCCGAGATGGACGGTGGCTAGGTGCCATGTCGCCGATGCTAGAGCCGTCGCTCTCACCCTCGTCATCTAGGAGTTCGTGGAAAGTGGTAGGAGCATAGCTCACCATTCCCACGAATTCGGATGTGAGGGGGGATGGTGGTAGCATTCCTCAGAGCCCTCAAGTGCACACGTCCGTGGGGGACACGAGGCCATAGGGGAACCGATCGTACCGTGTCTGTGATGCGGTCAATACGGTCCCTCCGAATAATCGGCGGGAGATAGTAAATAGAGAGTAAATTATAGTATGCATATTACTTACAGCGGGGTTTGAGAAGAGAGTTTGCTCGGAATGAAGTGCATATGTTGCGTCGTTGAAGTAGTTGTGCGTTCCATAGCCGATGGAGGGTGCCCCTCCGACAAGCGCCAGAACAGGTGTCTCCTCGTGGAGGTGTAGTATGCCGAGCTAGTCAGCGACGAAGTCTAGGCTTCTGAGGAGGAAGGCCTAGGATGGCTCGAAGATGGGTGCAACCCACATCCCAATAGGTGGGAGTGTAGGAAACTCTAGTGAGCTAAAGCGAATCATATCGCCTGAGCCCGCCATGGTGAAGGTGGTAGAAAAGTGGGCCATCCGATCACCAAAAAGTGTTGAACGTACAGCATCTTCCCCACGGACGACGCCAACAGTCAGTGTAGAAAGTGACCAATAAGTAAATATTTGTAGTTTTGTTGTACGTTGTGATCAGAGATGGCCTATCACTCAATGACACAGGGTTTATACTAGTTCAAGCAACGTGCCCTACGTCTAGTTTGAGTCGGTCGGTGACTTTATTCCTGAGCCTAGGTGATCGAAGTTTGTAGTGGGGTTACAAATGAGAAGGAGAAAGATGGGGGTACAAGAGGTCCGGTCGGAAGGGCTGAGAGCAATAGGAGCTTCGCTATGAGCTAAGTGTTCAAGCGTGTGCTTCAAGTTCGAACCTGGTGGTTCTATGGTTGTGAACTAGTGAACTTGATCGATCTAATGAATCTAGGATGCCTTGACTAAATCTATTTACCTACCTTGTTGGGAGAGAGCGCATCCCCTTTTATAGATGAAGGAGATGGCCTTACAAGTGAGAGGGAGAGAGCATGTATGCTACTGAGCCTTGTTGCCCACACCGTGGGGTACAGGATGATGGTAGACGCCCATAACACTGTTGGATGTCGGATGCACGTGGGAGGTTGCGTCGTTTTCTTTGGGTACGACAGACGTCGGTACCTGTTATATTGTTGATGCCCAGAGGCATGCGAGGAGTTTTACCATGTTCACTCAATACGGTAAATGTCGGCGCCCACAACACTGTCGATGCCTAGAGGCATGTAGGGGGAGCCTTACCGTATGGGAGTTAATGGCGCCCACAATACTATAGGAAAAATGTCGGTGCCTACAACACTGTTTGTGTCAGGGAGGTTGCAGAGTACTGTTTCTATAGGTGTACAGGGTATGGTCCCTGGTATCGTGGTTTGACTTGTGTGCCTTACTTTGCTTTCTCTGTTCGTTCCGTGGTCCTTTCCGAGCGGGCGTCTGAAAGCTCTAGTTTGGTTTTGGTGAATTGATGAAACCCTAAGTGCTAACCTAGTTCATCAAGTGATCATGAGATAGGTAGCACATTTCAAGTAGAGAAGCAAATGAAGATCATAACATGACAATGGTGATAGCATGGAGATGATCAAGGGCTTAAACTTGAAGAGAAGAAAGAGAAAAACAAAAAGCTCAAGGCAAAGGTATAACTTGTAGGAGCTATTTTGTTTTGGTGATCAAGACACTTAGAGAGTGTGATCACATTTAGGTTTGATAGCCGTACTATTAAGAGGGGTGAAACTCGTATCGGAATACGGTTATCAAAGTGCCACTAGATGCTCTAACTCATTGCATATGCATTTAGGATCTAGTGGAGTGCTAACACCCTTGATAATATTTGTGAAAATATGCTAACACATGTGCACAAGGTGTGTGCAGGGTTGAGATGGGTTTGGGTCCCTCTCTCCCTCCCGCCGAGCTTGCGAGGCGGGATTCGGCGCTTTCGGGAAAATGAAATGTCTATTTTCTATTGCGCCGGATGCAAAATTCTTGGTGATTGGCACATTTGAGCAAGGGTGAAGAAGTTAGAGTTGAAATGGAGTTGGTCGAAATGATGCTGGCGTCGGTCTACTGACCGGACGCTGGGTCACTCAGCGACCGGACGCTGAAAGGCTGTGTCCGGTCGAGCTGTCAGACGGCACAGTGGATAGGGTTGAGCACCGGACGCTGGTCTGCGTCCGGTCAAGGTGGACCGGACGCGTCCGGTCAAAAAAACATGCCTCGGGGAGCTTACTGGAAACGACCGGACGCTGGGGCTTCAGCGTCCGGTCAGTTTTATCGGACGTGTCCGGTCATGCTCGGGAGCTTACTATAAACGACCGGACGCAGGGGCTTCAGCGTCCGGTCAGTTCGAAGGAGCAGCGTCCGGTCGAGGCTGATGACCGTTGAGTCTGGACACGTGGCTGACATCGAGCGACCGGACGCTGAGAGCCAGCGTCCGGTCAGTCTGACCGGAGCGTCCGGTCAGAACGCGTTTTGCCCAGTGAAGGGGTACAACGGCTCTATTTGATTGGGGCTCTATATATAGCCCCATGGCCGGCTCAAGCTCACACCGTTGGCCATTTCTATTGACATAGCATACTTGTGAGCTTAGCCAAAGCCCTCCCACTCATCTAGATCATTGATTCATCATCATAGTGAGATTGGGAGTGAATCCAAATGCATTGCTTGAGTGATTGCATCTAGAGGCACTTGGTGATTGTGTTTCGCTGCGGATTTCTCTTGTTACTCTTGGTGGTTGCCGCCACCTAGACGGCTTGGAGCAGCAAGGATCGTTGAGTGGAGGAGGTGATTGTCTCCGACTCCGATCGTGGTGATTGTGAGGGGTTCTTGACCTTTCCCCGGCGGAGCGCCAAAAGGTACTCTAGTAAATTGCTTGTGGCTTGTGTGATCCTCATCTTGTGTTGGTTGTGCGGCACCCTATTGAGGGTTTGGCGAGTGATGCCAATCAGCGCGTGAACCTCCAAGTGAGTGAATCGCCACAACGAGGACTAGCTTGCCGGCAAGCAAGTGAACCTCGGTAAAAATCATTGTGTTCATCCTTTGATTCCGAGGTGATTGGTCTCCATTGTTATTCATCTTTGTGATTGATTGATACTTCATCTACACGGCGGTATAACTATCCTAATCACTCTCTTTACTTTACCGCAAACTAGTTGACAAGCTCTTTAGTGTAGCTAGTTGTGAGAGCTTGCTTGCTTGGTTGGTGTGGCTCTTTAGTTAGTCTTTGAGAGCACACTAACATAGAATAGTGTCTTTGCTATTGTGTGAATAGACACTATCTAAACTAGAATTGTGGTAGGTGGCTTGCATTTTAAGTAGGCTAGCGCAACACTCGCTTCGCCTCATAATTGTCTAACCACTTTGTTAAGTGTTGTTGTAGAAATTTTATTAGGCTATTCACCCCCCCTCTAGCCATTAGGACCTTTCAGCGTCCCCGGTCGGTTGGTCCCAGTCAGCTCTGATTGCGCCAGTCGAAGAAGAGCAGTGAGCAGGGTTTTTGCATATCCTGGTCAGAGACATGGGGTCAGAGTTAGAAGTAGTGCTTTGGCCAGGCCTTCCGACCGGAGAGGCCGTCCGGAGGTGGGCTGGACACCAAAGTGAGCGCTCCGGTCAGAGAGGTGGGCCGGAGTCAGAAAACGGGCGCTGCTCCTCCTTGGCCAGACCTTCCGATCAGTGATTGGATCGCCCTTCTATCCTACTGTTTAGATACTTGGGCTGGCCCATGAGTTGCGTGTTTGTCTGCTTGGGCTGAGCCTTTGTTGGGAAGCCAGTCCGTGAGGGACCCCGGGTTTATAAACCCGACAGATAGCAATGGTTGCAACTTTCTCATCTTCTTCGCTTGAGCTTTCTTTAGTTGAGTCCCATTCATGCCCAATGTGAGCCTCTCCCATGTACTTCTTGCTCTTTCTATGGTCACCCTTCTCCTCTTTCTTGTCCTTCTTGTATTTGTTGTCTTTGATCTCATATGGACACTTGGCAATGAAGTGATCGGTGCTTCCACAATTGTAGCATGTCCCTTTTTCTTGTTTGGGAAGCTTCTCTTCACTACCTTGTAGCCTTGCTTCTTTATCCCCTTGTGATACCTCCTCATAAAGAGAGCAACATCATCCACTTTCTCGTATTGGTCATCATCATGTTCATTCTCACTAGAGGATGAGGTGGTCTCTACTCTTTCTTGAACTTGCTTGCTTGCTTTGGGCTTGCTAGTTGAAGCTGGCTTGTTGGTCTTGGACTTGCTAGTAGAGCCTTGCTTGCTTGATTTGTTGGCCTTGAGAGCTACATCCTTGTTGATCTTGATGCCTTCTAGCTTTGCTTGTAATTCTCCAAGCTTCTTCCCCTCATTTGCTTCTTCTCTTTACATGTCAAAGGTCAAGATCCTTCCAAGTACATCATTTGGTGTGAAGTACTCAAACTTCTTCTTGTCTCTAATTAGAGTGACTACGGTCTCATTTCTAGGTGAATAAGCTTCCAACATAATCTTGATAACTTTATGATCACCTAGCTCATCACAACCATAGCCTATAATCTTGCCCACCATTGTCATCAACCTATCAAACATCTCTTGTGGCCTCTCTCCATCCAAGATTACAAACCGATTGAGTTTTGAGATCAACAAATCAATTCTTGCCTTTCTCACTTTGTCAACCCCTTTATGTGCTAAGTGCAAAGTGTCCCATATTTGCTTGGCAACATCAACTCCAATCACTCTATTGTACTCATCACCATCTAAGGCACTAAGCAACACACTTGTGGCTTGACCATTTAGGTGAATGATTCTCATCTCTTCTAGTGTTGGATTCTTGAGATCAATCGGTGGCTCAAATCCATTGCAAACAACCTCCCAAATGTTGGGATGAAGACCTATAAGATAGGCTCTCATCAAGTGCTTCCACTTGGAAAAGTTAGTCCCATCAAAATGAGGTAACTTGACCATGGGCACATTGATGAAAGACTTGCGATCATGGTTAGTCATAGACATAGAAGATTAGTTAAAGGATACGGCGGCATATTTGTTGTCGTCATTCTTCTTGCCCTTTCCTTTCTTGTCCTTCTTGCTATGCACTCGGTAGGACTCATCATCATCACCATCTTCGGAGCTGCTAGATAGCTCACTTGAAGATGCATTGGAGGCCTTTGCTTCTTGTTCCTTCTTCTTTGTTGCTTCTCTTCTTTTTCTTCTAGCTTCTCTCTTGAGTCTTCTTTCTTCTTTTCTTGCTTTCTTCTCTTCTAACTGCTGCTGCTCCTTCTTCTTCTTCTCTCTTGCTTCTCTTTTCTCTTTTCTAGTTGCTCTTTTTCTTCTTCTTTCTTCTTCATTTTGAGCTTTTTCTGCATCGGTTGACTCTAGCTGCGGGAGCATAGAGTTGCTTGCTATAGAGGCGCTAGGCTCACTATTGTCGGTGTCATGCAGCCCAACATCCTCCGGATCAACATTGATGGGCTTCACAACACCGAATCCTCCCCTGGGCTCCATACCTCACGCGGTGAAGCGCACATGAGGTAACCTTCTCTGATACCACTTGTAGGATCTCTAGTACGCCTAGAGGAGAGGTGAATAGGCCTATAAAAATTCAACTTAAACCGAAATCAAATTCTCCCATGGCACTGCCGCTCTGTGAGCGTAGCACTGTCACACCTGCAGGAGAGATTAGTTCACAATTCAAAATCTACCCAACAAAATTTAGATAGAGTAAATTTCTTAGCTTCCTACAGGGTGGTAGATCACAGATCGACAGTTGAAAGTCGTGGGAACACCACATACAAATAGATCGGCCTCAATACTAGAAATCACCTCAACAACAAGAAGAACACAAGTGTAGCAACACAAGCATAAGATGACACAAGGATTTATCCTGTGGTTCAGCTCACCACCAAGGCTTGCCTAAGTCCATGTTGTTGAGGTATACCACTCAGGCTTAGGGATTTGCAACCCTACCTCGTTCTCAAGTCAAGAGAGTGAACTCTTGAGATGAAGGGTGATTTTACTTGCTGCAAGAGGTGGTTTTACAAACCTCCTGGGGCTGCCACACAAGTTGGCAAGCTCCGCGGGCGATGCTCTAGCCGGCTAGGAGCCAAGCTCCAAGAGTAACAAATACAACCATCGACTAAAATGTGAACCAAGTGCTCTTTAGAGTTTAGGAATCAATGGAGTTGATCTCTAATCAAGTTGTGGACCCTTTCCCTCAAGGATTGATGGAGAAATCAATAGATTTGCTTGGGGGCTTTAGGTCAACAATAGAGTGAGAGAGAGAGCTCCTGCTCTATTTTTGGCATGTTAAAGTGAGGAAGAAGAGAGCAGGTTGGTTCGCTTTGTTACCATTGGGGTGGAAGGGGAAAGGTATATATACCCCCCAGCCCCCAATGGTCACTTTAAATCGTAGATAGCTGTTGGCGAGGAAAGGGAAAGGTATATATACCCCCAGCCCTCAACGAATACTGCACCCAAGTGGTCGAGCGAGACGAGGCCACGACCAAAGGGTCAGGCGAGCAAGAGCCCGTGACCTTAGGGTCGGGCGAGACGAAGCTCGTGACCAAAGGGTCAGGCAAGCTGGAGCCCGCGACCTTGGGGTTGGGCGAGATGGAGCCCATGACCTTGGGGTCGGGTGAGACGGAGCCCGCAACCAAAGGGTCAGGCGAACCGAAGCCCGTGACCTTGGGGTTGGGTGAGATGGGGCCACGACCAAAGGGTCGGGCGAACCGGAGCCCACGCCCAAGGGGTCGGGCGAGTCGGAGCTCGCACCCAAGGGGTCGAGCAAGTCAGAGCTCGCACCACGCAAGATAGCAAGGGTAAAAGCGAAGTGTAGACTATCTTGGCTGTGAATCTGAGGATGCTTGTGGTTGTTTGAGCACTTGGTAGCACAGATTAGCTTAAGCATTGTGTCCCTCTTTATAGTACGGCATTTCCTATACTCAAATTCAAGATATAAAAGAATCTTAAACCTCTTTTGAGTTTGAAGCCATTTATATTTGTAACTGGGGGCTCCTCCATTTCATGTAGCATTCTCGAATATAAATTCCTTGCTTGTCATCTCAATAAATCTTATTAGTTCTCTAATTGTGTGGTCATTATCATCAAAACCCACAATTAGGGCTTGATTGCACTTTCACTTTGGGACAACGAAGACCTCGATCTTGTGGCGGCTATCAACGTCACCCAGAGGTGGTGATAGCGGCAGGCGGCTGCAGTGGTGCTGCTGCGACGATGATGACGGCGTGGTCGACTGCTACACACGATGAGGCGACGATGGTGTCGATGCCTGGCCTTGCGTGTCGCAACCTCCTAACGATAGGCTGGGACGCCTTGGACTAGCAGGACGACACGCCTTGGCACCCCCGCCGGGGCGATGCGCCTCCGAGGACGAAGGCTTGCACGTCGGCGAAGGGCCTCACTTGCACGTCGGCGAACGACCACGCTTGCACGCAGGACGAGGAGCAACACTGAGCGACGATGTGGTTGTGCGTGAGGCAGTTGAAGCAGAGACCCACAAGCTCCGATGGGACAGGGCGGTGGCGTTTGGGTGCCGTTTTCCCCGGACTGTGCTGTTGACGATGACTCACAATAGTCTAGAAATCATCGACGTCGATGCTGGGCCCTTGATGGGGCCACCGAGGCATGCTAGGCACCGACACCCTACTCCACGGGCCAAGGCGCTGGTGCACCGAGGCTCTCGCCGTCGGCTGCGAACCAAGGCGACATAGTGCGGGCACTTGCGCAGCGTTCAGCGGTGGAGTCCCACGGACGTCAAGCATACTGGTCCAGCGTCGATGGCGCCAGCTCCCCCTTGTAGGCAATGGATGGGTTCCCTCCATGGAGGCAGTGCCCTGTGCCGCGTCCGGAGCCCCAGCCGATGGTGGAGGCATGGCCCGGAGAGCCTTGCGAGCGGTGTCTAGGTACGACGAGCGCGTGGCAGAAGAAGCGAGTTCGTCGTCGGAGCTGCCCGCGCCGGGGTCTTCCTCCCAACGTCAAAACTCGCTCCTACCAACTGACCGACAGGCGGGGAAGAAGGGGGGCAAGCGCGGAGACGGAGGACGGCGAGGACCTACCAGAGCGTGCGGCATCCTCCTCCTCGTCATCATCTTCCGGGACGTCCTCGACGATGACCAGTGTCTCATCCTCAATCCTTTCGTGTGTGGTAGGCGTAGGCAGGACGGTAGTGGATTTGGGCCCGGAGGGGGTGTGCACGACGACGACAGCACCCGACGGTGGCAGTGTTGCTAGAGTTGAGGGAGCCCGCTACGTCACCCCAGCTCCAGATCCGGTGGCGGCCACGACAGTGGCACCCGGATCTAGCGAGTTTAGCACCACCTCCATGGGGGGCGAGCGTCACGGAGCGGAGGCTCGTCAGGCTCCAGCATTGGGCTCCCCATGACCTCCGGTGACCTAGCCCCCATCACAGGCAGATCAGGCAGTGATGTTCCGGCGGCGGGCCACGCAGGCCCAGATCCAGGCCCGTCGAGCCATCCCTGCGCCGAAGGCTAAGGCGGGTGGGGGCACCGGCGCTCCTGGCGTAGCCGTCGTTGCACGAGAGGCTCCCTCCCCCGTGGATGGTTGTGGTGCCATCGGTGGCGCGCCGTCGCCAACTGTCTCGTCCCCAAGGTGGCCGCCCGCGCTGGACTCACCTAGCTCCGTGGTGGCCGACGGCGGCTGCGCAGAGGAGGCGTTGTCCCTGGCGGCCGCGGTGCTAGGACGGGAGATGAGCTGTGCCGGCGACTCCTAGGTGGAGGCACATCCCACGGCGCCGAAGGCTGCGGAAGGGGCTAGAACTGTGGGCTTGGAGGCTGTAGGCAGGGAAAGCAGGTGAGGGGTGGGGCCACCGGCACCGGGATGGCGGCTGGCGGCGCTGTCAGGGTCGCCGCTAGGGCTTCCCTATCTCTCTCAATGGATACATTATAAAAGCCCATCAGTAGGAAACATCATAGCGTTTTTTATCAAGAGTCTAAGCAACTAAGTGTTTGGAGATTGGTTTTTTTATGACCCAACAGAAAATATTGGAAAGGTCGGCGACCTTTTGCTTTTCTCTCTCTCCCTTTGGTTTGATTTTGTTTTTTGAAATGCAACGGGGGACAAAGAGTCACCACCTGGATATATTACCACAGAGGTCTGGTGGGTGGAGGGCCATTGACCCCAAATGTACGGCTTGGCGCCAAATACAACTCGAAGAAATAGAAGAGAGTAATTACATCCAAACAATTGATCTCCAGAAACTAGAAAGAAGTGGAAAGTTCTTAGGGATACGGCACTGCCAAAGGATTGTCGTTGATTTGCAGGCCGTCACCAGGCGATCCACACTGGGAGGTAGCCCTCGGAACACACGGTGAGCACCCCTTTCTTTGCAAGGTTCACTTTGCACTGGATTCTATTCTGGATTAGTAGCCAGGCAAAGAACCAGATTCTAGGAGGGGGCAAAGTTACGCCAGATGAAGGCGAAGGATGGAAGCTTATGTTCCCCTCTGATCGACGCAGCGACGGAGGCAGTGGTGGGGCTGGGGGGCTCTAGCCCCCTACCGATCCTGGGCACGTGGAGCCCCCCTAAACCTTCCCTGCATATATGTATTAGGTAGGAGAGGCTAAGGTTAAGAAAAGATAAAAAAAAAGTCTCTATTCTTTTGTTTAGCCCCTCCTAAATTTTTTCTGGCTTCGTCCCTGGATCGACACCTTATATATGAAGGCCGTTGCCAGTTTGTGGTCATCCTTCTAATGCACACACTATTTCATCTGGCAGCTCAGACAATGATACATCCTGCAGTAGTTGCCCCAGCTGTTGTAGCTCTCTGGTCGCTTTTGTTTGATTGTAGACGACACATTTAATGGGCCTCCTTTATGTCTTCCGTTGGAGAAAGAGTCCTGTCCAGCCCAGCCCACTTTGATCAGACACGGCTTGTGGGCCTACCAGGTGCGCAGATTTCATTTCATTTTTCGGAAGGAGAACGCCCATTCCGGTCTCCCGAACTACGCGACTGTTGCTCAAACAACACAAGGCGGCAAGAGGAACGGCGGCCGGCGTTTCTTTCAAACTGAAACCGCCGTGGGATTCAATAGCAGGAGGCCAGGGCCTAGGGAGGAGGGTCATCAGCGGCGGCGGCAAGGTACGGACGGCCACGGGCTGCCATGTCCGGTCCTCTGTTCCTGAGGCCTTGCTTAGATGGCAAGAGTTAGAAAATTTTGACACTGTAGTATTTTCATTTGTATTTGACAATTATTGTCCAATCATGGACTAACTAGGCTCAAAAGATTTGTCTCGTAATTTATAATCGTAATTAGTTATTTTTTTTATCTACATTTACTGTTGCATGCATGTGTCCTTAGATTCGATGTGATGGAGAGAGAGTGAAAAAACTGAACTTTGAAGCAATCTAAACGAGGCCTGAATTCAAATCCGCCGTGGTGGACTGCTGGTGCGCGTTCGTATTCAATGCCGGGACCTGACCCGCCTCCGTCTGCCGGCTTCGAGACGATCGATCGATGGAGTACACAACCATCGGGTCTCGGCGGTGGAGGAGGAGGGGAAAGGAGCCTCTGCTCTTCTCTGCTTGCTCAGACGACCTGCAGTGCAGTGCATGGAATTCCATCCATTCCTCCAAGCAAATGATGAGGCGGACGGACCACCTGCTTGGCGGCAACGGCAGCCAGAGTCAGTCATGGCAGCACCAACAACCACGTCGCCACCTCCTAAATGCTCTGCACGCGCCAAGCATGACCTCTAGTATTGCATTGCATGCATCTCATGGCATTCATCAGCAACGCAGGCACCAGTACGGCGACAAGGACGGACTGTCTCTCAAAGCCTGGGACCTGCATGCACTTTCTTTCAGCCATCTCAGCCTACTACCTGCTTCATTCTTCGGTGACTGACCGAGTGTCAACACGACACTCCGGCAGTCCGGCTCTGCTCTGTTTGGACCTTTTTAATTAATTATTAAAAAGCACGGCAAGAGATTTACAAGTGACTTAGGCCATGTTTGCTTGAACTACTTCAGCAGTACTTTTCAGCGAACGAACAATGTTTTTTTCTCACAACAAAATAGGCATAAGCCAAATTTCAGCGAAACGGAAAGGGCTTGTTTAGTGAGCCGGGCGAAACTTTATTGTTACAAGCATTGCGTGTGCAGGTTTTAGCATGCGGGATTTCTGGAATTCAGCAAAAGATCTCACCCAACCCATCCATATTGAACGAGTTTCTTCTAAAAAACTGATGAATGGTATCCTAGAAACTCGTCATGGTTTTTTTATGATATTTCTACGTTTCAAACAGATCCTCGATCCAAAGGGTACATTGCCGGATCACATACAGCATCAAACATCAGTGCCCATGAGGCAGTAGTTAACTACAGTACTAGCAGAAGGTGCAAACCACGTATTTTTCGTGCAACCAACTGCCACCAGCTACTTCGACTGGCAAAACAAGAACTCACCACAACGGATGATGCATCACAATCACACCAGCTTACTACTACAGCCGAGCTCCTGAGGAAGGAGCTGGGGGCTCAGGCGCTAAGCTCATACAAGAAACAATGGCAGCTACCGAGCTAGTAGCCGATCACTAGCCGTTAACCAACACAGCAACAAGCAGTCACCACGCCGGCAGCCAGCGAGAGCTCCGATCCAACGCGCACGATCACTGGCTGGTGCCGAGCTGCTGCAGCACGGCGGCCATAGCGGGGCGCTGCGCGGGCGCCTCGGCGGTGCACAGCAGCGCGACGCCGGCGAGCTTGGCAGCCTCGGGCCGCGAGAACCGCCCGCACAGGCGCGGGTCCACGAGGTCGTCCAGCCGCCCGCCGCCGCCGCAGGCGGACGACGAATCCACCGCCACTGCCGCACCGCCACCGCCCTGCCGGAGGTGCGGTGACACGGCGCGTCGCCCGGACAGCACCTGCAGCACCACCACGCCGAACGCGTACACGTCGCTCTTGTCCGTGAACCGCCCCGTCGTCGTGTACTCCGGCGCCAGGTACCCCATCGCCGCGCTGTCCTTGAGCGTCGAGAACACCACGTCGTCGGCCAGCAGCTTGTGCAGGCCGGCCCCCGAGAGGCGTGGCGTGTAGAGGTGGTCGATCAGGACCTTGTCTGCCGAGATGCTCTGGTGCAGAAGAGCGGGCTTGTTTGGCTTGCTGCTGTGGAGGTACTCGATGCCTGGAAATTTCATGATCCACAGAGCAAATTAGCGCCGCAAAACGTACTGAAACTTCCATGAACCTTTGAAATAAACTTCAATGAGTGAAATACCAAAAGCACAGTCTGTCAGCAGAAAACAAATTGGAAGTTCTGAACCATACCCTTGGCAATGCCTTTGATGATGGAGACCCGTGTAGGCCAGTTGAGGACAGCGGCATCTGCATCGCCTTCCTTGGCGTCAAGATACCGAGAAAGGCTCCCATTGGCCATGAACTCATAGACGAGGAAGCATTCCCCCCTTGCCCGGGACCGGCAGAAGCCCCTCACGCCGACAAGGTTCTCATGCCGCAGCGATGTCAGCATACGGAGGCCTTTCAAGAAGTCGGCCTCCTCCGACTTGCAGCTGCTCTTGTTGATGCTCTTGACTGCAACAGCCGAGCCGTCACGCATGATCCCCTTGTACGTCGCGGAGAAATTGCTCTTGCCGAGCAAGTTCACGTCGGAGAAGTACTGTGTGGCGCACTCTACCTCTTCGAGATTGAACCTCACGCTTGGGGAGCCCTCTGATGACAGCCTCACTCCATGCTGTGACCCCTCAGATGAAGTGTCCCAGCCACTGGAGTACTCAACATTGATCAGTGAGGACGCACTTCTCTGATATGTTTCCTTTGACTGGTCCAGGCTAGGCCGGCCTTCCAAATGCTCAACAGAACTGCCAACCTTCTGCTTGTGGCGACGGTGCCATGAGAACACAGACAGGCCACAGGCTACTGCTCCAGCTACAATGATGACTGTTCCAGCAATAACAGCCCCTGTGGAAAGCGTCGAAGGTTTTGAGCAACCTCCATTGTCGCAATTCCTGTTGAGGTCGATTGTCTTTTGAATTTGTTGGGGCTTGACAGAGGTTGATTCAGGTTTACGGGGCATTCTGCCATCGTCATTGCCATCGTTAGGACAAGCTTTCAGAGAACCAAATTGAGCTCCGCATAGCTCTGAATTGTTATCATACAGAAACCCCTCATTCAACTTCTTGAGACCTACATCATCAGATAACATTTTTTTCAGAGAACGAAGTGAGCAGTGGCATCAAGAAAGAAAGCCATAGCTGAATCCTAATAATTACCAGAGGGAACACTTCCTGAAAGCGTGTTGTTCCGGAGGTCTAGCGTTGCAAGATGAGGGATCTCAGCAAGCTTGGCGGGGATTGAGCCGAAGAGTTGATTGGAGCTCAAGTCCAGCCGAGTCAGTGCCGGCAAGTCCCCGAGGGAAGCCGGAATTGCGCCAGTGAGCTGGTTGGACTGAAGGGCAAGAACAGTGAGCTTATTTAGTTGACCCAGCTGAGTTGGAATGCTCCCTGAAAGCTGGTTGTAGCCGAGCTGCAGTACTGCACAAGGGGGGAAAAACTTTTAAAGCTATCGGCCATTAGAGAAGGACAAGGACAATTATGGCCACAAACTAACATTTGGTAGGTTGATCTACTGAATTTTGGGCAGGCTTGTTTAATCCTAAAGTAGACAAACAGGTAATGGCAATTATGGCTGAGAGCAACAGGAGGAAAGCTGTAGGAACAGATCCGTTACAGGGACGAAACCAATCTAATCCCTTGAGTAGAATCCATAACTTCTCTTGTGTCAGTAACTAACTTCACTCAGCACAAAAGGCAAACAATAAAGATAGAATATCATGAAACATCCGCCAAAGTAGCTGTACAGTCAAATCCACAACGGCCAAATTGCTGCAAAATTCTGTCATTATAGAGAAATAACTGTTGCAGCCAAATTAACTTTCGGCAGGTTTATGTAACTAAATTCTGGTTGTATACTGAGAAGTAATGCCCATCCATCATGAACTGTAGAATGACAGGGGGATCTGTAGGAACAGCGCAATTGCAGAACGCTGATGAAACAAATCCAGGCATTAATAGAATTCGTTGAGCAGAATCCAAGCTTCTTTTGTGCCAGTGACTAACTTTAGGCCTCAGTAGAGAAGGCAAAGGATAAGGTGAATGTCATGATATATAGTACACCAAAGTAGCCGTACAATTAAAGCCACAAAGGCGAAATTGTACAGACAGAGAAAAAAAAAGAAACAGCCATTCCATTCATGTGTTGTTGTACCTTGTTGTTCTAGCCTCTACTCTAGGTAGGCAAAGGCAATCATCAGAGGTGCAGCACTCACGAGTCACGACAAAGGAAGCACAATCATTTCTGTCAATTCCGAGTTTCGGAATCGGAGGCTATAATATGACAAAAACCAATTTCAGATTCATTCAAATTTCTTTTTCCTAAAAAAACAAAAGTATTTTGTTTGTTTACTTGTATTCAAACAATCCCTATCCAACAACAAGAAGCACCCGAGCTGAAATGCTAAGAAATAACGAACAGGAATGCACTAATGGTGAAATGGAAGCCCCGAATTTCTCACCATTTGAAATGAAACCACTTCTTCAGATTCTAATGTGAATCCCCCAATCAATCAATCAAACAAAGTAAAAAAAAAAAGGTTCAAAAAAGTCAGCATCACCTTGGAGGCTACCGAGTCGGCCGAGCTCGACGGGAATGGTCCCGGACAGGTTGTTGACGCCGAGGTAGAGCTCGGCGAGGCCAGGAAGGCCGCCGAGCTCGCTCGGTATCTCCCCTCCCAGGTCGTTGTAGTGCAGGTAGAGGCCGGTGAGAGCCGGGAGCATGGCGACGGCGGGCGGGACGGTGCCGGCGAGCCCCTTCCCCTGGAGCGAGATGGTGGCGACCCTGCCGCGGGCGTCGCAGGTCACGCCCTCGAAGTAGTCCCCGCGGCCGCAGGGGTCGCCGCCGCGCGCCCACGAGGCCAGCGCCCGCCCCGCCGGGTCTAGCGCCGCCTTCAGCTCCATCAGCGCGTCCAGCTCGGCATTGCGCGAGGGCGTGGAGGAGGACGCGGCGGCGGCGGCGGTGCAGAGGAACAGGAGCAGGAGCGGGAGGAGGGAGCTCCTGGACGGCATGGCGGAGTGACACTGGTGAGTGAGTGACCGAGTGAGCTGTGTGGGGTGTGAGAATTCGGAGGTTTATAGGGGTGTTTGTGGTAAAAAGTGGGGCAGTCAAAAGCGGGAGGCTTGGAAAGGCGTTTTGGGTGAGTAGTAAAAGGTGAAAAAGGGAGCGGGTTTATCGGGATTGTGAGTGGCAGCGTGGACGCATGATGATGCTACTGTGGTACACGAGTGCATGTGTCATGTGCATGCCTGTGGTGTCATACGAGAATACGTACGTACAAAATAGGCTGGCGATGTGTACTAGCTGCTGGTGTAAAGGACGGATCAGACACTGTATCCGCTTAAGTACCCTGCTCAGGAGGAGTAAATGTAAATGTAAATGTAGACTAGTGGAATCTTGGGGTCAATGTAAATGTAAGCATAGAATCCTAATCTTCTTCTTGCTCCCTCGTATGTACGTACTACCTCCGTTCTAAAATATATATATATAATTCTAACACAATGTCACGTTTTAATACCTTAAGTTTGATCAATTATAAATAAAAAATATCCATGTTTATGATACCAAATAAATACCATCAGATTAATTACGAAATGTATTTTCATAATAAATTAATTTAAATACATAATTGTGAATATTATTCACTAAAAACTTGGTCAAAACGTGAATCACTTTTCATGGCACGTAACCCATAGTTGCATTCTTTTTCAGGACGGAGGTAGTAACGTTCAAGGTTTATCCAATACTTTAAATATTTCAAACTTTAACCAATGTTAATATAAAAATATACTCTACTATTGTTTACAATAGCAAAATAAATGTAAATTTAGGCCTCTTTGCCCGTGCTTCCATCTACTATAGGGGCTCTAGCGGCTTCGTCACAATACCTCGTTTCGCTGAAATTTGGTTTATGTTGATTTGTTATGAGAGAAAAATACTATCCGTTCGCTGAAAAGTACCGCTGAAGTAGTGCTGCAGAATATGGCGTTGTTATAGTGGGGTTGTGAGGTTGGGATCTAAACACCTTGAGTTGTAAAAGATACTAATTCACCTGCGAATGGGGAAGGATAGGAGGATACTTCTTTATTCTTTAATACAAAAAAATAGAAACTATACCAATGGGTGGATTTTCCTCCGTAGAGGATCGGGAGGAGGACGAGATTGATATCGTTAGCAAAATTCAGTGTCAAAATTAAACATTAGAGCATATCTAGAAACTTAACTATCATAGTAGCTACAAAGATAGTGCGATATTGATAAATCAATTTCAAATATTGATCAGTTTTTGTATCGATCAAATAACAAAAGGAGAGCTTCATCGTGCACATGGTATTCCCACCTATCTAAATTATAAGTCATTCTAACCTTTTTGAAGAATTAAAATATCTCAAGTTTGATTAAAACTGTAAAGAAGATTACAAAGATTTATGACATCAAATAACTATACTATAGGAATATAATTAATGAAGGCCCAAGCTAGCAAACTAGCATGGGGCGCTGTTACACTTGGTTATAAAAAACGGCCACACCTGACGCCACCGCCATCGTCGTAACAAAGAGAGGATGGAGCACGTATAGATGGGCAACGGGCTAGCCCGACTCGGCACGGCACGGGCCCGTGCCAGGCACGGGCCGACGAGGCATGGCCCGGCGGGGCCCAACGTGCCACCGGGCCATGCCACCCTGGGCTTCGTGCCTGGGCGACGGCCCAAGCACGACTGTTGGGCCCTTTTTCGTGGCGGGTCGGCCCCGTGCCTCCGACGCTCGAGGCTGGCTCCGTCGCGGTGCCTTCGCGCGGCCGCAGCTATGCGCGATGCCCACGTCGGATTCACCCCGCGGTAGCTCGGGCTGGGGGCGATGGCGCTCGGGGTCGGCTCGGCGACGACTTGCGAGGGGAGAAACAGAGGGAGGAGGCGATGGCGTCGCTATGTCGCGGAGGAGGCGCTGGAGCCGCTTGAGCCGGCGGTGTGCCCGCTTCCAGCGTCCGCAGCGGCGCAGCCAGGTGCGGAGGTGGTGGGTTGGCGGCGTCGGGAGAGAGAGGGACCGGGGGCATGAGCGCATCACTCTCTCCGTGTCTCCCGCGGGCACGACTCGCAAGTGAGAGAATGCTGCGTGAGGAGGGGTGGAATCGGTGGATTGGGGAAAGGAAGTTAGGGTTAAGGTGAAAGAGGCTGGTGGGCTCTTTTTTTAAGCAGAGTTGGTTATTAGCTGGTGGGCTTTTACTCTTAGTAGACTAGGGTGGTCATCGGGCCGGCACCGGGCCTCTCACTAAATTGTGGGCCGGGCCGGGCCAGCCCACGTGCCTGGAATAAGGCCTAGGCACGGCCTACTCCCTCGGGCCGTGCCAGCTCGGGCCCACTGCCCATCGGGCCAGGCTGTGTTTGGGCCAGGCCAAAAAAAAAACAGGCCTCGTGCCGGACTGACGGACTCGGGCTGCATGTCCGTACAGGAGCACGGGCACGGAACAGGAGTTGAAGGCTTGACGTACGCGGGTGCTCGCTGGTACGTACTCCCGTTCTCCCGCACAGGTGCTGAAGCCTGAAGCACAAACAAATCACCATTGGACGGAGGCAGGGAGGGAGGGAGGTTTTACGGACAGTCGTCGGTCGTTGTAACCAACACTGAAATGCATGCTTCGTAATTAATTCAAACCTGGATCCGTGGCGCGCGCGGCACGTGCCACGCACGTACGGCGATCGAATCCATATCATCCTCACCGTCACCGGAGAAGCCGCAACAAATCATTGAGCTGATAGCCGTAATTAAATTCAAATTAGTGGTACAGTAACAAGGAGCGTCCAGACAAGAGTCAATCGCCCAATCGCAGATTCGCAGGGCAGCCACTTTCCGATCTGCAATTCCAGTTCGGTTGGCTGGTTCGTATCGTTGGTTCATAAAGAAGTACTGCTGGTTAATTCGTGTAAGAGAAAAATACTGTTCTAGCTAAAAATTTACGATCATTTACGACAAGCCACAGCTAAACAAGTTGCCAGCGGCAACTAAGGAACGTATCACGAATCTTGACGCGACAGGAACCGCCGGATCAGAACCGTTGCGGATTTGAAATTTGAATTAAAGCGAGGAGCCGAGGAGCTTGGGAGTGGGTGGAGGAGCGTCTGCCGCGGCGTGAGCGCATTAAATTAAAGCGGGCCGACGCGACGCGTGGCGGGCGCCGCATCCCCATTTCCATCCCATCGAGCGCCCCACCCCATCGGGAGCAGTGACTAGTGTAGTGAGTGCTCCTCCGTCTGACAGGGGATGGGAAGGAATGGGCGGGGATGCGCCCAGTGGGCCATCGGGTCGATCAATCAGACGCAGCGTAGTAAAGGCAGCACGTGGCCACGGCCCGCTGCACGGCGGCTTCCAATTTTCGGTGCAAAATTGTGTGGTCTTGTTTCAGGCTACTACTGGGCCACACAGCCCGCCGCCTGGTTTGGGCCGGGCAGCCTGGAAAGGAGGAGGGGGAGGGTCTCTCTCTCACTCACTTTTGCGGCTTGGTTTTAATAACAAGTTCACACATGCTCCGGTTAAGTGGGAGTTCGTTATCACCACTCTAATGGAATCTGCACCCTCTCTTTTTTTTTCGGATGCTTTTATCCAGCATCTTGTATCTCATGATGTAACTAATGAAAGATATATCTCCTCCACCGTGCAGATATGCATGCAGTTGCAGTGCAGGGGAGCGCTACCAAAACAGTCAAAGCCAGTAACGAGTCACGAAATAGTATCATGTGTGTTAGTGTGTGATTGGTCATAGCGAACACATGCAAACTTAGGTCTGGTTTGGTAGAGCTCCTGTCGGCTCCAGTTTCTCGGACGCATTCACTTTCCATGCATGTTTACAGGAGCTCTTTTTATCTATCCTCTCCCCTCATCTCACGGATCACTGATGAGGGAAGAGGAGAGAGAAAATGAGCTCTAGACCTCAGTGAACAGTGCATAATAAAACCGTGAATGCATCAAAGTAGTTGGAGTCGGAAGCTCTACCAAACCGGACATTAGTTTTATTTACAACATATTCACAAATTGATTCACTAGTTGCAACGCAAAAATGAATTATGAATTTGAATACAAATCCTCTATCTCAGGATTATTGCATAATGCAAAATCAATCCACATAAGCTTCTAGTTACAAAAAGTATGCTTAGCAACGGTTCAACTGTGGTCTACGAAAAAAGTAGAGTTGTGAGAACACCTAAAGAGGTGCTCCACAAACTCCAGATTTATTGTGGAGCTGCTCGACGGTGGAGTTTGTGGAGCAGTACACAAACACGCACCTGTATCATTTGTTTACAACAAAGTTATAAAAACCAATCAATTTTAATTAGTGTTCGTTTTAATGAAACAGTCGTAGCTGCCTGAATGCAACAGAGCAATGCAACAAAAGTTCACCTTTTGTTTTCCAAGCATGCATGGTGCATGGATGATGGACCGGAGCTCAAAAGTTTTTTCTTCTCAATTCATAAACACAAATAACACAGCATATATATAAATGAGAACCGGATCACTTGCTATTGCTACAGCAACAAGAAGCAAATAAAACAACTCAGCTACCTGAAATGTTTAGAGAGAGATCCCAGTGGCAAAGAAGCAGCGCTGAAATCTGACGTGCCTTTGAGCATGAACTTTCGCCACTCCTCGCACAGTACCCTCCTTCGCATCGACAGTGATCACCGCTTCCATCGGCCTATTCATTTCGGCTGAAACGATCGTGGATTATAAGCCAGAAGTACTGTTAGCTGGTTTGGTGTGAGAGAAAAATATTATTGTAGCTTATAACCTACGATCGTATAAACCGAAACGAACAGGCTACATGCCGGTCCGCCCCTTGGACTTGGACAGCAGGCAGACGACATCACCATCGTCGCCATCGTCGGTGGTGGACAGGCAGGGTAAGCCATGCTCACGTATCCCATGGACAAGGTAGCCTTCGTGGCGGCCTCCTGCTGCCTGAGCCTGTTCAACAACTTGCACTGCCTTACGCCCTGTTTGCTTGCTTTATAAGCTGTATTTTTTAAATCAACAGACAGTATTTTTCTCTCATAACAAATCAGCTAATAGTACTTTCAGCTATGTCTTATCAGCCAAACGAACAAGGGCATTGAATTTCCAGCTGGGACTGGGAGCATGAGGTCAGCCAACCGCCGCCTGGTTTGGGCCGGGCAGCCTGGAAAGGAGGAGGGGGATGGTCTCTCTCACTCACTCATTTTGCGGTTTGGTTTTAATAACAAGTTAACACATGCTCCGGTTAAGTGGGAGTTCGTTATCACCACTCTAATGGAATCTGCACCCTCTCTTTCTTTTTTTCTTCTGCTTTTATCTAGCATCTTGTATCTCATGATGTAACTAATGAAAGATATATCTCCTCCACCGTGCAGATATGCATGCAGTTGCAGTGCAGGGGAGCGCTACCAAAACAGTCAAAGCCAGTAACGAGTCACGAAATAGTATCATGTGTGTTAGTGTGTGATTGGTCGTACAACTACATGCAAACTTAGGCCTCATTTGGTAGAGCTCCTGTCGGCTCTAGTTTCTCTGATGCATTCACTTTCCATGCATGTTTACAGGAGCTCTTTTTATCTCTCCTCTCCCCTCATCTTACGGATCACTGATGAGAGGAGAGGAGAGAGAAAAAGAGCTCTAGACCTCATGTGAACAGTGCATAATAAACCGTGAATGCGTCAAAGTAATTGGAGTCGGAAGCTTTACCAAACAGGACATCAATTTTATTTACAACATATTCACAAATTGATTCACTAGCTGCAACACAAAAATGAATTATGAATTCGAATACAAATCCTCTGTCTCCGGATTATTGCACAATGCAAACTCAATCCACATAAGCTTCTAGTTACAAAAAGTATGCTTAGCAAGGGTTCAACTCTGGTCTAGGAAAAAAGTAGAGTTGTGAGAACACCTAAAGGGGTGCTCCACAAAGTCCAGATTTATTGTGGAGCTGCTCGACGGTGGAGTTTGTGGAGCAGTACACAAACACACACCTATATCATTTGTTTACAACAAAGTTATAAAAACCAATCAGTTTTAATTAGTGTTCGTTTTAATGAAATGCAACAGAGCAATGCAACAAAAGTTCACCTTTTGTTTTCCAAGCATGCATGGTGCATGGATGATGGACCGGAGCTCAAAAGTTTTTTCTTCTCAATTCATAAACACAAATAACACAGCATATATATAAACGAGAACCGGATCACTTGCTATTGCTACAGCAACAAGAAGCAAATAAAACAACTCAGGGTCTGTTTGGTTGGGCTTTTGGTTTTGGCTTTTGGGCCCAAAAGCCAAAAGCCCAACCAAAGGGGCTGTTTTTTCAGGTGGCTTTTTCAGAAGCAGCTGCTTTTCCGTAGTACAGTTTTGAACCCTGCTTTTGGCTTTTGGCTTTCTGCTTTTCAAAATTGGTGGAATAAAAAGCTCTTCCATAGTTGTTTCAAGATAGATAAAGATAGAAGGTATATTTTATACTTGTTTAACCAAACAGCTTTCAGCTTTTCTACAGCTCACAGCCCACAGCAGCTTTCCCACAGCTCATAGCCCACAGCCCACAGCAGCTTTTTCCCACAGCCACAGCTCAACCAAACACACCCTCAGCTACCTGTAATGTTTAGAGAGAGATCCCAATGTGCCTTTGAGCATGAACTTTCGCCGCTCCTCGCACAGTACCCTCTTTCGCATCGACAGTGATCACCGCTTCCATCAGCCTGTTCGTTTCGGCTGAAACGATCGTGGATTATAAGCCAGAAGTATTGCTGGCTGGTTTGGTATGAGAGAAAAATACTGTTGCAGCTTATAATCCACGATCGTATAAGCCAAAACGAACAGGCTACACGTTGGTCCGCCCCTTGGACTTGGACAGCAGGTAGACGACATCCACCATCGTCGGTGGTGGACAAGGCAGGGTAAGCCATGCTCACGTATCCCATGGACAAGGTAGCCTTCGTGGCGGCCTCCTGTTGCCTGAGCCTGTTCAGCAACTTGCTCTGCCTTAGACTGTCTCCAATAACAAGACCCAGACCCATTTTTGTGTCCGGCACAGTTCTTTGCCTTCCGAAAACATCCTCCAACGACGGACGCATACACCCGACGCATTTTGCCCGCTGCCCTGAACGCCAGGCAAAAAAACGTCCCCTCTCTCTCGCTACGCAAATCGCCGTGGCCGAGGCGGAGCTCGCCCGAGCTCGCCCGCGTCGTGGCTGAGGCGGAGCAGGCGGAGCTCGCCCGCGCCGTGGCCGAGGCGGAGCTCGCCCGCGCCGTGGCCGAGGCGGAGCTCGCCCGCGCCGTGGCCGAGGCGGAGCTTGCCCACGCGCAGAGGCGGAGCTCGCCCGCGCCGTGGCCGAGGCGGAGCAGGCGGAGCTCGCCCGCGCCGTGGCCGAGGTGGAGCAGGCGGAGCTCGCCCGCGCGCAGAGGCAGAGCTCGCCCGCGCCGTGGCAGAGGCGGAGCTCGCCCGCGCCGTGGCCGAGGCGGAGCTCGGGGCGGGGGCGGAGCTCGCCCGCGCCCGCCACCGGTGTTGGAGGAGCGCGCGGCGAGGCGGGGAGCGGGGCGCGGCCGTCGGGGAGCGGGGATCCGGGGTCCTCCGTGCCGGGGCGGAGCTCGCCCGCGCCCGCCGCCGGTGTTGGAGGAGGAGCGCGCGTGGAGGCGTGGAGGCCGGAGACGATGACGAGGATCCTTGGCGCAGTCCTGGACGGATGAGGCGGCGACCTCAGGCGGATTTGGGGCTTGTGCGTTTGCGGTCGGTTGGAGAGGCTCACTTTTGCGTGGCGACTTTTTTCACTGTACCGAACCCAAACCGAGATATAGGTGTTGTATTTGGGTCTCATGGTTGGAGTCAGTCTTACGCCCTGTTCGTTTGCCTTATGAGCCGTACTTTTTTAGTCAACAGACAGTAATTTTCTCTCACAACAAATCAGCTAATAGTACTTTCAGCCATGTCTTATCAGTCAAACGAATAAGGGCGGCATTGAATTTCCAGCTGGGACTAGGAGCTTGAGGTCAGCCAACCGGAGAGAGCAGTCGCAGCGCGGCGGCAGCCATATCCCATGAAGCAACCGGAATCGCCATGCTGTATGTGGTGGCCGTCCAGCTTCCAGGGTACGACTTCGGCTGTTCTTGATCTCGACGTAATGTAACAAAAAAAAATTAAGGCGACTTAAAATTTGAAACGGAGAGAGTAGTTTGTATTTATTTTTTAGAAAAAAAATATATTCAAACAAAAAAAATTCAGGCCCCACCCAGCTACCGTGCGACCCATGATTCGAAATGTCAATGGGGAATTCCCCGTCGGGAGTTACTACCCCATCCCGTCCCCACGGGGCAAATTTTCCCCGTCCCCGTCCCCGTGAAGGCTCACGGGGAGCACTTCTTCCCCATCCCTGTCCCCGCTCAGGGATTTAATCCCCGCGGGGATCCCCATCCCCGCATCAACTGCACATTGATGGGAGCGAGTGCGAACGACGTCGGGGACGGCGCTGGACGGCGCGATGCGGCGGGCTCGAAGGGGGTGTGTTTGTCCTCGTCGAAGTGATGGCCGATACGAGACGGGTTGGTGAGGAAGAAAGGCATCACGGCTTCTGCTACAGCGGCGGTAGGAGAAGCGACCGGTACGCGTGGTCGTGCGACCGCGGCTGCGATGGGGGACGCGGAGGTGACGGTGCGGTCCGCGGGGCGCGGGGTGCTGCAGCAAATGAGACGAACCTGGTTTAGTTCATATCAGAAGGAGGAGGGAGCGAAGGAGCAACGACGTGCTAGGGTTTGCGGGAACTTACACGCCAGGGCGGAGGGGAGCGGGAGCTTGAAGGGGATGGAGCTGCCGTGGAAGTCCTTGAGAGTCATCGTTGTGACCGCCTTCTTCTTCGACATGGTCGCGGCCGGCGTTGTGGCCGAGGAGCTGGGCGACGCCCGTGTCCTCTGCTTCTGAAGGACTCGAGGAAGGGCCTGGGGGACGGGGGAGGGGATTGGGAATCTGGGAATGATAACATTAGAGTTACAAATTGCCTTATATATGTACACAGGATCTGGGCCTTCTTAGATGGGCCTTAAATATTTCGGGTCCCCGCGGGGAACGGGGACGAGGGCATGTATACCATCTCCACCCCCGTCATACCCGATGGAGATGATTTTTTCTCCATTAAATTTCTCATGGAGAGAAGATTTGTATCATCTTCGTCCCCTAATAGGTGAATTCCCCGCGGGGAATTGGAAACGGGCCAGTTGGCATCTTTACCCATGATGCTGCATCTTGTGCCGCTGTGCGCAGCCAACCTCCAACGAAACCTTCCGTGGGCCTATCAGACCTCACAACGAGCCCGCCCAGCACGGGCACTCCAAAGTCCACCACGAGCCCAATCAGACGAGACGAGCCACGAGCGCGTGGTGTGTTCTGTTCCCGACCCCAACCACGCACCGGCCACCACCACACCACCACCCAAATCAGTCGCCGCCCACACGCCTCTTCCCCCCTTCCCTCTCCGGCTCCCCGCACCGCGAGATCTCCGATCCCCGCCCCGATCCGATCCCACGACCCCGGCGGCGGCGATGGGCGGCAAGGACCTGACGGAGGACCAGATCGCCTCGATGCGGGAGGCCTTCTCGCTGTTCGACACGGACGGGGACGGCAAAATCGCGCCGTCGGAGCTGGGCGTCCTCATGCGCTCCCTCGGCGGGAACCCCACGCAGGCGCAGCTCCGGGACATCGCCTCGCAGGAGAAGCTCACAGCGCCCTTCGACTTCCCGCGCTTCCTCGAGCTCATGCGCGCCCACCTCAAGCCCGAGCCCTTCGACCGCCCGCTCCGCGACGCCTTCCGCGTCCTCGACAAGGACGGCTCCGGCACCGTCTCCGTCGCCGACCTCCGCCACGTCCTCACCTCCATCGGCGAGAAGCTCGAGGCGCACGAGTTCGACGAGTGGATCCGCGAGGTCGACGTCGCGCCCGACGGCACCATCCGCTACGACGACTTCATCCGCCGCATCGTCGCCAAATGATCCCGTCCCCTTTTCCCTCCAGTCCGATCCACCGCCGCCCCCCGCGCTCTTCGTCTGTAATGACTTCGTCTCCCTCCCGTCCCCGTGATTTGAGTTTGTTTCCCTCCTATGGCTGGCTCATTTGAATTCAATTTGGCCTCTTCTTCCGTGCTTTCGGGACTGCTGCTTAGGGTTTGGATAAACAGATAATGGTTGTTGTGTGAGTGTGTGTGTGATTATCAACCAATCAATGGATCGATTAATTAATGGATCTGCCTGATGGTGCTTTTGCTTAGCTACCTGTAATGTAATACTACTGCAATGTAAAGTGTGGATCTGCTTCCTTCTTCACTGTTTGGCTTGCCTGATCACGAATCATTGCTATGATCTGCACCGGTTTATGTATTCATGCTGATTTAGTGCTACTTTTGATTGGGTCATAGCATACCTTATCGTTTGGCCATCAATTTGTATTGGAATCTGGAAATTTCATGGGCCTGCTGTAGGATTTCTAATGTTGCCTACTTGTGTTGATTGCCACTCTTTCGATTTTATGTAATGGGATTGTCCAAAACATTGTCTTACATGTGCAGTCACTTACTCACTTGTGATGATTGTGATATTGGACCTGTGAGCCAATCGATTTGTCCAATTGTCCAGCAGTCCCATTGGGTTGTGAATTATGCACTAAATTTACTTATCAAATGGATGGGGCTAGCCCTATCATAGTTAGTAATTAGTATCATAGCTAAATTCACATTTCACACTAAATCTGTATGGCTGGTTTTTGAATTTCTTCTTTTGGTCCCATGACACTGTTACTAATAATTTGATTCATAGAAGAACCATTACTAGTAATTTGTTCCTTTTAGAGCATTTTGCTGATAAGCAGAGACTTTCATATACTTGAATTGGCTAATGGCCATCACATCTTTCAATTTTTCTCAAAAGTTTTTTGTGTGTCAAGGTTACCAACTTACCATGAACAGTATCCCATATCTTCCTCCATTATCAATATTAATCATGTCTTCGTGCAGTTTTAGTTTTCATCTAAGCTCAATTCACATTCTACATACTTGCATTGAAACACCGTTTGGTAAAAGCTATATGCTGTTATATAGGAGCATTGTTTTAACTTCATAATTTGTACATGGAGAAGGCAGCATTCTGATAATAAGATTTGGTCCCATGCCACTATTGTTATTAAGATGCTCTGTTTCAGAACATGAATAGTATTTTCCTGGCTGGAAGTTCTGTCAGTTGTATCTTCCCCCAAAGCCTTTCCTGGTTGTCAAGGTTGCCATTAAGCACCACACTGAAGTCCTCATTCACCTTCAGTTACAAGTTAAAACCAGGCCTAGGTGTCTGTGTTGTTGATTCATATAATGTCACTTTACTTTCTTATTATCATTAATTAATATGCCCTGGATAATCTATGTTGTTACATTGATCTAGACAATGTTAGTTTACCAGTGGAGAAATAATATGTGCTGTTTTACATGCTCTCCCAAGGTTAGGGTAGTCTTTTATTGCAAATACCTTGTTGTTAGGGTTTCCCTGTGCTCAACATAATTGAACAAAAAGCTTTTAGATATCATCAGAAAGCCTTTGCACCTTCACTAAGGTTACCAAGTACCCTCTTTGTATAACTGTAGTCGAATAGGCCTAATAGTTGAGTTTCCCTTTGCTCAGCAATGTTGAAAGAAATGTTTCAGATATTACGTAAAAGCTTGTGCATTCTTTTAACAGTAATCTTGAACAACCTCAGTGATCTTAGCTAAAAGATAGTTTGTTTTCAGGTTCTTGATGCATCGATTGAAACAGTTTCTGCTGAAAAGCTATGCACTTAAATTGGTCTAAATTTATACAATCATGTAGAAAACAGAATTCTGATGGCAGTAACCATATCAGATATATAGGAGTTTTTTTTTATTTGCAGTTATAATTGGTTTGGTCCCATGCCACTATATCTACTACTATTACCTTCAATTGAAACATTACATTCATGTCTTTACGAAGTTGGTTCATATAAGCTCAGTTTGCTTTGTCGATTCGTGACTTAAAATGCCCTCAGAACATTTGTGCTGATTTCTTGATATGACACTAGTTAATTTACCAATGGAGCAATGGTGTGCATCCTCAGTTCCTCACAAACCATGGACAGCATTTATGTTCGAAAATTGAAACGCTCGCTCTATAGGTATAGTTGAGCGGTTGGGTATCACTGTGATTCAAAATTGAGCTGAAAGTTTTATGTGTTACTCGTCCTGACGAAAGATGACCAGCAACAACTTAATGAATGAACTTAAACTAAAAGGTTGTTTACATCACCTTCTCGTTTGGTTAATGGAAGCTCAGATCGTGTTCTTATTTTGGTTTGAATACGATGTTAGTACCTGTTGCATTGTCCTTCTAGAAAGGCAATATGATGTAGAAGTAACTCATGAATTGCATCATGTAAATGATCTAATCCTCCAGCTCTGTAGTGTTTTCTTTTCTGATATAATAATACTTGTTGATGGTGATGGGCTGATGGCAAAGTGGAAGTAACTCATGAATTGTCGACTCTTTTTTTTTTTTGACACGAGGTCAACCCTATTTCCATTAACGAATAACGGAAATACAGAAGTATTCAGGTTTAGGAAAGGGAGAACAGGAGCCTGGTCATACCGACTAAACCTAGGCATCTAAAATCTGCTTACAGAGTAGCTCGGCCAAAGAAAAGCCTGCAACAGAACTGGCAGCACTAGCGCTCAAGCGCTCAGACGTCCGCGGCTGTCCCGTCCGTTCGGATTCACGCGCACTCCGAACCACCCGCTTTAAATCCGCTACCCACACTGTTTGGATGGCTCGCCCTCGTCTCTTACACACCGGCGCAGCGCGGCGCCCCACTCTTCCAGGCTGTCTGGAAGACTCGCCCCCGCCTCTTCCACAACAGCACCGTGCGCCTTGTGTCTCCTCCCCACACCGCCGGCGGTGCCCTACGCCTCCACCACGCGTCGGTGGCCGCGGCTTGGCCCTGACCACACTCATGGACACCAACGCCGACGGTCTGCACTTGCAACATGAAACACTCGAATGCAATATACATTTGAAACAGATGAAACATTTATGACATACTCTTGCAACTTGTGTGTGAAATATATGCAACATCCAGATAAATAATTTGCAACATGAAAAACCATTTACTTGCAATATAAGACTGAAACAGCTGAAAAATTTAGAACATACTGTTGCAACATATGTGTGAAAACATATGCAACATCCAAATAAAAAACGATTGCAACATACGCCTGGAAGCAGATGAAACATTTTGAATAAACGCTTGCAACATGCTTCTGAAACACTTACAACATATGCAACATCCCTCAATCCAGTTTTGCAACATCTATAAGAAAGAACTACAACATACCTTTGAAACAACCTGAAACACCTGAAACATATATTTGCAACATAGGGGAGGGGAAGCCTGGTCAATTCCAGCCGTCGGGGTCAGAGCCGGCGGCGAGCACAGGCGCACGAGCACCACCGCCTCCAGCGCCACCAGTACCGGGCTTGGCTCGGCGGCGACGGTGGGGGATGGGGGCGAGGAGCGCCATGGCCGCCGGGGTGCTGGGAGCTCGGTCGTTGGGGTGGGGAGGGCGCCGGGCCGGGGTGGAGGAGAGCCGGCCACTCCGCTGCAAACACCGCCACGTCACCTTCATGTATCTCACCTTAGGCGAGTGGATCTCGCTCATGCTCCATGGATCTCGCCGGGGTGGAGGAGAGGACTATCGGATCTGCGAACGTTGGAGGCTCCCGATAGGGGAGGACGCCGGGCGTTGGTGCGCTGCGGAAGGGGTAAGGGCGGGAGGGGAGTGGAGCTAAGCGAGGCGTACGGGAGTTGATTTTGTTTTGTTTTGTTTTTTGACGAGCAGCGCATGCGATTTTGAGTGGAGCGAGACGTTCGGCCTTTCCGACGTTTTAAGGGTAGTATTACCGCAACACAAAAGGACTTGCCGACTCTTTCCTTTCTTCCGAAAGCTGATGAAAGAAAGGGAAAAACGAGCGGAATGAAAATGATCCATTCTCGACGTACGCATGATTACATTATGCGTTTTAGGGAGCTGTTGCACGTGCAATGGGAGGTTCCTGTAAATATACACTACGTACGTCATTTGTAGGAAACCTACCTGTAAATAGATTATTAAAAAAAAACTCAATTCACGGTAGTTAGACACCCTGGGTATTTCGATCTAAGAAGAAGATCTTATCATACAGATCGAGAAAATATTTACACTACATATATCTTTTGGATTCAACCTTGAGAAAGTTGCTAGGCCAAACAAGTTTAGACTTTGGATTTTGGTTGCCTGTGGTAGGATATTGATGCTCAGCTAGGTAAGTTTCTCGGAATAGCAACCAAACAGGCCATAATCGGTTTGCTATTCTAGCTCCTAGGCTCCTAGATGGCGGGAATGCGTTCTCTGTATGAAGAGCTCGTTCGGCTGCCAGTCCTCGCTGCGGCTGTGGCTGTGGCGAAATTGCAGCCGAACACAGCCGAAAACTCTAAGGTTGTGTTTGATTTATCTTCTCTAGAAAGTGTTTCTGCGGCCAAAACACCTACCAAGAATGGAATTTGAAGTTGTTTTTTCAGAAACAAATGCTTTCATGTAGAACAATTTATACGGCATCTTAGATCCTACTTTTGGCTTCAGTTTTCTATTTTTCCAAATGAATGAAAATAGAGAGACATTTTATAATTGTTTCAATGAGATAAATAGAGGAGGTATGTTTCATAATTGTTTCAACCAAATAGCTACACTTCATAACTATAGCTCATAGCATCTTTTTCATAGCTCACATTTGAACTAAACAAACCCCTAGTAGATTGGGTAGTTGGTAGTGAACATGTTCCGATAAAATATCTGGATGCTTTACCTTCACCTTTGCTTGTTCACTCTGTCGTGTACTCGTGATGCTGCAAGGTCCGTTTGGATCACATGAATTTCATATGTATCGTATAAGAATTTTATAGTCATTTCGATTTCATAGGAACTGCACATGAACATGGAAGAAAAAACCCTGGGTTCCAAATACGACAACACGTGCTCTCGTCACCTCCCCATTTGGATTTGTGGTTCCAAATCAGCGCCCTCAGAACTCAAACAAACACGTGCTGACTCGAAGCCTTTCAGCTGAGCTGCCAGCGAGATGCAGAGTAATGCCAGGCACACGCAGGGTTCTCCACCACAAACAACCGAAGAGAAATGCGTATCGACGAAAACAATATACGAGTTATTGTTCCAAAACATGTCGAAAATTGTTCACCTTATAAACCGTAATTACTACTATATATATCACAAGTACAATCCTAAAAGCTGAAACAAGCCAATTTCAAAGATGTTTTATTTTACCACAAAACAAAAGAAAGAAATTCCATCAGAGAAAGCTTCAGATGACGCATACCGGGCCGAAACGTCCTCAGCGCATGGGCGAAGCCCAACAACCGGCCCAGACCCAAACGGCGCAGCCCTAGGGGAAACCCTCAGCGCCGCCGCTCACTATAAGTAGCGCCCCCAAACCCTAGCCGTCAGTTCTCTGCTAACGCCGCACGAGCCTCCTCTCGCCCTCGCGCCGCCGCCGCCGCTGCTGCCGCAGCAAGCCCACGCCACCGCCGTCGCCTGAGGTAGACACCAATCCGCCGCCATGGGGCGTATGCACAGCCGCGGGTAAGCATCTCTCCCCTTCTCCACTCGTTAGTGCTGTTCCCCAGTGAATTCCGTGTGTTCTAATGGCGTGTGCGTGTCTCTGTGACGCAGGAAGGGTATCTCGTCGTCGGCGCTGCCGTACAAGAGGACTCCTCCGACCTGGCTCAAGATTGCCGCCACCGAGGTGATTTGTTTGCCCCCTTCATTCCTGAGTGGTTCGATTTGGGCGATGCGGTTTGTTGATTGACGTTGATTGACGCGCTCGCACGATGTGGAATGGCAGGTGGACGAGATGATTACCAAGGCTGCGAAGAAGGGCCAGATGCCGTCGCAGATTGGCGTCCTGCTCCGTGACCAGCACGGTATCCCTCTCGTCAAGAGCGTCACTGGTAGCAAGATCCTCCGCATCCTCAAGGCCCATGGTGAGAACTTGTGACTCTGCTTGCTCGATTCGTATGTGCGGCGTCTGAAGCGTGGTGTGTTGATGCTATCGGATGTGTGCGTGTAGGGTTGGCGCCGGAGATCCCTGAGGATCTCTACTTCCTCATTAAGAAGGCGGTGGCGATTAGGAAGCATCTTGAGAGGAACAGGAAGGACAAGGACTCTAAATTCAGGCTCATTCTTGTTGAGAGCAGGATCCACCGCCTTGCCCGCTACTACAAGCGCACCAAGAAGCTCCCGCCCACCTGGAAGTAGTAAGTCAACCAGAACCCATTCCTGCCTTATTTTGTTATTGGTGACTGAACCATGGGAATTGTGAATTGTTAGTTATCGTGGTGATGTTTTTGGTGCTGAGAGTAAATGTGCACCAACACTACTTAACAGTTATTCTAGAAATGGTAGTGGTGTGTGTAGATGCTATGCCCTTATCCTAGTCAGTTGAAGCTAGATAGACATGTTAGTTGAGTGAAGATTTAGGCAATTGTGACACTTTTATCTGATGGTAGTCATGGTATGCACATGACAAATTGAGGAAATACTATTTGACTTCAATGCTAGATAGGCATGTTTAGTGTGCTTGTGTGTTAGTGGGGATTGACACAATTTTGTTGTCTATCACACTGGAACACAGCTGGTATTCATTCTGAATACTCAACATTGACAAAGTACAATTTGACTTCCTTTGAAATACTATCAGCAGTGAGTGTCCGTGTTTATTGAATATAATTAATGCTGACGAGTGCCAATTTTATATATTTGTAAAATCATTCATAGTATACATGTGCAATTGTTGAATTCAATAAAGATTAGTGAATTTGCAGTGATACATTTGTCTTGTTTTAAACTTGTATATATGTTTTATATAAAACTGAAAAACGAGAGTTTCAGTCAGTTTTTATACTGTATAGCTAAGTTGCCCAACAGATTAATTCAGTTATCCTAATAAGTTCCTACAAATTGATTTACACATATGGCACAACAATTGTTATTGTTATCTATTTGAACTCCGTTTTGAAACTTCTTTCATATGGCTGACCTTGTTTCCTTATTTTTGTGCAGTGAGTCAACCACGGCCAGCACTCTGGTGGCCTAAGTGGTATCCTCCGCTGGCGTGGTCACCCATTGAACTTGTTCTAGATATGAAGTTATGTAATGCTTAATATGTCTGGAGCGGGCTAGATGGACAAGGAACCTCAACTTTTTTATGTTTACTTGAGAATCCATAAACCATTTTTGGTTTTGCAATTCTGTCTGTTAAACGTAACATGCATCCATGTTTTGTCGCCATTCAGTGAGCGTTTACTGCACCATCATTTAGATTGTTGCTTGTCCCCCTGTAGCCCGGTTTTCTATTTGGTTATATGACTATTAATATGAAAAATTGGCCACTTATACCGCACCTAGCCGATGTGCTTTTCTCGAAATATATTGCCGTATATGCATTGAAACGATTCTGCACGCATTTGTAAACGTTGTCTTTTCTCAAAATCCCTATGCCTTGACATTGATAGTTGCTTCTCAAATATCTCATTGCTAGTTGCTTCTCAAATTACACCTCATAATTACACCTCATTGCTAGTTCCTTCTAAAATTTCCGTGACTATGTCATGGACCTGTTGAATGGCTGATAGGCCTTGATCTCATCACGATTTGTTAGTGTTCAGGATATCAGCAACATTCTGTTCATTAGATTAGATTATTTATTTATTAGTTCTAGAAATACGAATGCAGCCAGTTCAGGGGTTTAGCATCATTCTGTTCATTAGGTTATGGGTTTAGCAACATTTTGTTCACCGGTTGCCATTCTAGGTTATGGGTTTAGCAACATTCTGTTCACCGGTTGCTATTCGCAGCTGGCATGCATGGTGCATGTCCCAGATATATACGCACAGGGGTTTTGCAGCATTTTGTCCATTAGATGTCATTGGTTATATTAACCCAGCATTTTGTCCATTAGACACACGGGTTTAGCAGCATTTTGTCCATTAGATGTCATTGGTTATATTAACCCAGCATTTTGTCCATTAGATGTCATTGGTTATATCTGGGACAAAATGCTGGGTTAATATAACCAATGACAAAATACTGGCCAATTGCGGCTACTACCTGCCGAGCTATGGCCGCCGCTGGCCTTGCCCTGCCTGGTGTGGCTGCGTAGTTGCAACTACCGCCTGATGAGCTATGGTCATCGCTGGCCTAGAACTTGCAGTGTTACCGTTTGCCGGGTTATGGCCGCCGCTAATGCAATGGTGCCGCCTAACGGGCTATAACTGCCGCCTGATAGGCTGTGGTCACCGCTAACTTGGCCCTGCCTGTGGCCTGTGGCTAGTCATGGCCGGCTATAACCTTGTCTGGGTGGGCGGCTAGAGGATGGGTGCAGTGGGCGGCTGGAGGGTGCAGGGGATGGCTGCCGGCCGACTGTGGCCGGAGGCAGACAGGCAGTGGCGGCATGGTTGCAGACTAAGGCTATCCGCACACGTCGACCTCTATTTCCATCTCTTAAAAGGAATATTCTATCCTAGTCATTGAGATTCTCTACTCTATATACCTATTTCTCCTACACCCGTGTTATTTCTATCCCATACTCTATACCAACCATTCCATATTTTATTCTCCTCTCTCTTCCCAACTCTCTCTCTCCGTGCACAGTATTTGGCGTGTGCACAGTACTACTCTGGGAATAGCGCTCGCGCAGCCGGCCGCTACGCGCGCGTGCACGATAGAGGCGCACGGTGCGGGCGCGCGCGGCATGCAGGTGCGTTTAGCGCTCGCGGTGCGGATAGCCTAAGGAGCTGTTTGGATGCCCGTCATAACTCGGCATGACTAAAGTGCGGTAGCGCCACATCTGTGGTGGTGAAAATTAACGCTACAAACTATGGCAAGAATAACAAAGACTTTTGCTGAGATTCTTCTATGGCTCTCGTTCTCATCAACCAAACGGGCTGCCAAATGTAGTGCGCAAGGAAGACCGAACTGCTGCCAAGAAACCTTCATGTGGAACATTTTTTTAGGAGCGAGATAATAGAAACGGTTGGAGAAAACCAATAAATATACTCTTCACCATTTTCAGCTAGTTGTAAAACTCATTCATTTATGATTTTTTTGGAACTATTGGAGATGCTATTATTCAACAAATCTTTCTTACAAATAGTCACGCGCTTGCCAAATACCCTTTGTATTTGCTGATAATGTACAATTTACAGTATCCACATGGTATCTTAAACTGAACGCTCAACAAGAAGCTAAAAAGTCCGACACCTCAATCTATGATCGCCACAACTCTGTTCAGGAGGTTCAGGGCAAACACCGTATCTTCAGAATTCACCTTCACAGTAAGATCCAGTGGACCTGAGGCATGCCCTTCCGCGAGAATGGTAATCAGGCAAGGTTTTGAGGTGCTCAGGATTTCACTGCTGAATCTCCAACACAAGCCAGAGGCAGTCATCGACACTGAAGGTTACTGGCATATCCATTGAGACAAGGTGAACATTAGCATTGCTCAGTATCTTTGAAGCAACACTCTGGGCCACCGTGAAGGTTCTTATCGCTGTGCTCTGCACTGTCCTCGTGCTCTAGCTTCTGAAGATGATCTTTGAAGGTGCACCTGTAGCAATTTTCATCAGATTAGTTCTAATGCATATCATCGATAGATGGGAACCTAATTTGGAATCAAACAAGGTTGAAGTTCACTGACCTCCTAGCATACTCAAACATTCCCCTCAATTGGTTTTCCTTGCATAGGAAAGTATTTAGGTCCATGGGAAGTGGCCGAACAAAATAAGCAATGTCAGGATGAAGCTTTGCTGGATGCCTTTTCCCATTGCAAAGCACAGACAGCTTTAGAGGCAAGAGATGGTGATGAAAATGGACCTGAAGAACCATCTTTGCCATTTGTTGTGGAGCCAACGAATGTATCTCTTCCACAGGAACTGATGGTAGGGACACTGTAAAAATAATTTATCATAAATGGGCAGACAAGTAATATAAGCCAACAAAGATAAACAAACCAACAAAACAATTGCATCATAAGCATCTGCTTGTATAAATGTTGTCATGGAAGTAACTAAAATGCAGATGAAGATGATACATACCCCGAAGATCCTTCTGATGTTTGGTCTATAGAATCCACACTGCTAGAAGCCTCTTCAGATTCAATAGTTATATCTGTTAGCTGCTGTGTAGTGACATTCTCAAAATATAAGTCCACGCATACTAGCATGCGCGATCTGGGCAAAACCTCAGACGAGAAGGCATATAGAACACTTAAGCCATTACTGCCAGATGAGTCTAACAATGTGTGCAATTTAGGTTTTCGCTCAAAGTTGCGGTTTGTAAAAGAAACTCTGGCCAGATGATGTCTGTGTCAAATTCTGAACAACTGGCTCAGCAGGAGCCTCATCAAGCCATGATTCCAAGGCTGACTTAGACATCAACTCAGTCAAATCAGTAGAGATGAGATCTGCCAAATTTTCCTCAGTATTATGACCTGTCTGGCCTTGCTGTATACTAGCATCATATATCTGTACCAGTGGAGCATCCTGGTTATCTTCTTGATCCTGATGGGACTCAACAGTATCCCTGTCCGATAGGACAGCACCTTCACTCTCCGAATCATAAACAGAGCTGCTCTCATATGTTGAAGTTCCAGATTCAGCATCGGAGTTATTACTTCCAGAAAGTTTGGCTTTGCCTCTGGTTGCTTCCGAGACATTATGGTTTAATTCCATGCTTTGAGGATTTGGAAAGTGGTGCATAACCAGGGGCTGCATGAAGAACAACCTGCGAAAGGGAACCTGGAAGATATATGCGGTAGTTGCTTGCTGAATGAGATGTTGGCTGCAACTTCCCATTAAATATATGATCGGCTAGCTCTTTATAGATATCACCATTCTGAGGTTGATGTGAGGGCCCTTGGTGAGTCATGTAGCATGGCAAAAGTCTTGATAGTAAACGAGCACGATCACGAACATCATAATTCAAGTCACATGTAGCCAACTCAATGACATATGCAACTATCCTTTTGAATTCTTCCATGTGTTCTTCTGTACAGCGCATTATAACCTGGCAAAAAGTAAAGCTATTACCAATTTCCATATAAGATATTGGAATGTTAATTTAGGATATACCTTGGCAGAAGAATTTAGGATTTGAAGCTTGCGGCCTGTTCGCTGGTTGGTTTCTGGGCTGGTTTGAGCTGGCTGGTGCTGGTTTATTGTGAGAGAAAAACACTGTTGGCTGGCTGGTTTGGGCTGGCTGAAACCAACAAGCGAACAGGCTGTTGGTTTCCACCACTTCAGCAGCGAAGGACCACGCAAGATACTTGAGAACAGGAAGAACTATCTTTGTAGTGAGATCTCCCATGAAGCTAAACTCTCCAAACACCCAAACGATCAAGGATCGTGCTGCAGGCTCCTTGATTTTGTCCAAACTGCGAACCAAGCGGACAATTACCTGCATATAAATAGTTTAATGAAGATTCAAGGTCACAACATCAAGAAGGAAGAGAAACAGATATCTTCTGTAAAAGAATTAGTGAGGGACTGAGGGTACCAGATCAATTGCCAAGTTGGAAGAAATGCATCTAAACAATAGCAGATAGTGTAATTTATATACTGCATATATTCTTGCATACAATTCTAATATATGATTGAACATTACAGCATACCTGTAAAATGATACCAAAAAAAAGAACAGCATTTTAATTCTGATGTTTTGACATTTACAGGTCCTTACACACTTGAGTAGGTTAGTTATCGATTATCATCAATATGACTATAACTAAAGGCAGTTGTTGACTTCTTGTTCACACAAGGTGATCTAGGAACTGAAGAATCAGTTGTACCATATAACCAAGATAACAGACACCTCTTAGGATGTTTTATTGGATGAGCATGAAAAGGACAGCTAAAATGCAGGAGTCAATTGGATATGGGAGGGGTAAGTTCCCAAGTCCCAATGATGGATGGTACATTCAAATAGTCAAGAGGCCAACAGAATCAGATAAGCTCTCATGCAGGAAGAAGCAGATCAGACACTTTGTTTCCTAAAAGTTTAAAACGAAAAGCAAAAAGAACCAACAACCTGGGTCAAACTTGGGTTTAGCTGGCTGTGAAAAGTACTGTTTTGGTCAAGAAAAACAAGTAGCAGATTACAGGATTCGAGTCTCGTTATATAAAAGACTAAATAGTACCTTTTCGTGGGATACTGGATCCATTTTCACTATTGCTTTGATTGACAAGATTGCTTGAACCAAAACAGCATCTTCTCCATCTAAGTGAACTGAGTTACTAATAAATGATTCTGCAATTGACCAAGATAAAATATTAATTCCTAGAAGAATGGTGTACACAAAATATGCATACATGAAGATTATTACCATAAAATACAAGTGTCAAAAGTCCCTCAAGGCAAGTGGTGGCAATAGAGGGAAGTTTCTGGGCACATAATGCAATAGCTGCAACGGTATCTGCTACAAATTTCCTATCTGGATCTTTAATGTAATCCTGGCAGCAAGAGAACACAATGCCACAAACACGAATTAACAAAATGACAAATAAGTGGTCACTTTTCTCCGAAATTGAAATTCTTCAGTCTTCAGCCAAATTGCAGGTGGACAACAATACTTAAATCTTGTTAATTTGGCTATAAGTTGCCATTGGACTCTAGGCAAGGAGGAGCTATTCCTGGATAATCCTTGAGAGTGCATTTTAAAGAACTCAACATTGAGCACACAGAGCGACAAATAATTTTGGAACCATGCATGAATCATAGACAGAGTGAAATAACATGTGTTTAAAATAGATACGATGGCATACTGTCATTACATGATCTCAAGATTTAGCAAACATTTAGCTATAGATTTCATGTTAGATGCAAATACAACTTTTTTTAAGGAAAAGTCGTAAATAAAACATTGCAATTTCCAAAGAGAACTCAGCAGATATATTGTCCATTGCAGCTACAAGCAATTACCTGAAATTCTTCAAAAATGGCTGGAATAGATGGCTCTGTGGCAATAATGGTCAGTATTTCAAGCTTCAAAGCCCTCGTCTGGTAGCGGATCTGAAGCGTTTACAAAGAAGTCCTCATAAAACGGGGCAAACAATGATGGCATCGTCTTGGCAAAAACTAATATGTTGCCAAGCATCTGCAAGAGCAAAATAACAGGAAAGTCTCAAGTCAAAGTGAGAAATTGCATGATCTAAACAAAAAAGGGCGTACTCAGTGCAGAGAGCTCCCGCTCTGTGCGGGGTCTGGGGAAGGGTGTCAGTGGCAAGCCTTACCCTCGCCTGTGCAATGCGAGGAGACCTGCGACTCGAACCCGGGACCTTCCGGTCACAGGCGGTAAGACTCTACCGCTTGCACCAGGCCCGCCCTTCATGATCTAAACAAAAAAAAAAATTTTGTATCAACCAAGAAAGAACCTGATTTTCAATCCTCAGCAGAGAAATTCGATTGACAAGTTCAATTTTAAAATTTCTACCTTCATCTAATGCAAAGTTGTGTTTGAATGTCTGTGCCAAATTCAACTCTTCTTTAACAGAAACAGAAGGTAACCATTGAAAGAAAAAATCATGGAGAAATTACAGGTAGTCTTTAGCCTTTTGGGGGGAATTTGAACACAAGGTCGTAAGTTGACTTTGAAACGAGGTTCTTTGTTATGCAAAAACAAGAGTAGAGCTTCTTCAAATGGGTTGATCAAGAATTAACTAATCTGAATAAAGCAAAGTCCTATTAACGAACTAACAGAATACACCTCTAAAAATTGTACACGTACTCCGCCAACAGTTGTTCTTGGCACTATAAGTATGAAAACAAAAGAGTAAGTATCTAAGTACCACATATGCTGCATCAGGAGATGACCGTAGAGTAAACAAAATTGGGCCAACAATTCTATTCACGTCCCCAATAGGAGCCATGATCCAATGCACACTTGCTGCTGCAAGTACAACTCCACTATTTCGACTCCATAGAAGAGGCGATGTACATTTCAAAAGAATTGCGACATCATCATTGCTGTTTGTGGTGACAGACGAAAGTTTCAAATTGTTGCCTTCTCTATCAGAGGAACCTGAACATTGTTCGATGTAGTGCCGGAACAGCATGATGCTTGATATAGTATCAGAAACCCCATTGCTGATAGAATCAGGTTGGGAGGGCACGCTAACAACAGCATCAGAATCTGTAACACCCTGAGTCTCCGTCGGTAAATCTGAAGCCAAGAGTAAAGAATCCTTGACCAAGCCATGTCTGGCTACTACATAACGCAAGAGGATCTCAATGAGGACGATCTGAGTCCATTCCTCGATATCTGGGAGTGTCTCACATAGCCTTTGGAAATGTTTTGATACTAACGGTAAACAACTTGGACAGACTGACTTAAATGCAACAGCAGCAGCTCCGACTACTCCAGGGGAATTGTCGTTGAACAAGATGTCCACGATCTGCAACAACATCACCAACAGGGCAGGCTTGAGATACATATGTAGTATGCAGAGTTGTTGCATAAAGAAGAAGGGGTGGGGTTATACTAGACAAACCTCCTCCAAAGCCGTAGTTTCATCTGGAAGCAAGTCGCACAGCTTACAAAGCTGCATAGGCAGCACATTTCCTTACATATGCAGACGGATCTCTGGCACATTTCTTGATAGCAACCAATACAAGCGGAGCAACAACATGTAGTCTGATGCCAGCCATAGTGCGCAGGGCCCAAGCCCTCACCAGTGGGTTTATATCCGATAAATCCTTCTGGAAAATATTAATAGAAAGAAGGGCTTCGTTTTGGCGCCTGAAGTGAATTGATCGAGAGGAAAAGAAGTGAAAATCAGTTAGTATAATCGCTGTACTGTAGTACTAGTTAGGAGTGTTACTGAGCAAGCACATGCACAGAACATGATGATTATGGATGAGGCGGCGGCTTGGCTTACTTGTCGGCGTAGTGGAGGAGGTAGAGGTAGACGAGCTTCTTGACCTCGAGCGACTGCGACGCCACATTCTTGACGACCTGCCCAGCGAGGGAGGCAAAGCAAGTTGAGTGAGCATCCACCGAGTGGAGAGCAGCAGCAGCAGGAATAGCTAAGAAGAGGATAGGACGGATCAGGGAAGAAGAAGAAGACCTGCGGGAAGAGGTGTGCGACGTCGACGCCCTGGGCGATGAGGGCGAGGAGGCGCTTGAGGGCGTCGACCTTGTCGGCGTCGAAACGGGAGTCGAGGAGCTCGGGGATGGAAGCGTCGTCGGGGTCATCGTAGAGGTGCGCGTCGGTGCCCATCCGCCCCACCACCCACGAGGCCGCCGCGCCGCTCGCCTGAAGTCCGAACATCCTGCTCCTGCGGGGCGGGCGGGTCCGGGGCCGGTGCGGTGGATCTGGATCTCGCCGCCGTTAGCTTGTTTGTGGCCGGGGCCCGCCGGAGGAGAGGAAGAAAGGAGTAACGAACCAGATAGGCGCTGGGCCACAATATCAGTGTCTCGGCCCTTTTACCGCTCTGATTGCTTCTGGGCCTATAGTGGGCCCTACTAGCTACATCTCATATCCAATTCACTCCCTCAAACGGCACCGAAGTGAAAGCGAGGCTGTTTCCAAAAAAAAAAAAAGAAGTGAAAGCGAGGCCTGCTACTCCAGAGATGGCCGGCGCGGGAGGCAGCGGCGGCGGCGTGGTCCGCGACGTGGAGGCGTTGGAGGGCGTGCGCTCCATCGTGCTAAAGCCGTCGGAGTCGCTCGACGATTCGCGGTTCACGAGGATCGCCGGCGCCGACTTCAACGACCCGGGCCTCGGACTCGAGGGGCTGCTCGCCTCGCTTGCGCACACGGGGTTCCAGGCATCCAACCTCGGCGACGCCATCGACGTCGTCAACCAGATGGTACGGCGGCCGCTACTTTTTTTTTCCCTGTCAGGAGGGTTGAGTTTGCGCTTGGGGCCACTGTACAACCTAGCGAAGAAGATAGTTTCATGCGATTTTGTGCGATGGGAGGTCTGTTGTAGTGTGTTTAGAGGTCTGCAGTGGCGGAAAAAAAATGGTAGACCCAGTGCTGGAGGCTCCCAAACGAGTGGGGTATGGAGAAGGGAAAAACCGAGGCAAGTCTTTCCCCGCAAAATATGCGGAGAAGCTGCTTCGAACCCGCGACCTGGTGACTCAATGAGACGTTGAAGCAAATTAGGGGAGTTTTTTTTTAAAAAAAAAAAGAACAAGTGAAATGTATAGTTGACATCAGAAACCATACATAGTCAATTTGATTGTCAAATTAGCAAAATCATACCAAAAATTACCTAATAAGACTTAGTGGAAAAGATTGGGATTGAAGAAACAACCCTTAGGAATCTAGTGGATTCTGTCAAGTAAACATCTGTAGTTGGACTTTCGTTTGGAGTAAGCTAGAAGTACCTATATGACATAGCACAATATTGCCCCAGCATATTTATTCATTTTCAGTTTTGTCCAGTTGTCTACTATCATTTGCATGGTTCTGATATTTGCTATGCTTGGCTGAATTAAAGTTAGATTGGAGGTTGTCGCATGAGAAGCCCAGTGAAGATTGTGATGAAGCTGAACTTGACCCTAACTATAGAGAATCTGTGAAGTGCAAGATATTTCTGGGCTTCACTTCAAATCTTGTGTCTTCTGGCATCCGGGATATAATCCGTTTTCTAGCTCAGCATCACATGGTAAATTCTCCTACTTCTGTATCACAAGTTCAAATTTGGAATGAAACCAAGTTTCAATGTCCCTCTGTAAAGTGGTCTGCTTGAAGCATGCCTATACATATCTGTTCCTAACATTACCTAAATGCATTGAGCTCTACTGTTCTAATGTCACTAACTTTTTCATTGAAAAATTATGTTCTTTAGGTGGATGTTATTGTTACAACTGCTGGGGGTATAGAGGAGGACCTCATTAAGTGCCTTGCACCAACTTACAGAGGTGATTTTTCATTACCTGGAGCACTACTGCGGTCAAAAGGACTGAACCGGATAGGAAATCTGTTGGTGCCGAATGATAACTATTGCAAGTTTGAGAACTGGATCATGCCACTCTTTGACCAGATGCTACTGGAACAATCTACTGAGGTGAACATTCCTGCTGGGACAAAACTACATAATATTTCTTCTGGCTTCAACAAAGCTAGCTGCTAAACATGGTTTTCATTTGCCATATACAATGGCTATTTGATACTAGAAGTGGAATATGAATATGTTTTTTTCTTGCAACCTGTAAAATATTTCTTATAGAAGGGTCTGGATTTTTCTACTGTCTGAGACACTAAGAAGCATGAAAAAAGTCTAACATGAAATCGATCTACAATATGGGTTCAAAAGTTCTTAAAAAACTATTTGTCTAGCATGTCACACTAAATATATACTAAAAAGATTCAAGAACTATCCTGGCATTTGCATGACCTTGCTTGCATAGCTTCTTTTTTCCTGACATTATACTTTTTCCTGGCCTTTAGAGTGATGACTGATGACCTTTTTTTTCTTTTTCTTCTAGCAATATGCGTATGAACTTGAACAGGCAGACAAGTGAGATCTTGCCAAACTAAATCTATGAAGTATGAGCTATTAGTTTCTGCAGAAGTTGCTGAATATCAATACAGATAAGGTTACACCTTGCTGGATATTTGATGTTTTAACTGAAGAACAGCCTGCGTTTTTCACATGATTAATTTGTTGTAGTAGATTACCTGCCAGCTCTTGTATATGATACTATGAGTAACAGATCTTTTTTTCGGGGAAACAATTAGTAGACCATATTTTTATTTCTTTGTCATGAATCGATTTATTGTTACCTGCAGAATGTTTGGACACCATCAAAGGTGATAGCTCGTCTTGGTAAAGAAATAAATGATGAAAGCTCCTATCTTTACTGGGCATACAAGGTAATATGTTTTAATATTACCTGTATATTCTTAGGAAATATTAAAAGAACTGCAGAAATGGGTGCGTGCTGATTCTTTTTACAAATTATGCATTGATTTATGTTGGATGGGAAAAAGTAACAAAAATTCAGTTGAGTTATTTGAGCAAGTTATTGTTGCTTTACTGTGGAATCTATTAATGCAGTGTGTTTCTGTACCTGATAGCTATATTTGAACCTGAGTTTGTTTACAAATGTTCATAGCTCAGTTAGCTATTACTCTTGATGTTAAAAATAGACTCTGTGCCTTGCCCTTTCCTGTTCCAGGTAGGATATCTTATAAAAAAATTGCATGAATTTCGTGCTTTTCTTATACTGAACTACTGAAGTTATTAATTTCATAAGCTACTTTGTATACATCTCAAGGCAGCAGTCACACTGTACTAACTCATCAGTGCTTACCAGAATAACATACATGTATACTGCCCCGCATTGACTGATGGATCACTTGGAGACATGCTGTTCTGTCATGCAGTCCGTAATCCTGGCCTTATTATTGACATTGTACAAGGTATGATTCACTGTTCTGTCCTTGCCTTTGCTTTTCTTATGTAACATTGAGCTTAAAATCTTTTACAGATATACGGCTGATTAATGGGGAAGCCATCCATGCAACACCAAGGAAGACAGGGATTATAGTTCTTGGTGGAGGCCTTCCAAAGCATCATATATGCAATGCCAATATGTTTCGCAACGGCGCAGATTATGCTGTTTATATTAACACAGCTCAAGAGTTTGATGGTAGTGACTCTGGAGCACAGCCTGATGAAGCAGTCTCATGGGGAAAGATAAAGGGTTCAGCTAAACCAGTAAAGGTATACGTTCTTTAATGAAGCTTCAGATGCTGTTTCTTATGTTTTACTACCTCCGGTCCATTTTATCTGGCGCACACGCATATCAAGATTCAAACTTTAAAAACTTTGACCAATAATTAGGCTAATAATTTTTAACTATTATAATACAAACTTTATATGGTTAGATTTGTAAGGAATTATACTATCCAATGATTATAAGTTTATAAGTATAAATAATATAATATAAAGCAAATGAATGGTCAAAGTGTAATCTAGGGGACCGTGTCATTCTAACTTGCGCCAGATAAAATGGACCGGAGGGAGTAGTAACTCTAGTTAAACTTATTTTGGTATAAACATCATGCTGCACACACAAACTCTTTCTATTGATTTGTCTTGCAACGAGGTATCAAAAGAATAAAATATACATATGAAGCTGTTCTTTTAATAATTTTCAAAACATCTTAACTTCCTTCTGTCACTCTGTGCAACTTTTGCGCTGACAGAATATTACCATATTACTTTCTCTAATAATTCTTGGTTTATGAATGATTATCTGATTGTTTAATTGTGCCTTTTCTGTTAATAGAAGATACCAATTTGAAATCAGCATATTGGGAGAGCATAGTATGGTGCATGGGCCAGGCACTGGATGCTGTTATTACTAACAATCTAATCTGCTGTTTGAAAATTTGGAAAATGCAGGTGCACTGCGATGCGAGTATCGCTTTTCCGCTTGTTGTGGCTGCGACATTTGCACGCAAGGTTCACGGCTCCAAGTGAACAAACTGAATCTCCTTCATTGGAGTATGGATGGACATCCAAATTTTGCTGAACTCTCCAAATGACCTTTCTTGGAGCACGAGGTTTACTTCACCTGCACTGCACAGGGATAATGCGCAAGCTTTCGGCGACTCACAGCCACATGCCAGCATTCTTCGATGTACACTCGATGTTGTACCAGCCTATTAGGTAGCATCTTTGTTACAATCAATAATTTATGGGAATAATAACGGCATATACTTTGTTCATCCGAGTCGTCTGATAAATGCATGTCAAGTGAACGTGATTGACAAACGACCTGTTTTTATAAGCACAGTGATATTTTATTCACCTGAAAGCCATGTGTGTGCTCCTTTGTGTTGATGCATGGACGACATTCGGAGGTTGGGATCGTCTTAATGTCTGGGGGAGTTTTTGTATTCTTGCTTGCCGATAGTTGGGTGTCGAGCGGCGATAACTACAGTTGTGGTAGACGCCGCCAAATAAAACGTTTTGATTTAGTTCAGGCGTCTTTTAAGTTTCTGGGTCTGCTTTGGATTTTGCATCTCAGTTGCCTTCCCGCTCCATATCCTCCCTAGGCCGGAGCACAGCCGCACAGGCAGTTGCAGATGCCATCGCCGGCGCCTTCTCCCCCTTGTGTTCTGGCAACACCTCAATACATATTTTTTATTGTGAAGAAATAGAATCATGTAAATAGCTATGTATATTACAAACAAACAACAAACAACAACAACAAATTGTGTGTTGGCCGGTGTGGCGAAAGAATGAAGTAGCCACAGAATGTAAAGAGAAAAGGCTGCTGCTCCAGCAAAGAAGCAAGCGGCTACTCGCACCTAGTCTAGTAGAATCAAGACGAGTAATTCGATGCCACCAAGCATGTCTTGCGGACATGGCATGAATTTAAAGAAGATGGATACAGGCAGTATAATTGGTGGAGATACATGGCATATGTTTTTCCTTTTTTTCTTTTGGCTAATGGTAAGGGGAATTTCCAAAGTATTTGTCATAAAAAAAGGACCAGAAGAAGATAAATAAAACATTATCATGAATTTAAAAAAAGATTGTTTCATGATGGCTGCTTAAACCACATTGGAAATAGACTATTTCCAATGCCTTTTCTATTTCAAATACTACAAAGCAAAAAAAAAAAAAAAAAACCCTCTGATCACAGGGGGGGACTCGGCATTGAAATAAGAAGCTGTACCAGGATTCGGGCACGGAAAGCACACTGCTCTAACCGGTATGACTCATTAGGAGCTGGTAAACAGTACAAAACAAAGTTTTGAGAATCAAGGCATATCTGTAGCATTACATCATGGCATCATGCTGCATTTTCGTTATTCATGATTTCCGAAGGCGATGAATAATTAGCAGCTACATTTATCGAAACTCTTCAAAAAAAAAAAAGCAGGTCTTCATACGAAAATGCCAATGGATACAAGTTCTAAGAATTAGTCTGGGCACTTCAAACTTGATGATGACAAAAATATCTGGCCACCTGGGAGGCATCAAGGAGCTTGGGACCTTAGGCGCCCCATATCCAGCCGTGTCTTGAAAGAGATTTGGACTTCATACTGAGCCCCAGGTATCCGCAGGCGTTTTAACCAGAATAACTTCTTCTGAAGCTCATGTGGTTTGGCGGTCTGTTCCACAAACTGTTTCTTGACATGCATCGAGAATTGTTCCCTGGACTTCTTATCAATATGAGGTGATCGCAACACTGTATACAAGGCTCGTGATTCAGGCAGTCCAATCTTCTTTGTGAATGGAATAAGCTCTGAGACCTGGTTGCTTTGGCTCATAAAAGACTTCATCACTACACGTATTTTTGCAGCCATGATGCTACAGCAAAGCACAACTTCTGTCACCGTTTCCAAATACCCTGACACCTGGAGATGGTAAAAATTAGCACTGTCATGTAACCATCAAGTAACATAGACAAAGAAAATCTGGAGGAATTTAGAAAATTAACCTTGCTATGACATGAGCAATAATCTTATGATGCTTTAGCATAATATTCATCACAAATAGGGTAGCAGAAACAGGGAAGGAAGCATATATACAGTGAGTACTTATAGTGAAAGGTTCAGCACATGGATGGCAGCATATCAACTAATGTGAAGTATGATGCCCAGCCACACCATGTCACAGATTTCCTGGACTGTGCCCACAGGGCTACTTGGCATATGTTTTGCAGCCACAATACTTAACTGACCCCATTTAAAAACTTTCTACCATAGAAAAAAAAAGACAGAAAAAACAGAGAGTTTTTTTTCTTCCCTAAAATGAAGTATCAGGCTCATGAAAGACAAATGGCAATCCATATATGCAAGGCGATAAGAGTAAGTAACGAGGGTACATAGCTTCAGTTGATATAGAGGTGATTGGCAATAAAGCTACAACAGAAGACTCTTTTTTTTAATGAAAGGGGATAAATGAACACACGAGGAAATAGAACATATTGACAGATAGAGATGAGTGAGTTGTTGCAATTAGCAAAGAATTGAAGACATATGTCGGGCATCATCAATCTTAAAAAGGTTAACACCATGAAGTAAAGATCAGCAGCTCTGATTCCACAAAGAATTGCAACAGCATGGCTAGCACCCAACGATAAAAAATTTGCAGAGTAACATTCCATACAAGTTCATCCAACACATATTATTTGCCCCAAAGGGTTTTGAACAAGTCACAAGCACATCGATAATTTTTGCAAAGCAATCGAAGTTTGTAGGCATAATACATGCATATTATACACTTGTAATTGGATTCAGATCCGAATACGAATAGTAAGGTAGGGTTTGGGCGCGCACGGTTTCGCACAGCAGGAAGGGAAGACCAAGGGGAGGACGTACCTGGTGGCGCTCGTCGCCGGCGAAGGTGCCGAATTAGGGCGGCAGCGACGGCAAGCCCAGTCGTCTTGCGCGCACGCTGGGGTAGTGGCCGAGTGGGGGGTGATGGATGAAGACCCACGGCCCAGAGGCTTTTTGCAACGATAAGCGCATATCTGCAAATAATATTATTTACAAGGGGTCCAATGAAAATTACCTCAGATAAGTTGAATAAGATCCAAAACCCTAATCCGTCACCCTCTTCTCGCACTCGCGCCTCTTCCCCATTCGCGCCGCCGCCGCCGCCGCCGCCGCTGCAAGCGCCAGCTCGCGGTCGCCCGAGCCAAACACTCCAACGCCGCCATGGGGCGTATGCACAGCCGCGGGTAACCCTCCCGCCCTCGTACTCGTAGCAACTGGTGCTATTGCTTCTAGTCTGGTGAATCTGTGTGCTAATGGCGGCTGCGTGGCTCCGTGACGCAGGAAGGGTATCTCGTCGTCGGCGCTGCCGTACAAGAGGACGCCGCCGACCTGGCTCAAGACCGCCGCCTCCGACGTGAGAGCCTTCTCCTCTCCTTCGAGACTCCATTCCATTCGGGCGTCGTCTGCTTCCGTTGTTGTTGGGATGGGATTGCTGATTCGGTTGGCTGACGTGCGTGTGTTGTTGGTTCTCGTCTGGTAGGTGGAGGAGATGATCGCTAAGGCGGCGAAGAAGGGTCAGATGCCGTCGCAGATCGGCGTCCTGCTACGTGACCAGCACGGTATCCCCCTTGTCAAGAGCGTCACCGGCAGCAAGATCCTCCGCATCCTCAAGGCACATGGTCAGAATTAGATCCTCGTTCGATTCGCTTGCTATCAGTGGTGGAGCTTGAGGATAAATTTAGAGGGGGCCAACAGTATAATAATATACATGGTTTAGGGAGTGTGAGGGTGGCAAATTTAAAGCTTCATAAGCAAAATATACTAAGATAATGAAGCATCCTTTATAGAATTGCAAAATGAGGAGGGGCCATGGCCCACTATGGCCCTAATGAAGCTCCACCTCTGCTTGTTGGTATTTTGTGATTTGTGCTGTATTCATGTTTTCATGTGCTTGTGTAGGGCTGGCGCCAGAAATACCAGAGGACCTGTACTTCCTCATCAAGAAGGCTGTGGCGATAAGGAAGCACCTTGAGAGGAACAGGAAGGACAAAGACTCCAAATTCAGGCTCATTCTTGTTGAGAGCAGGATCCACCGCCTGGCCCGCTACTACAAGCGCACAAAGAAGCTTCCACCCACCTGGAAGTAGTAAGTCACTCGAACCCATGCATTGTAGTTTGTTGCTTGTTGGTACTAGCATGATTACTGAAGTATGTGGTATTAGCTAGCTTAGTTAACTTGGTAATTGTTGATCTGTTGTGCTTCAAGTAATTGTGAAGCAGCTAGAATTGGGTAGTCTTTGATAAAGAACACTCTTATTTGAAATGCATTCGTGAGCTATATTTCACGCGGTATTGTTCATATAGCTAGCTGTAGTATGTTCATCTGGTGCAATTTCATAGAGCATGTAGATTCATTGGCATTTTAGGGTTCTATTTGGCAGAGATCTATCCCCAGCTCCATGAGTATGAGGACTTGCTATGTTGAGGATGTTTCGGTACACCATATTCCATTTTGGACTAAAAGTAGAGACTTAAACCACTTTATTTTAGCCTGCATTCTCCATATCTGATGCGCAGCTGAAAACTGGAGGCTTGCCAAACAGGGTGCTAGTGTGCAGTGTGTTTGTCACCTTGAGATTACAATAGCAATCAGTGGCGAAGCTACGTTGATTGCTGTGGGTGCAGATGCACCCACCAGAAAATAAAAAAACCAATACTACAATCGAATTTTTACCATTGTTATGAAAATACTGATAGGAATGTTATGAAAATCTGACCCGTGTAACCAAATGAATTGTCATCAACATTTAGTTGTATTTAAGGCAGTAGACAGGTCAATTCCCCAGAGTTCTTGTGTTGTGTTCTTTTTTTTCTGTTATGTGGCATGCTATTGAAGGGCGGGCCTGGTGCAAGCGGTAGAGTCTTACCGCCTGTGACCGGAAGGTCACGGGTTCGAGTTGCGGTCTCCTCGCATTGCACAGGCGAGGGTAAGGTTTGCCACTGACACCCTTCCCCAGACCCCGCACAGAGCGGGAGCTCTTTGCACTGGGTACGCCCTTTATGTGGCATGCTATTTGGATGGTCATACACTTCTACTTTGTAGCTGACAATTCTTGCTCTACTGCAGTGAGTCAACCACCGCAAGCACTCTGGTGGCCTAAGTGAGGAACTCAACATCAGGTGCTTGAAGCTGGGGCTATTCTTGGAATCAATTTTATGTACCGTTTTATGAGTTCGGATTGAACTAGAGATCGTGAATGTCCTGTGGAGGATGCCACAAACCCTTTTGGTTACATAGAACTGTCTGTTGTTAACTTTTGCTACTCGGCATCCAGATTTTTGTCAGCTATAATGATCATTTATATTACACGGTTTGCCCATACCTGCCTGCAGTCACCTTCGCCCTTGTTATTATATGTTATGGCGTATGAGGTATTGACATGTAATGCTAGCGATGACAATATTGGTGATGAATTGCTGCTGCCTGAATAGTGTTGTTTTCCTTGGGCAAGGGCACGAGGCCATATATGATTAAGTATATGTGATGTGATTTGTATCACCACAGCATTGCATCAGCTGGCTAGAACTAGAACCACATAATATATGTGACGTCATTTGTCCGTTGTTTTGAGATATGGGAACCACACAATTATATGCAACTTGTTCTTTGGTCTGAGATTGTATCCTCGGGAGCAAAACCTGAACATGTGTTGTAAGATGGGGCTTCACGAGACTATTTTTCTTATCATGTGTTTGTTGCGCAATTTGTATAAAATCCGTTCATACTAGGGTGCACAAGAAGGTACTGCCTATCGCTTGCTTGTTGAACACTTACTCTCCGCTGTTTTAAGGGTCTATTTGTTTTGCTTTGCCGGAAGCTGCAATAAGCTTTTTAGCCTTGGGCTGTTGGGCACAAGGACTTACCTGAATTTATGTGCCATGCTAGTTAATGAAAGGTGGTTAGAGGAAAAAAAAAGCAATACCTGGAAGATATTAGAAGAATCTAATGCATGTATTTGTGTTGTGATGCACGGGTAGTATTACTGTTTGGAATATATTATAAGAGGCTAAACATGTATTGTCAACCACAAAGAGTATTAATTACGGCTACAATATCAGTTTTCAGTTCGTCATAGAATTTCTCACACCACCATCCACGGTGGCGATGACAAAATTGCAGCAGTCGCACTAATTTATGCTACCATTTTTTCGTTGTTTTGCGATGAACCGCTCAATTGCTTCGTACATACATAAGGGGTCATGTTTGTTAGCTGTGTAGCTTGTGCCTGGAGCATGAACTTAATCGGCCAATGAGGCGCAGACAAAAATGCATTTCTCAAGGGTAACCCTCAACGGCTCAGCGTGTCTGGCGCTCTACAATAGCTTCCTTTACTACGATATCCCGTCCGAAAAAGACCTGTTGCAGAAGCAAAAAAGTGATATAAGCCAAGGTGCTCGTAAACACAGGAGCAATATCATTGGGTGGGACAACTTGAAGCACAAGAGCAGAGTACAATGCTAGGCTACAAGCAGCAGGTGATCAGATCAGGGAGTTAAATTTTTATCTAGAAGAATACTGGTAGGGCTGAAGTTTTCAGAACTGGGCCATCGTGTCAAATTTATGAATACAAGAATTTCAAAGGAATCAGTACAAGTCATCCAAAATCCATATTAAGTTCCCTCTATTATTCAGAAGAACACTAGGTATGCTATTAACAGCGGTATCAAGAATTGCAGATCAAATTCAAGAAGGAATATATAGCGACTATTTTGTAATACTGGAACAGCTCAAATAAGTCAATGAAACACAAAACTTGAGCCTTACCGTTCTGTCAAGCTTTAATGCTGCCTCAAGCTCTTCAGCGGAAGAAAATGAGAGGAACCCATAGACTCGGTTTCTGCCTCCTTTACGATCTGTCAGCAGCCTTGTACTAACAACGGTTCCGCACTGAGTAAAGAGTTCTCTCAGGTCTTGGGGCTGAACAGACCACGCAAGGTTGCCGACGTAAACCTTGTGTGGGCTCTCGAAGATGTGGTCCTTCATGGGTGTTATATGGGCCAGGTTCACATTTTTCCTATTGGAAATGACATCAGATGCTAGTTTAACAAAAGCTTCACGCCCATCTAAGTCCTACAAGAGAGAAACACATGACATCATGAGTTAAGAGACTAGAAAAGTATTGAAATATGCAGTAAAAATTTCATCTGAATATGTGGTGTAATGTAAACGACTCACAAAGCCATCCAGAGCATTGATAGCTGTCCGAGCTTCTGCTAAAGAACGCATCGTAACAAAAGCAGTTCCTCGACTAATTCCATTCTCGGCATCGCGTGAAATCTGCGAGGTGTAAACGACTTGAAGTGTTAGCATCAAAATACAGACCAAAAGCTCCTGGAAAAAGACTAGAAGGTATTGTATACAGCCCAAAGAGCTAAAATCATCATTTGTACACAACACAAGCAAGCAGCCTCTACTCACAATGTACCTACTATACTAGTCCATCATAAAAAGAATCTGCACCATGTTCAGCCGACCATCCATCCAGTCAAACAGTACCAGCTAATACAGTATCATCAGAAAGATGTCAAGAGCATGGTTCTATTGAAAATTCTGCTTGTTTTGTTCATCTAATGAGTTCATTTGGTTGATCAATGAAGAGAAATTGGCAAATGCAGCAGTGCTGATGCAATTAGTGCCCAGGCCTATCGTGTCAAGTACAACTGTACAAGTCGGTTCAGAACTATCAGCCTTGCTTATGCATTATTTGGCAAGGTACTGTACTTGCACAAGCATCTTCATGTAGTGTGTGGAAACCCCTTGTTGATTGGTTCACAGTAAAAAATAGATAAGCGTAAGCTCAACTGGGGATGATTATCCTGCGGGGGTGCTGTAGCATAGCATACCTCGACGGAGAGGACGGTTCCGTGGGGCGTGAAGAGCTCGAGCAGGTCCTGGACGTCGCAGCGGCGCGGGAGGTTGCAAACGAACAGCTCCCGCGGCCGCGGCCACTGCCGCGCCCACCCGCTGAGGTCCTCGCCGGCGTCCGCGCCCAGGTCCTCCCCGCGCGCCGCGCCGTTGCCGCCCGCCCACTCCTGCTCATCCTCCGCCTCGTCACTGAAGCCCGCCTCCGCATCCGACCACCCACGCTCCTCCTCCTCCTCCTCCTCTTCCACGGTTTCAAAAAATGGTGGCGGTGGCGGTACGGAACTTGCCCTCGCCCTCGGACCGAGACGAGCCGACCCCAGCCCGGCGCTCGCGGCTCCGCGGGTGACGAGGGCGGGGAGAGGCGGCGGGAGCCGGCGGAAGTGCGGAGGTCTGGGGAGGTGGAGGATGGCGTTGCAATGATAGGCGGTGGTGGCTGTGGCCATGGTGATGGCGGATAGGGAGGGGCGGAGAGGGGGATTGGGGCGGGAGGTGGAAGAGGACAGGAGGCGGGACGGGCTGCGAGCTTTCGTGCCAGGGAGGAGACCAACGGCTGGATGCTGAGCCACGTGTGCATCCTGCCCAGCAGACGAACCGATGAACGTTCCAGAGCAAAGCCAAAAATTTGCGTTGCTAGAGCAACACAGAGCAAGTCAATCCCAATACTAATAGATTCATTTACTAATTCTTTCTCGTAGGAGGCATTTCTGGATTTCCTGTCCTAGTTTAGCTCATGGTGGTTCCCCTTGATCGGGAGAGCAAATCCTCAAAAACAACTACGGAGGAGGCACTTTCCAGCACAAAAAAAAATCGAATATCTGATACACATACATAGCAATCAGTATTCTCGCCGCATTTCAAACAGACTGACTGAACATCCAAGGATACCAGCATCTGTACTGCAAGTATATTGTATACCACCATGGTCCATGAATCCGTGATCTATATCACTATGTGCCCAAGTGTATGACATGGTTCTTCACAGGAAAATGGGCATTGGCTCTGTCGTCAGTCTGCTACAAACCCAAAGGGCCGGAGGAGGACTGCCGGCACGAGATCAAGCAGAGTACGGCTACGGGCAGCTGCGGCGGTGGCGGCAAGCTGAGCCTGAGCGGTCATCTCCTGCGCGACTTGGAGGCTGTGCCTTAGCTTTTCGTTCTCGTCCGTGAGCTGCAACGCGTAGTCAGAGTTAGAACATTGGCGTCCCGGCAGGCAGCCTGATTATCACAAGGCGGTCATCTTGCCCCCGAGAACAGCAATAACTGACAGAATGGAGGTTTGGACGTTTTGACGCTACCTCTTCCACGGTTTCTTTGAGCTCCTCCACAGCTTGCATCAGCAACGAGATCTCCTCGCTTGCAGTGTCGCGGCATGCCAAGTCGATGTCCGCGACGGAACTGGGATCGAAGATAATGCCTTCCTGCACGAACAGTTCCTCCAGCAAATCCACATCCTCCTCCTTCAGGCTCAACCTTAGCTGAACACAAGTTTGGTTCAGAGTAAGATGCAGACAAACGGGGAATATAGGATAAAATAAAATCAATCGCCTCGGGTTCATTGATACAGACCTTGCTCAGTATCCTTTCACGCAGATCATCTTGATCATGAGTCTCGATGGTGGGCTTCTTGGTGTTATCCACCGCCTCGGGAATCAATTTCGGAGAAGCCTTTATGAGCTTTGTCCTGAAAGGGTATTTATCATAGAGAGCAATGGATTATGGCAGCGCAGTACAGGTGTGAGACTGATTGACTGGCATGCCTGGTTCCAAAGCGAAGCGTAGACAGACTCTCTGGTGCATTCGATGGGCTGGGAGAACAGCAACACAGCAATGCTGCTCTTGAGTTGCCACCCTGGAAGCAAGCATTAGCGTTTAGACAAAGCCACATGATATTATTCATCCTGAATATACTTCAAGAAAAAAAAAACGTGCTGGAGAAACTTTAGACTAACCAGTGCATCTTGAAGAATGCGCGTAAGTTTTGAGTCACGGAAAGGAACATGATTCTGTTTACCTGGAGGTTAAAGAATATGACAGGTTAAGCTAATCACAAACACATGGCAGGCTAACTTTTTATTGAGTTTGTTCCTTCCAAAAATGATCCTTTTCTGCTCACCAGTCGTTAAGGCATTGATGACATTTCCTAGAGCTGAGAGAGATTTGTTGATTGTCTTTGCCTCGTCAAGAACCCGTCCTTCAGCACCAGTTTTCTCGACTTTCTCAGAACCAGCCAAGTCAACAAGTATAATCTTCCCTGATGTTACCCTGTAAGGGTAAGAGGCAATTATGAACTGCAGGCAGTAGCATAATTTTCTTCATAATTGCAGTAACATAAGACTAGGAAACTATGTTTGCTTTGCAATACCAGAGTCAACCATCTGAGAATAGAGAAATCTAGCAGTTGGACAGTACATCAACCTTCCAGTAAGAAAGGAGAATTGCATTTGCACAGGGCCATTGCATTTTAGCAAAGAATGGGGACTAGCTTAATACATCCTTGATTAACAGCATATAAAATCTGAATATTGACGGCTATAAATGGCCTTAAAAATATCGGGATACAGGAATCAACTTGAACACTTATCCAATGTTGGCATGTTGCAAAGGTTGCCAATGGTCAGTGGGAACCATCCAACCATGATGCAGAAAACAACATGAACATCCGTTTTTGTCCCATTGATAAATGCACATAGAAACATGTAACTCTAATGTTTGGCGTACCTCTCATCTGAAGTGGATCCATATTGTACTGAGAAAATGTATAAGCAGTGACTTCTACTGCTAGCCAGGTTCATTTCTGTTTAAATTAAGGATGGCATACCATATCAACTTTAGAATAACTGTTTCAGGACTCTAGAGTGACAAATAGAGGATACGTGTTTCCCCAACAGCTCTGTTGGCAATTCCTTGCTGTAATTTAGACAAGTCAACAAAGCTAAATTAGCATCTTCTTATAGAAAGGCACTCCAAGTAAAGCTCAAGAAGACTTACAGAAAGGTTCTCTAATGCATCTGAACTGTTCAGGATAGATATCTGCAGGTGTAATTGAACAGATACCAGATATCAAAGTGAAAGCATGGAGGTCCTGATGCCAAGTATTTCTTTCTCAATATCACAGAAAAATAGAATGGAAGGAAGGTGCCATGTTCTTCATTCTGACCTCTGTTGCTCCAGAAATGTAAATTCCTTGGGTTTTACTTTCCTTGATCTGCAGGTTGTCTTTGGACAAGTCAAGAAGGTCCCTGAGATAAGAACAGATAAAAGTTTATCCTCTCCATAGCAGCACTTCAAAAAACATTTATAAAGAGGAAGCATGAGAAATTCTCTACCAAATACTCACCTCACTTTTTCCAAATATATCTCCACCTGAGACATGGCAAATCAACTTATTTTACTATTCAGCAAACCTAACAACTTAAGGGGGGAAAAACTAGCAATGTGGATTCTAATCATCGTAGAGGTGCGCGTCGGTGCCCATCCGCCCCACCACCCACGAGGCCGCCGCGCCGCTCGCCTGAAGTCCGAACATCCTGCTCCTGCGGGGCGGGCGGGTCCGGGGCCGGTGCGGTGGATCTGGATCTCGCCGCCGTTAGCTTGTTTGTGGCCGGGGCCCGCCGGAGGAGAGGAAGAAAGGAGTAACGAACCAGATAGGCGCTGGGCCACAATATCAGTGTCTCGGCCCTTTTACCGCTCTGATTGCTTCTGGGCCTATAGTGGGCCCTACTAGCTACATCTCATATCCAATTCACTCCCTCAAACGGCACCGAAGTGAAAGCGAGGCTGTTTCCAAAAAAAAAAAAAGAAGTGAAAGCGAGGCCTGCTACTCCAGAGATGGCCGGCGCGGGAGGCAGCGGCGGCGGCGTGGTCCGCGACGTGGAGGCGTTGGAGGGCGTGCGCTCCATCGTGCTAAAGCCGTCGGAGTCGCTCGACGATTCGCGGTTCACGAGGATCGCCGGCGCCGACTTCAACGACCCGGGCCTCGGACTCGAGGGGCTGCTCGCCTCGCTTGCGCACACGGGGTTCCAGGCATCCAACCTCGGCGACGCCATCGACGTCGTCAACCAGATGGTACGGCGGCCGCTACTTTTTTTTTCCCTGTCAGGAGGGTTGAGTTTGCGCTTGGGGCCACTGTACAACCTAGCGAAGAAGATAGTTTCATGCGATTTTGTGCGATGGGAGGTCTGTTGTAGTGTGTTTAGAGGTCTGCAGTGGCGGAAAAAAAATGGTAGACCCAGTGCTGGAGGCTCCCAAACGAGTGGGGTATGGAGAAGGGAAAAACCGAGGCAAGTCTTTCCCCGCAAAATATGCGGAGAAGCTGCTTCGAACCCGCGACCTGGTGACTCAATGAGACGTTGAAGCAAATTAGGGGAGTTTTTTTTTAAAAAAAAAAAGAACAAGTGAAATGTATAGTTGACATCAGAAACCATACATAGTCAATTTGATTGTCAAATTAGCAAAATCATACCAAAAATTACCTAATAAGACTTAGTGGAAAAGATTGGGATTGAAGAAACAACCCTTAGGAATCTAGTGGATTCTGTCAAGTAAACATCTGTAGTTGGACTTTCGTTTGGAGTAAGCTAGAAGTACCTATATGACATAGCACAATATTGCCCCAGCATATTTATTCATTTTCAGTTTTGTCCAGTTGTCTACTATCATTTGCATGGTTCTGATATTTGCTATGCTTGGCTGAATTAAAGTTAGATTGGAGGTTGTCGCATGAGAAGCCCAGTGAAGATTGTGATGAAGCTGAACTTGACCCTAACTATAGAGAATCTGTGAAGTGCAAGATATTTCTGGGCTTCACTTCAAATCTTGTGTCTTCTGGCATCCGGGATATAATCCGTTTTCTAGCTCAGCATCACATGGTAAATTCTCCTACTTCTGTATCACAAGTTCAAATTTGGAATGAAACCAAGTTTCAATGTCCCTCTGTAAAGTGGTCTGCTTGAAGCATGCCTATACATATCTGTTCCTAACATTACCTAAATGCATTGAGCTCTACTGTTCTAATGTCACTAACTTTTTCATTGAAAAATTATGTTCTTTAGGTGGATGTTATTGTTACAACTGCTGGGGGTATAGAGGAGGACCTCATTAAGTGCCTTGCACCAACTTACAGAGGTGATTTTTCATTACCTGGAGCACTACTGCGGTCAAAAGGACTGAACCGGATAGGAAATCTGTTGGTGCCGAATGATAACTATTGCAAGTTTGAGAACTGGATCATGCCACTCTTTGACCAGATGCTACTGGAACAATCTACTGAGGTGAACATTCCTGCTGGGACAAAACTACATAATATTTCTTCTGGCTTCAACAAAGCTAGCTGCTAAACATGGTTTTCATTTGCCATATACAATGGCTATTTGATACTAGAAGTGGAATATGAATATGTTTTTTTCTTGCAACCTGTAAAATATTTCTTATAGAAGGGTCTGGATTTTTCTACTGTCTGAGACACTAAGAAGCATGAAAAAAGTCTAACATGAAATCGATCTACAATATGGGTTCAAAAGTTCTTAAAAAACTATTTGTCTAGCATGTCACACTAAATATATACTAAAAAGATTCAAGAACTATCCTGGCATTTGCATGACCTTGCTTGCATAGCTTCTTTTTTCCTGACATTATACTTTTTCCTGGCCTTTAGAGTGATGACTGATGACCTTTTTTTTCTTTTTCTTCTAGCAATATGCGTATGAACTTGAACAGGCAGACAAGTGAGATCTTGCCAAACTAAATCTATGAAGTATGAGCTATTAGTTTCTGCAGAAGTTGCTGAATATCAATACAGATAAGGTTACACCTTGCTGGATATTTGATGTTTTAACTGAAGAACAGCCTGCGTTTTTCACATGATTAATTTGTTGTAGTAGATTACCTGCCAGCTCTTGTATATGATACTATGAGTAACAGATCTTTTTTTCGGGGAAACAATTAGTAGACCATATTTTTATTTCTTTGTCATGAATCGATTTATTGTTACCTGCAGAATGTTTGGACACCATCAAAGGTGATAGCTCGTCTTGGTAAAGAAATAAATGATGAAAGCTCCTATCTTTACTGGGCATACAAGGTAATATGTTTTAATATTACCTGTATATTCTTAGGAAATATTAAAAGAACTGCAGAAATGGGTGCGTGCTGATTCTTTTTACAAATTATGCATTGATTTATGTTGGATGGGAAAAAGTAACAAAAATTCAGTTGAGTTATTTGAGCAAGTTATTGTTGCTTTACTGTGGAATCTATTAATGCAGTGTGTTTCTGTACCTGATAGCTATATTTGAACCTGAGTTTGTTTACAAATGTTCATAGCTCAGTTAGCTATTACTCTTGATGTTAAAAATAGACTCTGTGCCTTGCCCTTTCCTGTTCCAGGTAGGATATCTTATAAAAAAATTGCATGAATTTCGTGCTTTTCTTATACTGAACTACTGAAGTTATTAATTTCATAAGCTACTTTGTATACATCTCAAGGCAGCAGTCACACTGTACTAACTCATCAGTGCTTACCAGAATAACATACATGTATACTGCCCCGCATTGACTGATGGATCACTTGGAGACATGCTGTTCTGTCATGCAGTCCGTAATCCTGGCCTTATTATTGACATTGTACAAGGTATGATTCACTGTTCTGTCCTTGCCTTTGCTTTTCTTATGTAACATTGAGCTTAAAATCTTTTACAGATATACGGCTGATTAATGGGGAAGCCATCCATGCAACACCAAGGAAGACAGGGATTATAGTTCTTGGTGGAGGCCTTCCAAAGCATCATATATGCAATGCCAATATGTTTCGCAACGGCGCAGATTATGCTGTTTATATTAACACAGCTCAAGAGTTTGATGGTAGTGACTCTGGAGCACAGCCTGATGAAGCAGTCTCATGGGGAAAGATAAAGGGTTCAGCTAAACCAGTAAAGGTATACGTTCTTTAATGAAGCTTCAGATGCTGTTTCTTATGTTTTACTACCTCCGGTCCATTTTATCTGGCGCACACGCATATCAAGATTCAAACTTTAAAAACTTTGACCAATAATTAGGCTAATAATTTTTAACTATTATAATACAAACTTTATATGGTTAGATTTGTAAGGAATTATACTATCCAATGATTATAAGTTTATAAGTATAAATAATATAATATAAAGCAAATGAATGGTCAAAGTGTAATCTAGGGGACCGTGTCATTCTAACTTGCGCCAGATAAAATGGACCGGAGGGAGTAGTAACTCTAGTTAAACTTATTTTGGTATAAACATCATGCTGCACACACAAACTCTTTCTATTGATTTGTCTTGCAACGAGGTATCAAAAGAATAAAATATACATATGAAGCTGTTCTTTTAATAATTTTCAAAACATCTTAACTTCCTTCTGTCACTCTGTGCAACTTTTGCGCTGACAGAATATTACCATATTACTTTCTCTAATAATTCTTGGTTTATGAATGATTATCTGATTGTTTAATTGTGCCTTTTCTGTTAATAGAAGATACCAATTTGAAATCAGCATATTGGGAGAGCATAGTATGGTGCATGGGCCAGGCACTGGATGCTGTTATTACTAACAATCTAATCTGCTGTTTGAAAATTTGGAAAATGCAGGTGCACTGCGATGCGAGTATCGCTTTTCCGCTTGTTGTGGCTGCGACATTTGCACGCAAGGTTCACGGCTCCAAGTGAACAAACTGAATCTCCTTCATTGGAGTATGGATGGACATCCAAATTTTGCTGAACTCTCCAAATGACCTTTCTTGGAGCACGAGGTTTACTTCACCTGCACTGCACAGGGATAATGCGCAAGCTTTCGGCGACTCACAGCCACATGCCAGCATTCTTCGATGTACACTCGATGTTGTACCAGCCTATTAGGTAGCATCTTTGTTACAATCAATAATTTATGGGAATAATAACGGCATATACTTTGTTCATCCGAGTCGTCTGATAAATGCATGTCAAGTGAACGTGATTGACAAACGACCTGTTTTTATAAGCACAGTGATATTTTATTCACCTGAAAGCCATGTGTGTGCTCCTTTGTGTTGATGCATGGACGACATTCGGAGGTTGGGATCGTCTTAATGTCTGGGGGAGTTTTTGTATTCTTGCTTGCCGATAGTTGGGTGTCGAGCGGCGATAACTACAGTTGTGGTAGACGCCGCCAAATAAAACGTTTTGATTTAGTTCAGGCGTCTTTTAAGTTTCTGGGTCTGCTTTGGATTTTGCATCTCAGTTGCCTTCCCGCTCCATATCCTCCCTAGGCCGGAGCACAGCCGCACAGGCAGTTGCAGATGCCATCGCCGGCGCCTTCTCCCCCTTGTGTTCTGGCAACACCTCAATACATATTTTTTATTGTGAAGAAATAGAATCATGTAAATAGCTATGTATATTACAAACAAACAACAAACAACAACAACAAATTGTGTGTTGGCCGGTGTGGCGAAAGAATGAAGTAGCCACAGAATGTAAAGAGAAAAGGCTGCTGCTCCAGCAAAGAAGCAAGCGGCTACTCGCACCTAGTCTAGTAGAATCAAGACGAGTAATTCGATGCCACCAAGCATGTCTTGCGGACATGGCATGAATTTAAAGAAGATGGATACAGGCAGTATAATTGGTGGAGATACATGGCATATGTTTTTCCTTTTTTTCTTTTGGCTAATGGTAAGGGGAATTTCCAAAGTATTTGTCATAAAAAAAGGACCAGAAGAAGATAAATAAAACATTATCATGAATTTAAAAAAAGATTGTTTCATGATGGCTGCTTAAACCACATTGGAAATAGACTATTTCCAATGCCTTTTCTATTTCAAATACTACAAAGCAAAAAAAAAAAAAAAAAACCCTCTGATCACAGGGGGGGACTCGGCATTGAAATAAGAAGCTGTACCAGGATTCGGGCACGGAAAGCACACTGCTCTAACCGGTATGACTCATTAGGAGCTGGTAAACAGTACAAAACAAAGTTTTGAGAATCAAGGCATATCTGTAGCATTACATCATGGCATCATGCTGCATTTTCGTTATTCATGATTTCCGAAGGCGATGAATAATTAGCAGCTACATTTATCGAAACTCTTCAAAAAAAAAAAAGCAGGTCTTCATACGAAAATGCCAATGGATACAAGTTCTAAGAATTAGTCTGGGCACTTCAAACTTGATGATGACAAAAATATCTGGCCACCTGGGAGGCATCAAGGAGCTTGGGACCTTAGGCGCCCCATATCCAGCCGTGTCTTGAAAGAGATTTGGACTTCATACTGAGCCCCAGGTATCCGCAGGCGTTTTAACCAGAATAACTTCTTCTGAAGCTCATGTGGTTTGGCGGTCTGTTCCACAAACTGTTTCTTGACATGCATCGAGAATTGTTCCCTGGACTTCTTATCAATATGAGGTGATCGCAACACTGTATACAAGGCTCGTGATTCAGGCAGTCCAATCTTCTTTGTGAATGGAATAAGCTCTGAGACCTGGTTGCTTTGGCTCATAAAAGACTTCATCACTACACGTATTTTTGCAGCCATGATGCTACAGCAAAGCACAACTTCTGTCACCGTTTCCAAATACCCTGACACCTGGAGATGGTAAAAATTAGCACTGTCATGTAACCATCAAGTAACATAGACAAAGAAAATCTGGAGGAATTTAGAAAATTAACCTTGCTATGACATGAGCAATAATCTTATGATGCTTTAGCATAATATTCATCACAAATAGGGTAGCAGAAACAGGGAAGGAAGCATATATACAGTGAGTACTTATAGTGAAAGGTTCAGCACATGGATGGCAGCATATCAACTAATGTGAAGTATGATGCCCAGCCACACCATGTCACAGATTTCCTGGACTGTGCCCACAGGGCTACTTGGCATATGTTTTGCAGCCACAATACTTAACTGACCCCATTTAAAAACTTTCTACCATAGAAAAAAAAAGACAGAAAAAACAGAGAGTTTTTTTTCTTCCCTAAAATGAAGTATCAGGCTCATGAAAGACAAATGGCAATCCATATATGCAAGGCGATAAGAGTAAGTAACGAGGGTACATAGCTTCAGTTGATATAGAGGTGATTGGCAATAAAGCTACAACAGAAGACTCTTTTTTTTAATGAAAGGGGATAAATGAACACACGAGGAAATAGAACATATTGACAGATAGAGATGAGTGAGTTGTTGCAATTAGCAAAGAATTGAAGACATATGTCGGGCATCATCAATCTTAAAAAGGTTAACACCATGAAGTAAAGATCAGCAGCTCTGATTCCACAAAGAATTGCAACAGCATGGCTAGCACCCAACGATAAAAAATTTGCAGAGTAACATTCCATACAAGTTCATCCAACACATATTATTTGCCCCAAAGGGTTTTGAACAAGTCACAAGCACATCGATAATTTTTGCAAAGCAATCGAAGTTTGTAGGCATAATACATGCATATTATACACTTGTAATTGGATTCAGATCCGAATACGAATAGTAAGGTAGGGTTTGGGCGCGCACGGTTTCGCACAGCAGGAAGGGAAGACCAAGGGGAGGACGTACCTGGTGGCGCTCGTCGCCGGCGAAGGTGCCGAATTAGGGCGGCAGCGACGGCAAGCCCAGTCGTCTTGCGCGCACGCTGGGGTAGTGGCCGAGTGGGGGGTGATGGATGAAGACCCACGGCCCAGAGGCTTTTTGCAACGATAAGCGCATATCTGCAAATAATATTATTTACAAGGGGTCCAATGAAAATTACCTCAGATAAGTTGAATAAGATCCAAAACCCTAATCCGTCACCCTCTTCTCGCACTCGCGCCTCTTCCCCATTCGCGCCGCCGCCGCCGCCGCCGCCGCTGCAAGCGCCAGCTCGCGGTCGCCCGAGCCAAACACTCCAACGCCGCCATGGGGCGTATGCACAGCCGCGGGTAACCCTCCCGCCCTCGTACTCGTAGCAACTGGTGCTATTGCTTCTAGTCTGGTGAATCTGTGTGCTAATGGCGGCTGCGTGGCTCCGTGACGCAGGAAGGGTATCTCGTCGTCGGCGCTGCCGTACAAGAGGACGCCGCCGACCTGGCTCAAGACCGCCGCCTCCGACGTGAGAGCCTTCTCCTCTCCTTCGAGACTCCATTCCATTCGGGCGTCGTCTGCTTCCGTTGTTGTTGGGATGGGATTGCTGATTCGGTTGGCTGACGTGCGTGTGTTGTTGGTTCTCGTCTGGTAGGTGGAGGAGATGATCGCTAAGGCGGCGAAGAAGGGTCAGATGCCGTCGCAGATCGGCGTCCTGCTACGTGACCAGCACGGTATCCCCCTTGTCAAGAGCGTCACCGGCAGCAAGATCCTCCGCATCCTCAAGGCACATGGTCAGAATTAGATCCTCGTTCGATTCGCTTGCTATCAGTGGTGGAGCTTGAGGATAAATTTAGAGGGGGCCAACAGTATAATAATATACATGGTTTAGGGAGTGTGAGGGTGGCAAATTTAAAGCTTCATAAGCAAAATATACTAAGATAATGAAGCATCCTTTATAGAATTGCAAAATGAGGAGGGGCCATGGCCCACTATGGCCCTAATGAAGCTCCACCTCTGCTTGTTGGTATTTTGTGATTTGTGCTGTATTCATGTTTTCATGTGCTTGTGTAGGGCTGGCGCCAGAAATACCAGAGGACCTGTACTTCCTCATCAAGAAGGCTGTGGCGATAAGGAAGCACCTTGAGAGGAACAGGAAGGACAAAGACTCCAAATTCAGGCTCATTCTTGTTGAGAGCAGGATCCACCGCCTGGCCCGCTACTACAAGCGCACAAAGAAGCTTCCACCCACCTGGAAGTAGTAAGTCACTCGAACCCATGCATTGTAGTTTGTTGCTTGTTGGTACTAGCATGATTACTGAAGTATGTGGTATTAGCTAGCTTAGTTAACTTGGTAATTGTTGATCTGTTGTGCTTCAAGTAATTGTGAAGCAGCTAGAATTGGGTAGTCTTTGATAAAGAACACTCTTATTTGAAATGCATTCGTGAGCTATATTTCACGCGGTATTGTTCATATAGCTAGCTGTAGTATGTTCATCTGGTGCAATTTCATAGAGCATGTAGATTCATTGGCATTTTAGGGTTCTATTTGGCAGAGATCTATCCCCAGCTCCATGAGTATGAGGACTTGCTATGTTGAGGATGTTTCGGTACACCATATTCCATTTTGGACTAAAAGTAGAGACTTAAACCACTTTATTTTAGCCTGCATTCTCCATATCTGATGCGCAGCTGAAAACTGGAGGCTTGCCAAACAGGGTGCTAGTGTGCAGTGTGTTTGTCACCTTGAGATTACAATAGCAATCAGTGGCGAAGCTACGTTGATTGCTGTGGGTGCAGATGCACCCACCAGAAAATAAAAAAACCAATACTACAATCGAATTTTTACCATTGTTATGAAAATACTGATAGGAATGTTATGAAAATCTGACCCGTGTAACCAAATGAATTGTCATCAACATTTAGTTGTATTTAAGGCAGTAGACAGGTCAATTCCCCAGAGTTCTTGTGTTGTGTTCTTTTTTTTCTGTTATGTGGCATGCTATTGAAGGGCGGGCCTGGTGCAAGCGGTAGAGTCTTACCGCCTGTGACCGGAAGGTCACGGGTTCGAGTTGCGGTCTCCTCGCATTGCACAGGCGAGGGTAAGGTTTGCCACTGACACCCTTCCCCAGACCCCGCACAGAGCGGGAGCTCTTTGCACTGGGTACGCCCTTTATGTGGCATGCTATTTGGATGGTCATACACTTCTACTTTGTAGCTGACAATTCTTGCTCTACTGCAGTGAGTCAACCACCGCAAGCACTCTGGTGGCCTAAGTGAGGAACTCAACATCAGGTGCTTGAAGCTGGGGCTATTCTTGGAATCAATTTTATGTACCGTTTTATGAGTTCGGATTGAACTAGAGATCGTGAATGTCCTGTGGAGGATGCCACAAACCCTTTTGGTTACATAGAACTGTCTGTTGTTAACTTTTGCTACTCGGCATCCAGATTTTTGTCAGCTATAATGATCATTTATATTACACGGTTTGCCCATACCTGCCTGCAGTCACCTTCGCCCTTGTTATTATATGTTATGGCGTATGAGGTATTGACATGTAATGCTAGCGATGACAATATTGGTGATGAATTGCTGCTGCCTGAATAGTGTTGTTTTCCTTGGGCAAGGGCACGAGGCCATATATGATTAAGTATATGTGATGTGATTTGTATCACCACAGCATTGCATCAGCTGGCTAGAACTAGAACCACATAATATATGTGACGTCATTTGTCCGTTGTTTTGAGATATGGGAACCACACAATTATATGCAACTTGTTCTTTGGTCTGAGATTGTATCCTCGGGAGCAAAACCTGAACATGTGTTGTAAGATGGGGCTTCACGAGACTATTTTTCTTATCATGTGTTTGTTGCGCAATTTGTATAAAATCCGTTCATACTAGGGTGCACAAGAAGGTACTGCCTATCGCTTGCTTGTTGAACACTTACTCTCCGCTGTTTTAAGGGTCTATTTGTTTTGCTTTGCCGGAAGCTGCAATAAGCTTTTTAGCCTTGGGCTGTTGGGCACAAGGACTTACCTGAATTTATGTGCCATGCTAGTTAATGAAAGGTGGTTAGAGGAAAAAAAAAGCAATACCTGGAAGATATTAGAAGAATCTAATGCATGTATTTGTGTTGTGATGCACGGGTAGTATTACTGTTTGGAATATATTATAAGAGGCTAAACATGTATTGTCAACCACAAAGAGTATTAATTACGGCTACAATATCAGTTTTCAGTTCGTCATAGAATTTCTCACACCACCATCCACGGTGGCGATGACAAAATTGCAGCAGTCGCACTAATTTATGCTACCATTTTTTCGTTGTTTTGCGATGAACCGCTCAATTGCTTCGTACATACATAAGGGGTCATGTTTGTTAGCTGTGTAGCTTGTGCCTGGAGCATGAACTTAATCGGCCAATGAGGCGCAGACAAAAATGCATTTCTCAAGGGTAACCCTCAACGGCTCAGCGTGTCTGGCGCTCTACAATAGCTTCCTTTACTACGATATCCCGTCCGAAAAAGACCTGTTGCAGAAGCAAAAAAGTGATATAAGCCAAGGTGCTCGTAAACACAGGAGCAATATCATTGGGTGGGACAACTTGAAGCACAAGAGCAGAGTACAATGCTAGGCTACAAGCAGCAGGTGATCAGATCAGGGAGTTAAATTTTTATCTAGAAGAATACTGGTAGGGCTGAAGTTTTCAGAACTGGGCCATCGTGTCAAATTTATGAATACAAGAATTTCAAAGGAATCAGTACAAGTCATCCAAAATCCATATTAAGTTCCCTCTATTATTCAGAAGAACACTAGGTATGCTATTAACAGCGGTATCAAGAATTGCAGATCAAATTCAAGAAGGAATATATAGCGACTATTTTGTAATACTGGAACAGCTCAAATAAGTCAATGAAACACAAAACTTGAGCCTTACCGTTCTGTCAAGCTTTAATGCTGCCTCAAGCTCTTCAGCGGAAGAAAATGAGAGGAACCCATAGACTCGGTTTCTGCCTCCTTTACGATCTGTCAGCAGCCTTGTACTAACAACGGTTCCGCACTGAGTAAAGAGTTCTCTCAGGTCTTGGGGCTGAACAGACCACGCAAGGTTGCCGACGTAAACCTTGTGTGGGCTCTCGAAGATGTGGTCCTTCATGGGTGTTATATGGGCCAGGTTCACATTTTTCCTATTGGAAATGACATCAGATGCTAGTTTAACAAAAGCTTCACGCCCATCTAAGTCCTACAAGAGAGAAACACATGACATCATGAGTTAAGAGACTAGAAAAGTATTGAAATATGCAGTAAAAATTTCATCTGAATATGTGGTGTAATGTAAACGACTCACAAAGCCATCCAGAGCATTGATAGCTGTCCGAGCTTCTGCTAAAGAACGCATCGTAACAAAAGCAGTTCCTCGACTAATTCCATTCTCGGCATCGCGTGAAATCTGCGAGGTGTAAACGACTTGAAGTGTTAGCATCAAAATACAGACCAAAAGCTCCTGGAAAAAGACTAGAAGGTATTGTATACAGCCCAAAGAGCTAAAATCATCATTTGTACACAACACAAGCAAGCAGCCTCTACTCACAATGTACCTACTATACTAGTCCATCATAAAAAGAATCTGCACCATGTTCAGCCGACCATCCATCCAGTCAAACAGTACCAGCTAATACAGTATCATCAGAAAGATGTCAAGAGCATGGTTCTATTGAAAATTCTGCTTGTTTTGTTCATCTAATGAGTTCATTTGGTTGATCAATGAAGAGAAATTGGCAAATGCAGCAGTGCTGATGCAATTAGTGCCCAGGCCTATCGTGTCAAGTACAACTGTACAAGTCGGTTCAGAACTATCAGCCTTGCTTATGCATTATTTGGCAAGGTACTGTACTTGCACAAGCATCTTCATGTAGTGTGTGGAAACCCCTTGTTGATTGGTTCACAGTAAAAAATAGATAAGCGTAAGCTCAACTGGGGATGATTATCCTGCGGGGGTGCTGTAGCATAGCATACCTCGACGGAGAGGACGGTTCCGTGGGGCGTGAAGAGCTCGAGCAGGTCCTGGACGTCGCAGCGGCGCGGGAGGTTGCAAACGAACAGCTCCCGCGGCCGCGGCCACTGCCGCGCCCACCCGCTGAGGTCCTCGCCGGCGTCCGCGCCCAGGTCCTCCCCGCGCGCCGCGCCGTTGCCGCCCGCCCACTCCTGCTCATCCTCCGCCTCGTCACTGAAGCCCGCCTCCGCATCCGACCACCCACGCTCCTCCTCCTCCTCCTCCTCTTCCACGGTTTCAAAAAATGGTGGCGGTGGCGGTACGGAACTTGCCCTCGCCCTCGGACCGAGACGAGCCGACCCCAGCCCGGCGCTCGCGGCTCCGCGGGTGACGAGGGCGGGGAGAGGCGGCGGGAGCCGGCGGAAGTGCGGAGGTCTGGGGAGGTGGAGGATGGCGTTGCAATGATAGGCGGTGGTGGCTGTGGCCATGGTGATGGCGGATAGGGAGGGGCGGAGAGGGGGATTGGGGCGGGAGGTGGAAGAGGACAGGAGGCGGGACGGGCTGCGAGCTTTCGTGCCAGGGAGGAGACCAACGGCTGGATGCTGAGCCACGTGTGCATCCTGCCCAGCAGACGAACCGATGAACGTTCCAGAGCAAAGCCAAAAATTTGCGTTGCTAGAGCAACACAGAGCAAGTCAATCCCAATACTAATAGATTCATTTACTAATTCTTTCTCGTAGGAGGCATTTCTGGATTTCCTGTCCTAGTTTAGCTCATGGTGGTTCCCCTTGATCGGGAGAGCAAATCCTCAAAAACAACTACGGAGGAGGCACTTTCCAGCACAAAAAAAAATCGAATATCTGATACACATACATAGCAATCAGTATTCTCGCCGCATTTCAAACAGACTGACTGAACATCCAAGGATACCAGCATCTGTACTGCAAGTATATTGTATACCACCATGGTCCATGAATCCGTGATCTATATCACTATGTGCCCAAGTGTATGACATGGTTCTTCACAGGAAAATGGGCATTGGCTCTGTCGTCAGTCTGCTACAAACCCAAAGGGCCGGAGGAGGACTGCCGGCACGAGATCAAGCAGAGTACGGCTACGGGCAGCTGCGGCGGTGGCGGCAAGCTGAGCCTGAGCGGTCATCTCCTGCGCGACTTGGAGGCTGTGCCTTAGCTTTTCGTTCTCGTCCGTGAGCTGCAACGCGTAGTCAGAGTTAGAACATTGGCGTCCCGGCAGGCAGCCTGATTATCACAAGGCGGTCATCTTGCCCCCGAGAACAGCAATAACTGACAGAATGGAGGTTTGGACGTTTTGACGCTACCTCTTCCACGGTTTCTTTGAGCTCCTCCACAGCTTGCATCAGCAACGAGATCTCCTCGCTTGCAGTGTCGCGGCATGCCAAGTCGATGTCCGCGACGGAACTGGGATCGAAGATAATGCCTTCCTGCACGAACAGTTCCTCCAGCAAATCCACATCCTCCTCCTTCAGGCTCAACCTTAGCTGAACACAAGTTTGGTTCAGAGTAAGATGCAGACAAACGGGGAATATAGGATAAAATAAAATCAATCGCCTCGGGTTCATTGATACAGACCTTGCTCAGTATCCTTTCACGCAGATCATCTTGATCATGAGTCTCGATGGTGGGCTTCTTGGTGTTATCCACCGCCTCGGGAATCAATTTCGGAGAAGCCTTTATGAGCTTTGTCCTGAAAGGGTATTTATCATAGAGAGCAATGGATTATGGCAGCGCAGTACAGGTGTGAGACTGATTGACTGGCATGCCTGGTTCCAAAGCGAAGCGTAGACAGACTCTCTGGTGCATTCGATGGGCTGGGAGAACAGCAACACAGCAATGCTGCTCTTGAGTTGCCACCCTGGAAGCAAGCATTAGCGTTTAGACAAAGCCACATGATATTATTCATCCTGAATATACTTCAAGAAAAAAAAAACGTGCTGGAGAAACTTTAGACTAACCAGTGCATCTTGAAGAATGCGCGTAAGTTTTGAGTCACGGAAAGGAACATGATTCTGTTTACCTGGAGGTTAAAGAATATGACAGGTTAAGCTAATCACAAACACATGGCAGGCTAACTTTTTATTGAGTTTGTTCCTTCCAAAAATGATCCTTTTCTGCTCACCAGTCGTTAAGGCATTGATGACATTTCCTAGAGCTGAGAGAGATTTGTTGATTGTCTTTGCCTCGTCAAGAACCCGTCCTTCAGCACCAGTTTTCTCGACTTTCTCAGAACCAGCCAAGTCAACAAGTATAATCTTCCCTGATGTTACCCTGTAAGGGTAAGAGGCAATTATGAACTGCAGGCAGTAGCATAATTTTCTTCATAATTGCAGTAACATAAGACTAGGAAACTATGTTTGCTTTGCAATACCAGAGTCAACCATCTGAGAATAGAGAAATCTAGCAGTTGGACAGTACATCAACCTTCCAGTAAGAAAGGAGAATTGCATTTGCACAGGGCCATTGCATTTTAGCAAAGAATGGGGACTAGCTTAATACATCCTTGATTAACAGCATATAAAATCTGAATATTGACGGCTATAAATGGCCTTAAAAATATCGGGATACAGGAATCAACTTGAACACTTATCCAATGTTGGCATGTTGCAAAGGTTGCCAATGGTCAGTGGGAACCATCCAACCATGATGCAGAAAACAACATGAACATCCGTTTTTGTCCCATTGATAAATGCACATAGAAACATGTAACTCTAATGTTTGGCGTACCTCTCATCTGAAGTGGATCCATATTGTACTGAGAAAATGTATAAGCAGTGACTTCTACTGCTAGCCAGGTTCATTTCTGTTTAAATTAAGGATGGCATACCATATCAACTTTAGAATAACTGTTTCAGGACTCTAGAGTGACAAATAGAGGATACGTGTTTCCCCAACAGCTCTGTTGGCAATTCCTTGCTGTAATTTAGACAAGTCAACAAAGCTAAATTAGCATCTTCTTATAGAAAGGCACTCCAAGTAAAGCTCAAGAAGACTTACAGAAAGGTTCTCTAATGCATCTGAACTGTTCAGGATAGATATCTGCAGGTGTAATTGAACAGATACCAGATATCAAAGTGAAAGCATGGAGGTCCTGATGCCAAGTATTTCTTTCTCAATATCACAGAAAAATAGAATGGAAGGAAGGTGCCATGTTCTTCATTCTGACCTCTGTTGCTCCAGAAATGTAAATTCCTTGGGTTTTACTTTCCTTGATCTGCAGGTTGTCTTTGGACAAGTCAAGAAGGTCCCTGAGATAAGAACAGATAAAAGTTTATCCTCTCCATAGCAGCACTTCAAAAAACATTTATAAAGAGGAAGCATGAGAAATTCTCTACCAAATACTCACCTCACTTTTTCCAAATATATCTCCACCTGAGACATGGCAAATCAACTTATTTTACTATTCAGCAAACCTAACAACTTAAGGGGGGAAAAACTAGCAATGTGGATTCTAAATCAGCATGAGGCCGGTATGTTACCATTGACAGCTTCACTGTCCACGTGCTTGCTGATGATCCTAAACATACAAAAAGCTCATCCACAACTCGCTGTACTAGTCCAGTTTTCTGTTCATTGCAATGCAAGATACTTGGCCCCTATGTTACATTCCAAATTACAAAAATGTGTAAGGTCAAGGCTGAAGTGACATGATCAGTAATTATCCCATAAATTAAAGCTCAAAGACATTTAATTTACCTCCATACTATAAGTCTTTCCCGCCCCAGTCTAGACACAAACAAATTTGAAATAAATATCAGTATGATTAAAAGTTGATCGCTAAGACATTGATGATATCATAGGAGCACTGCAAATTATGGCTGTACAGTAAATTAGAAAGTTGTAATACGACGAGCATTGCTTTGAGGAAAAAAAAAGTGGATACACATATACATCCTGTGCAGTAAAACAAGTGCACAACTGGTCAATCAGGGTACAGTGTGTATGTGTATGAAGCAATATATACCTGACCATAAGTAATTATAGTCCCATTTATTCCATTGATAGCATCTGTTTCAAGAATATCGAAAAATGACTATTAGATAATCTAGTTATGGTAAGTGTGTAGTGATAAGAAACAACTTTGACTATCTTGAAGAACAAATCTAGAATGAAACAGAAAGAAACAAAACCTGAAACAATGGGCACTGCAAGGAAGTTGTAGACATCAGACTGTTGCGCGTCTTCATAGAACACCTTGTCAAAACTGAATATGACATCTTCTTCCCTCTCATCCTAATTCAAGAGTTTGCCAACACATTAGAAGCAGAAGAATTGAAATGTCACACCACACCAACAAGGTCACAGGGGAAATGATGATGAATGCAGCTAACACAGAACAAACAGAGCGTGTGTTTGATCCTCAATTCACTAGTTCCTGATTCCGCTCTTGCTCATAGTCCCTACTCCCTACAGCACAATTGTGTAGGGCGATGCTTAAACAGGTTAATGTTCAATTGTTCAGAAGGGCGTGGTCACGCGAACTGTCAACCAATTCAGCAAATTGATTGATCTAGAAAGTTGTGGTGTGCAATACAGGAACAGAACACATGAACATCCACCATATGCATTTTATCAGAAAAAAGCTAAAGGGACCAGGAGACCGAAGAGGGTTCAGACCTTGAAAACAAAAGACTCCGAGTCCAGTTTCTTGAAGCAGACGTTGTCACCATTGGCCTTCCTCTCCTTGTGACTCAGCGGTCTGAACCGCACGCACACGGTCACATTGGACATCCTGCCAGTCGAGCAGTTGTTAAAATCTAGAACAGGTTCTGTTCCTCGAAACAATGCACAGGGTCACATCGGACATCATTGAAACAAAGCAAGGCCTTAAGCAGGGGCGGACCCAGTAATGGACATGGGTTAGTACGCATAATACTTGTATACCCTTGCAATTAGATCAGATTCGAATTCAAATAGCCACATACTAGCTGAAGTTTAGGGTTCGCGTGTACGGTTTCGCACAGCAGGAAGGAAGAGAAGGGATGAGCATGCCTGGTGGGTGCTCGTAGCCGTAAATTTCCCGGCGAAGACCTGGGCACCTGGCGTAGGGCGGCGGCGGCGGTCGCTCAGGTGGCGGCACGAGAGACGGCGCTCGCACTGGGGGAGAGCGGGAGAAAAAAGGACCGAGAAAAAAGGAGGGCTGAAACGCACGGGGGCGGCGTCCGTCGCTCGAGCTGGAATCAGATCGTGGAAGCCCTGTAATCAGTCCAAAACATCTGTTAAATTACAGCCCGTAATTTTTTTTCCAGCCCACAATGAAACGAAACTTGCTGCTTGGATGACCGGTGAGCCTACTAAATTTACAGGTGTTTTGGGCTGAAACAGTCGGAAAAAAATAAACATCCCTGGAGGCCCGAAAAGAAATACAACAGCTATCGGGCTCGCTCTTGCTCGAAGCCTCGCACGCTCGTCTCGGCGGTGGCGCAGCGAGAGCGACGGCATCAGGGAGAGCGGCGGCGGCGACATCAGGGAGAGCGGTGGCATCAGGGAGAACGGGCTCAACGACCGCATCAGGGAGAGCGACGACGGCATCCGCGGCGATGAGGAGCGAATCTGGGGCGATGGTGTCCAAATCTACAGCAGCGACTGGGATGAGAAGCGCATCTGCGGCGATGGCGACCATGGCGAGCACACCAGTTCCTCGATTCTCAACAGGTACCGTCCTCTCCTAATCCCCATCTCTGCTTCTTGCGTTGGATGCTGGATGTGTGAAACCTATCTGAGGAACAAATCTGGATGTGTTGCACATGCTTCTTTGCCTGCACTTGTTGATTATGTGTGAAACCTATCTGAATGAGGAGTGAAATGGCACGGTTGAAATTGAAACCAAATTGAAGTTGAATAATTCAGCTCTGTATGTTTCTCAGTGCACGGTTGAATAATTGAGTCCAATCGATTTTGTTGTTTGAAGCGTGAATGGTAGGGATTAGGATGGAGATGGATGTCTTCCTTGGGATCGGAAGAAAAGGAAAGACCAAAGATAGACTGCTACGGGTGCTTATTGTAGTGATCCATTACTAGTGGATCGTCAGCGCCATAAATTGAAGCATGCAACTTCTCATGAGAAGAATAAATTGAAGCAACGTGTGTGCAAGCCATCTGCAGTGTGTGTGCTTGACTGCATATATGTATATGTGATTGGAAGAGGTGGAAGGGAAAGAAACTGAGCTAGGAAGGTTGTGCATGACCTACTGTATGAAGGTAAAGCTACACACATTTTCATATTATCATATCATGAGAGAGATTTTTTAGGCTAACTTTGATGTCCTAATAGGACAACTTGCTGAAGGGAAGCTTTCAGACAATGATGACGATGAAGATCATATGAGCTCAAGATCAGGGACAGCTGGACCAACCAAAGGAATACCTAAGAGAAGAAATGATGAAAAGGTGGTGCCACGCATCGAAGAAACCATGTCAGACTTCATGCATTTCAAAAGAGAGCAAGCTGCTGTGAAAGCACAAAACATAAGTCAAGGAAGAGTTTTCAATTACAAGATGCTTAGCCATGTTAAAGGAAATGGCTGATGTGCCAGATGATATCAAGATTCTTGCATCTGAGGTTTTTAAGGATTCCATGAACTGAGATATATTTCTTGGTTATGAGTCAAGACTCCGTGCTACGTGGTTGATGAAGGAAGGCAGCAAACTCGGAACTTAATGAACTGTAAGTAAGTGTACTGACTATTATTTATGTCTCTATAGTTTTGGGGCTTTAGGGCTGAAAACAAAATTAAAGTTCACATGTCAAATTCCTCATATGCTACTCTGAAATGATCAATATCTAGTAGACTAGGACCTGTGGTTTCTTGACCAAAGTACCCAGCTTTACTTATTGTATTAATCGACTTTGAGGTACACAATATACAATGAGATAACAAAGGCCACACCTCTAGATCATGTGGTTAATGTACTTTAATTTTGTATCCATGAGATTATGCTTGCTGCTCCACCTCATTTTGTTCATCAGAGAGTCCAATTTATTTTCAGAAAGTGTTGCATTTTAATTTGTCCATATTTTCTAGAACCAGTAGACAAGCTCATTGCTTATATTTCTAAAAGCGCTTATTTCTTCTTTGTAATTTTAACAATGTTTCATGCTCAAATTTATAACTTTGTGCTGCAAGTTAGAGGCTGCAAATATGTGAAGATCTTGAAAGGTTATGGCCTACTGTGAGTTCTAGAGAAGTTCTATTTGTGTTAATCTGATCGGTATTTTATCTAAGTTGTTCGTGTCTCTGCTAGTGCTTAAATTATGATGTTGGATGTATCTCGTCCTTTCAATGTGATCGCCGGAGGAGGTTTAATGCGAATGATTTTGTTTCTAGGATGATGTGTTAGTATCTATTGATATATTCTAGACCTTGATGGCTTGATGTGTTTATTCTAGACACTAACGACATACTCAAATTGCTGCATTGTTCTTCTTTTCCCAAGATGTGTTTGTTGGCTATATACTTGTATCTGAACTTTGAGGTTCAGTCTTGCAGCAGCTGTGAACAGTGAACTGATATGAGAAGTGCCACTTGGTCTGAAGAAATGGGTGATGGCTTGTATAATCTTGTTTCTAAATTTGATCATCAGAATGGTGTGCCTAGTTACTGATGATAGGATCTTATATCGATCTTGTCCTTGTGGTTTATGTGATTGTGTATTTCCATATTTGTTAAATTTTTAAACTTGGTGAGATTTGCAATGTAATTTGCTGAGAAATTGCTATTTGTGCCTTTGAGATACAAAGCACATCGGAGAAGCAAGCGACTCAGTAACTGATACAAGCCGGAAGCTAGCTGTTACGCAAACAAACGTTTTCTAAGTGTAAGAAAATGCAGTTGTATTCTTGTGCACAGTAAATTACAGGCGGAGATGATTTACATCTGAAAAACAATATGTTACTCCCAAACAGGGCCTAAGTGTCTAACGTTGCCTCCTGAACTTTCTTCTGCAGTTGCGACAAGCCAACAAATCCGACCACTCGTACCTATCTGACGGTGAGCAGAGTATATGCGCTGCCCTCCTCTCAACGCTGGGCTTTGGCCCAACGAGTGCACGGCCTGTTTCAGTAGAAAACAGCCGCGGGTTCCTCTTTTTTTGCGCGAGTAGTCGATGTTTTGGCGCTGTTCCTCTTGCTTTTTTTGGCGCGAGTGCAGTCAGGCGGAGGTATCATGCCGCTCGGGTTCCATGCGACGGTGATCGACATCTGTTGGTGTTGGTGCTGCTCGGTCTAACTAATTTGATTCTGGTTTCCTCTCATCTGATTGTGCTGAAATGATAGATTTAGAAAATCTGGGATAGAATCTGCATCAAAACAACATCAACATGTTTAAGATGGAAGCTTGAAGGAAACAAAATCTGGGATTTACGATGGAAGAAAATAGGTACGTAATGCAACTACTGTTCCCTTTTGTCCATCCGATTAGATTTCAGTTCACCTTCACCACCAAATTAAATATTTATTTGAACAGCATAAATAATATCATGTTCATCATTAGGGAGGGTTTGCTTCCTAGTCTATTACCTCAAGTTGGCATAGAGTTTGGTACTGTAGATGAGGCTTGGATGTTTTGGATTAGCTAGGGGTCAAAAAAGCTTTGAGGTTAGAAAAAGATACACAAACAAAAGAAAGTCAGATAGAAAGATTAGTTCCTGCAGATATGTTTGTGCAAATCAGAGTCACAGGTTGCCAGATAAAAGATGTAGCCTCTGAAGTTGCAATTACCAGCAATAACATTTGTGCATTTCATCGGCAATAGTATTACAAACAATTTATAATACAATGGTAAGCTTGCTCACACTTGCACAATGGCAATCTTTACAATTTGGTTGGCAATAGTCACAATTTACATAGGTTGCTAGCACTTGTAGAATTTACAGTAATGGGAACTCGGTTTACAACATTACCGAGAACACAGTTTATGCCTAATCAGTGACCACAAGCGTGCCTGGCCTTGGACTCGCGTCGCCTGCAGCCCCGATGCCGATTGATGCGATGGCGGGGAGGAACTGCCAGAGTCATGAGGAGCGCCGCCGATGAGACCGGCTACAGGACGACGACGATGCTCGATGGCGCGGAGGGGAGCGCCGGCAAGACGGAGAAGCAGCCGACGCGCCATGCAACCAGATCGTGTAGAGAGTGGAGGGGAGTGCCTGCGAGGAGAAGAACTCGGTGACAGACTAGCGAGGACGGGAGTCTCAACGGATGCGAAGGCGTGACGGCGGTGGAGTCCGCATCGGCGGCGGAGACGCGACTCGCAGGGGACAGGGGAGTCCGCAACCGCAACGCCGACGGAGGGGCGACTCACACAGGGGAACGGGTGAGTCGAGTGGCTGGGCTAAGATGGGCTGGCCTATAGGCCTGTTAAATTGGTTAGGTTCATTACCTTTAGACTCTCACAGTTGGATCTAAAACGATCCCCTCAAAAAGAATGTTGGATCTAAAACGAACGGCTACGATGATCGTCGCTAACTAAATAGCAAGAGACGAGGATGCTCGATTTATGGGAGCCTCGGCGCTGGTCCTTCGGAAAATTGTCGACCCGGAGGTGGTGGAATCCATTGCATGCAGAGAAGGGATGGCTCTCGCTTCAGATCTACAAGCCGACAGTTTTAGCTTAGCCCGTGACTGTCTCAATGTCGTGAAGAGTATCCAACAAGGTGATCTCGGAATCTATGGACATGTTATCCGGGAGATTAATGCGAGGAAAGCAGCTTTAGAAGTATCGAGTTTGTACATGAGCATAGGGACTCAAATACCGATGCTCATAGGATGGCTCGTAGCTCGATCCATGCTTAGTTAAGGCGGCATGTTTGGTTCTTAAATCCACCTGATGGTGTTTGTAATACCTATAATCCTTCTAGCTGAATAAAGAGGGTGGTGTTGGAAAAAAAACTAAAACGAGTGGGTGACGAATTCTGGTTTTTTCTTAATCTGACAGACCTCACCCATTTACTTGACACGTGGCATACACCAATCTTAAAGCAAGCTTAAAACCATTTCTCCTTTAATCCTAGTTTTAGTTAGCGACGTCGTTAGCATGCCCATGAACGTCAGGTGTACATTGTCTTCCATCAGAAGCCACTGAGAGAAAGCCACCCGTGATCGATTGAGAGAAGCCGACCTTCTCAGAGCTCAGTGCCTATTCAGCGGCACTAGCTTTCAATAGAAGTGCCATGCTTCCATGGGAAGGAGCCGTTCGCAGAACCACATTAAATGCTAACGGCGTCTATCTTCACACTTCACAGACTAGCTCAGCTCGCCGGGAACGCATAGATTGTTATTGTTTGGTCGCTCGCCTCGCCGCTCGCCGGGAACGCAGGTGCCGTCCCTACACAGGAGAAATTCCTGCCAATGCACCACGGGAGGGAGGAGAGCGGTGGGCTAGGGTTCGGGGGTCACCTCACCCGCCGCCGTCGCCGTCGCCGTCGCCGTCCGATGACGCCACCTCCCCCATGATGCCGCCACCTCCCAGGGACGCCGCTCTCTCCCGCTTGACGCCGCCGCCTCGCGCCCGCCCGACGCCGCCACGTCGCTCCGGATGCCACCTCCTCCGTCCTGTGGTGAGGGTTCTTTTTGCTACGGTTTCTAAATCGTAAGGCGAGGCAAACTGTAACAGCCCAACAATCTGCATTCGTGACATTCACATCACCATGGCATCGTCTCGGCAAAATCTGAGTTCTTCTCGATCTCGTTTGAAATAAAACGCTAATGAACCACTCTAGTTTATGCCTGTGAGCGACTGCAAATCTGCACGTGCTTGATGTACTGGTCAATATTTTTTTAATACATACAAATTTACAATGAAGATTATGATTTACGCTGCTGCTCTCCAGAATTTTACACTTCAATTCGAAGCTCCATTGAAGTTGGCAAATTTCAGCTAGAATTAAATCGAATAGAATGCAATTCAGTTTCTGTGTTGAACATTTGAACGTGTCCAACTCTCAAATGTTCCTTATGCCTTGTTAGTTGTTCTGACTAAGTTTAGGTTGATTGCCTGAGAATTATCATGGCTGCTATTGTTCTTACCGGAGTATGTATGAGCTGACTTGAGATGTGGTTTAACCTATGGTATGCTGCCTGCGCACAAAGGTTAACTCTCATCTCGGTAGATAGCTGGCTGGATTGCTAGTAGACTGTGCTAGGGATTGACAGCATGTGAAATTTGTACTAGATGAACTCTAATAGTGAAATGTGAAGTGCCTCATTGTGAAAAAAAAATATAGCGTTTTTGTGACCAGTGCCTTAATTTGTTGTGATCTTGTAAATCAGGTACTAAACTACTCCGTATGGCTTAATACATTTTATTTCAATGTTTACTGGTCAAGATTAGTCTTATGTCATTGCATTTCCTCCGAAGGTGAAACTACGAGCTTTTCTTGGACTAAGTATGTTGATTGGACTCATCTATAAATCAGTGATCATGACAAGGTATTTTTCTGAATATATCTAGTTACTGATAAAATTATCAGAGATTATGAGTTTATTGATCTGTTTATTTCTGTGTCAGAGTCAGAGTGCTAAAAACTATCATAGGGAAAGAAGATAAATGCTTGCTGGAGGAGATGGACTTGTTTAGGGTATGTCCTATGGTTGCAATTTTGGTTGCTCTTATGTCAGCTATTACTGGAATGTGCATGATGAACCAATGTATTTCTGTACATACACAAGCACATAGCTCTCTGAACATACAGAAGCAAATAGCTCTCTGAACAAGTGAACATACACAAGCACATAGCTCTCTGATTTCTGAATCTATAGTTCTATGCAGAATCGTGATATCTCGGCCGACTTGAAAACACTGATGAATTTGTATAGTTTGTGAGAATTTTTTTATCTTCTATTTCAATGATGAGTCATTCATTGTTCTCATTTCAATGTCTTCACTTAGGTGGACAAGATGGTTGCACTACTAATGTTGGTCATAACGGCTATCTTTTTTTACAGAGTATCAAATGAGATTAAGCTTCAAAATGTATAATCACTGATTCAGCTACTATACTAATAAAAAGGACACGTAGCTTCCCTGTCGTACCTCCATACATCTTCCACCTTTTTATTAATTAGAAGCAATTCAAATATCAACAAGTACCTTTTACAGTTTTGCATCCTTGGATACTTTTCTTAGTTATGTACAGCAATATTCATGCTAGAGCACAACAGATTTGATTTTTCCTCAGAGGCGAATTACAGTACCATTTATATGAGTGTTTAAAGTCACTGCCATCTACATGCCTTCAGATAAACAACTTTTGCTTATTCTTCTCTTTATATATGCTTACCCAATAGCTTCGGCAAAGTGGTAGACTTCAGTTTCCCTTACCCTCAAATTATCTAAAGCTTTTACGTAAATTAATATATCCTTCAAGTAATAGTCTATGCAGTAAATTGTGTGTCAGGATTGGGAAGAAAGGTGCGGTTCAGAAGACTGCAAGATCCGGCAGCAGAGAAGGAGGTGAGACAGGAGTAGTCATCAGCGGCTGACGCCTGGGCCACAGGCTGGTGTGTTGCTGGGTTGGTTAGACCGTGTAGCTCGCATTGGTTTTTGGTGAGCCATGAGTTGGCTGTTGGGCGCGTATATAAGTCCGTATCATGGTCGTGTACTGAATAGAAAGAAACTACTCTGAAACTGTCTTCTCGCATTTCTCTCTCTCTCTCTCTCGTTCTCTGAACTGAACTCTGCACTCCAACCCTTCACGTCCGATTCCCAGCGGAATCGTGACATTTTGTGTTACATTCTCAACTTTTAATACCATGTAACTAAAGTTGCCAATACTATATTTCCCCTATAAATATAGAACAGTCTCATGAATATGATTTATTATCAGTACCTCTTTTTATATCTTGCATCACTGAGTGAATAAACACATCAATATATATGCAATCCTTTCTATTTGATGGAGGAAGCAGAGGCACATGGGCTAGCCTCCACACTGATGGTCTCACTCAGGGCAGGCGCGCGGCAACGACGCGCGTGGTTTCTAGTGTTTACGCATTCCACACCAAAACTTAGAAACAAAATTCAGGTCGTCACCGGTAAAACTTTCATTCAGATATAATGTACGTACAGCGTACCACCGTTTTTTTTTTCCAGATATATAATAATGTACAATATGTTGGCTTTGAAAAGCAATATAGCAAACGTGATTGCCTATCTTGGCTCATCACGGATACGTGTTTTATATATATATATATATATATATATATATATATATATATATATATATATATATATATATATATATATATATATATATATATATATATATATATATATATATATACAAACTTGTATTACAAGGAATTCGATTGAACTAGATATGGATCTAACAAACTAATCCTATCTCAACCGAACACAAGATTGACGTGCACACAACCACGTTCATTGACGTGTTATACTTGCGTGTCACGTTTACAAGATTGTTACATATCTTAACACCCCCGCTCAATCTATACTTGTCTTCTCTACAAGATTTAGATTGTTCTTGAATTCTTCAAATTTCCTTTGCGGCAGAGCCTTGGTAAAGCCATCTGCAACTTGATCTTTTGTTGGTATAAACCTCACCTCTAGTTGTCTTCTTGCAATCCTCTCTCGGACAAAATGAAAGTGAATTTCTATATGTTTAGCTCTGGCATGAAACACCGGATTCGCAGACAAATACGTAGCCCCTAAATTATCACACCAGAGGCGAGGTCTAGACTTCAATTTTACTCCAAGCTCACCAAGCAACTGCTCCACCCATATCATCTCGGTTGTAGCGTTGGCCATAGATTTGTATTCGGCTTCTGTGCTGGACCTTGACACCGTGGGTTGCTTCCTAGCACTCCATGAGATAACATTTGATCCAAGAAACACAGCAAAGCCTCCTGTGGATCTCCAGTCATCTCTACAGCCCGCCCAATCTGCATCTGAAAATGCGCTCACCACCATTGGAGACCGCTTGCGAATCAGCAAGCCAACATTCTCTGAGAACTTTAGATATCTAACAATTCTTTTAACTGTCGTCCAATGTGCTATAGTTGGTGAGTGTAAATATTGATAGACTTTGTTAACAGCAAATGCCAAATCCGAGCGAGTAAGAGTGACATATTGCAGTGCTCCAACTATGCTTCTGTACCTGGTACAATCCTCAGGCCCGAGTGGATCACCATCATACTGTGACACTTTCTCTGTTGACGACATGGGAGTAGAAACAGGCTTGCACTTCAACATGCCCATCCTAGTCAAAATATCCTTAGCATACTTTCTCTGAGTCAAGAGCAGATCACCACTTGGTTTCTTTTCTACTTCAATGCCCAGAAAGTAATGCAAGTCACCGAGATCCTTCAGTGCAAAGTCTTCTCTCAGAGCTTTCAGCAACACATTCACAACATCTTGAGAGGAACTAGTAACAATAATGTCATCAACATATATCAGCATATATATCTCCACACTACCTTTCCTGTAAATGAAGAGAGATGCATCTGACTTCGTAGGAACAAAGCCAAGGTCAACAAGTTTTGTACTTAGCCGAGAGTACCAAGCTCTTGGAGCTTGTTTAAGACCATAAATGGCTTTCTTGAGTTTGCAAACGAATGATGGAAATTTGTTACTTTCAAACCCAGGTGGTTGTCTCATGTAAACCTCCTCTTCCAGAACACCATGAAGGAACGCGTTCTGAACATCTAGCTGCCTAAGACACCATCCTCTTGCCACTGCTAATGACAATACTAATCTCACAGTTGCAATTTTGACTACTGGACTAAATGTATCCTCATAGTCAATTCCATACCTCTGTTTGAAACCTTTAGCCACTAAGCGTGCCTTGTAACGATCTATTTGTCCATCGGCTCTTCTCTTGATTTTGTACACCCACTTACAGTCAATGAGGTTCTTCCCTTGAGGCGGTGAAACCAGGCTCCAAGTGCCATTGCGTTGCAGCGCATCATACTCCTCTTTCATTGCATTTTTCCACTCTGACGACTTTAGCGCTTCATCAACAGAGGTCAGTTCACCTACTGCATAGAGATTTGCATATCGAACAGTCCCGTCAGTGTATACTTTGGGCTTAGTAATACCACTTTGCAGTCGTGTATGAGGACGAGTTACAGGTTGCTCCGGTTCAGCCTCATCAGATGCCGTGGCTGATAACTCTAACGTAGATGATCCGAATGCAGCCACAGAAGATCCAGTTGATGACGACAACCGGGGCGTAGCGAAAGATGTTGTCCCCCCACGCGGCGAGCCAGGAGACGCACCGACCACCTCGGACACGGGCGCAGACGGGATCGGAGGATCACCTCCGGGATTTGTGATGGGATCGGATGCGCCAGCCGGATCCGTAGCCTGTTCGTCCGGTATTTCATGTACCTCCTGCACTTCATCGTTTTCCTGCGTTTTAATATGATCACTTGAACCAGCGGGATTAGTAATAAAAGGCACATGGCAATCTACACCCCCGGAGCAAGATGGAGCTATATTGATAGGAAGGAGGGAGATTTCGTTTCTTAGCCGAGCTCCGGCATTAGAATGCATGGAGGCAAACGGAAAGACCTCTTCATCAAAAACTACATCTCGTGATATGTAGATACGACCTGTGGTCGGGTCAAGGCACTTGAAGCCCTTGTGCAGAGAGCTGTAGCCTAGGAAGACACACCTTGTGGAACGGAAGGATAATTTCTTGGTGTCGTAAGGTCTCAAATTAGGCCAGCACACACACCCAAAGACTCGTAGAGAGTTGTAGTGAGGTTTCTCCTTCAACAAGAGCTCTGAAAGGATCAAGATGCCCAAGAGGGGGGGTGAATTGGGCTAATTCTAAATTTCTTTGCAATAATTAAATCCTACGGTTAGCCCAATTAACCCCTTGTGCCTAGAAAGTGTTTCTAAGTATTCTACCGCACAAAGGACTTACGACCTAAATTCCAATCGTACTCTAGCATGGCAATTCTATGAATGTAAGGACAAGTATTGAATTACTCAAAGTAAATGGGGAGGGAGTGTAACATCCCAGATGTTTAGCACTTAATAAAACTTTAATCATGGTCATTATCATGCATAATCATCAAGCATCATGGAATATAAGCATCTCATGATTCAAATTGTACCATGTATATGTTGCATAGGAGTGGTGATATCATTTCTTGGAATGTTACCAAAAGACATCCATTTAAGTGTTTTGTTATTTCATGGAGCAAGAAATTCTTCAACAATTAAAAGTTTGGTGTATGCAAATTGTCGAGTGCAAAGTGGATACTTCACCATAGTACCAAAGTTGGATTGTGAAATTTAGTTAAATATGTTAAATTGTGAGTTTCAAATTTGAATCTAATATCAAGTTCTACAAATTGTTAATTTGCCCAAGTCATTGATTCAAATGTTGGAAAGTTCATTATTTGGGAATTTTCAAATCAATTTTCTTAAATCAAAGTTGGCAAATTTGATTCTATGAATTGGTACAAAACTTGTATTTTGAAATGGTGAAGTTGGTTGGATAGTTTGGAATAGGATTAATTACTAGATAATTCCTCAAAAAAATAGCTAAACAACTAATTTGAATTCCCAATTTAAATGAATGAACAATGCACATTTGTTTGAGTTTCAATCCATAATTTCCAAACTGTTTTGAATTTCAATTTGATCCTTAAACCGAAGTTGAAGATCTTTTTATGTTCAACAACTTTGCTTCAAGGAGCTCACCACTTTACTTAACAAATTTAAGAGAAATTTGAAAGGGGAAGCTTCTGCCTGTCTGCTACAGTAACCCAGCAACACCCGAGCGCCACCTAGCTGTTGCCGTGCTCAAAGTTGCCACCGCCAAGCCGTTTCCAGAACCTGGCCACGTCCTTGAGCACGTTGCCGACCTCACATAGCCGCTGGCATGCCTCAACTGGTCGCCCTGCCCGTATAAGGCCGCAGCAACGCTGCCGTCTTTTGCCTTCTCTCTGTTAGCCGCAGCCGTCGAGCCTCCATCCGCCAGCGCACACCACCTCCACCGCTCATCCTCTGGCCGAATTGAGCGTGTAGAAAGCTTCGCCTCTCCCTTGCGCATCGCCTGAGTGCCTCGCCTCACCGGAAACGGCCGCGCCCGTCGTTCACGCCGCGACCAGCCGCCATGGCCGCCGAGCTCCATCTCGACGTGGCCAGCCGTCTCGGGCTAAGTTCTTGCTTTTCTCTTTGTTGTTTCATACTCCCCTTGGCACCATAAGCTGTAATGCTTACTGGTTGGTCGTTTTAGCCACAGTGTTCGCCAGAACACCGTCGCAACGTCGGTACGGGCCGCCATGAACGCCGCCGTCGTCGGTAGGGAGCTCCAGCGCGTCTCGGCTTCTATCAGTTGATCAATCATGTCGTGGTGAGCATGCTTGATCTCCTACGAACTCTATTTTCATCTTTCTGAGGCTACTGTAGCCATTCCGCGCTCTGCCGCCATGCCACTCTGCCGCCAAGCCACTGGCTCGTGTGGCCAGGCTGTCACGGGCCACGACCGACCGAGCTGCGACCACCCTTAGGCTCGCCTCGCCACCCCGTCGCTCGATCACCCCTCCAATCGCCGCCTACGAGCGTCAGCCGACCGAAAATCGAGCTTCTCCGACGTCCTCTGTTCTTCAAAATCGCGATCAGGGACTTCGGCTTCGAATTCGGGAATAGGGAGGGGCTTTTCTGTGAACCGTAGACTCATGTGAATAGTGCCTTTTGGATCTGTTTGCTTTGAAATTTGCTGAACTTTGATAATTCGTACAAAACCATAGAAAAATCGTAAAATAAGAAATGGGGACTTTTTGGAATCCTTGTGAAATTTACTATGCAATAGATCTATAATATGTCATATTTTAGTTTAAAGTTTTAGCTGTAAAAATGGATTTGTGAAGTTAGGGTTTTAATGCTAGTTGTATTTGTCCTTTTTCATAACTACAGATGTAGGGCTCCAAATGAAGTGAAATTTTTATGGCATGATACTCATGTGATGTTTGATATGTGATAAAAATTTCATGGTCATTGGTTGTGGTATTAGTGAGTTAATAATTATTTTCTTGCAATTGTTGTTTCAGGACAGTTTTTGGGACAGTTTGGATTACATCATGATAATGATGTTTTCCGGGAAACTTGTTAATAACAAAGTTGTAGATAATTCATGTATCTAGCTGCTGTTAAAATTTGGTGGTATTTGGCCTTGTGGTTTGTGAGTTATGCCTGTTTAAAGTTGGGTTTCAGAAATGGCTGCTCTCTGTCAATTATGGACCAGTTTCTGTAAATGGGTATATTTGACTTAGTTAACTTGAGAATCATGCTAAGATGATTAAAGATGAGTTGTAGAAAATTTCATAATATTTCCAGAATGTCTTGTTGCATGGCTATTGGATTTATATAACTCTAGTTATGATCCAAACATGAAGCTGTTGTTTTCAGTCCAGAAATAGACATATGCTAGTTGTGGTTGTTTACTCCATGTGTTGCTAAGTGTGGCTTATGCCCTTGTTGATGGTCAAGTTACGATACTTGTAACCTTGTTAAACTTGTGTCATGCTTGATGTGCTTGCTCTCTATAGTTAATTGTGTGATGTTAGTTAAATAGTAAGCCTTAATGACTTAGGTTTTGTTTGAAATTTTGATTGAGTGATGACCTTGGGTCATTAGCATAAGATGATTCTTGGTACTTAAAGTAAGTAGTTGGGTTTATAAAAAAGGTTTAGTTAGTTTTGACTTGTAACTGTACCATGAAGGAAAGTTGTATTCAAGTTAATAATTTTTGCATCCATCGTCAAGCATCATGTTTTATATCTCGCATCATATTAAACATGGCATTGTTACTACGTGTAGTGAACGAAAGCGAGAATGTGGTAGTCAATCAAGTTGCGGAGGAAGTTATTCCATCTGTTGAAGTCAGATCTGATAATTGTGGGAAGTCGGATCTGATAATTGTGGAACGTCGCAGGAACCTAACTTTTCCGTCAACGAAGGCAAGCCCCGGATGCATTTAACCCTACCTTGTGTTTTACAAATTTTATCGCTTTTGCTTTTATATACTGCATTAAGTGATTAGGAGTCAAGTGGAAACCTAATTGGTGCATTACCAACCGTGTTTTTCCATATCTACCTTGTTACCAGTTTTAATTCGTAAATACCTAGTTATGCTTAGTCATGCTTAGCCGGGTGATTACCTGTCACCTGCGAGTTTTAAATGGATCTTTGGTTACTTATGTTATCATGAGATATGAGCATGTGAAGTAATAAATCTAGACCGGGCGGACTCGGTGTGTGAGAGCCACAAGACATGGAGGTCTTATGAGCGGCTTCTTTCCGCCTGTGTCGATTAAGGTCCGTCCGTTGTTGAATTGCATGAGGTGAGACTTTGTAGTACTAACCACATACTTCGGTAAGCCTTAACTCAGCTATTCTATTACGAGAATGGCTACTCGCGCACTGGGAGTGGAGAGATGGCGAGAGTAGCGTGTACCCACGTGGCCTTGGGCTGGATTGGTGGAGTACTGTATTCTCGGGTGGCGTGGACCCGTTCTTGGTTTAGAGGATCCGAGGGTAGGTTGGTATATGTAGGTCGGGGACCTGCATATGTCGTGTGGTCTGGAATCCCCAGCTGGGTTAATAATCGGTTCGAATCGTCGTTGCTCCTCGATTTTGGAGACTCAACTCACTGTTCATCATCGTAGTTAATAACTGGAACTTGAGTAAGGATTAAGAAAGTGTTGGATATGAAGTTTCATGATCTCATTACGGATCATGTCAGCTTTGTATATGATCTTTTCAAAGATAAAATGTTGATATAAAGAATTTTGTTAAGAGCTTTTACGCAAAAATAACTTTGATTATTGCTAAAGCCATACCTTGAATCCCTGAGCCTGCATTCTTGAGTCTTCTCAGTTTTTATTTTGGTTAAGTTTTGTTGAGTACTTTTGTACTCAGGGTTCGTTGACCCTCATTGCAGGTGAGCCTCATGAGCAGGTCTATTTTGGACCGTGCTGCATGACTGTTGTTCAGGTCGATGATGATAAGTGAATGTGTGATCCTTGGGCAGGATGCTTATTTTGTGTTATGTTTATGTTAATTATGCCACTCTACTACTACTATGGTTTGTAATAATTATCGAACTTAGTTTGTAAGGTTTGAAACAACTGGTTTGTAAACTAAGTTATCGTAACACTTCCGCTATTTTACTCTGATGTATATATTTGAATAAATGTTGTAATACTGCAATGACTCTGTAATGTGATCCTGCTCGGAAATCGTGGATGATTCGGGGTTCCCTGAGGACACCCGACATACTTCTTAAGTTACCAGGAACATATGCATAGTTGTCAATGGTCATTGGACAGTGACAAGTGCATGTGGGTCCTATAATTTAGGAGGTTCTGCCATAGGGAGAGGAGACGCGGCGATGTTTTGCCGAGGTATCAGAGAGTCGCCACTCCCCACTAGTCCTCGTTGGAGCACCCACGCAAGGGTGTAGCTCTCCCTTGATCCGCGCAAGGATCAAGTGCTCTCTATAGGTTGATTCTTCGACACTCCGTCGTGGTGAATCACCCACAACCGCTCACAATGTGAGTTGGATCATCCACAAGCTCTCCAGATGATCACCAAGCTCCCAATCACCACCAAGCCATCTAGGCGATGGCGATCACCAAGAGTAACAAGCATGAACTCTCACTTGACCACGATAAGCCTAATGAGAAGGTGGATGCACACTTTGCTACTCTTGATCTTCACTAATGAGGGCTCTCTTTGGGATTCTCAAATCTCAATCACCTCACTAGGACCTTGCTCTT